>NW_027273884.1:8830000-9001365 GCF_046630095.1 Trachinotus anak
ATTCTATCTCACTATTGATTTGAATTGTTTAGAAATATACAAATGACTGTAGCCAATCCCACCTGACATTGGGTGAGAGTGTGGTTTTCATCTCGGTGCCCATGGTAACCAGACACACTGCCTCACGGCTGCGTCACTTATTTTTCATGTGTCGCACAGCTCAAAGCAAAAATAGAGAAAACATGTTGATAGTGACACTGACATCATACCAGTAACATTAACGCACATGCACGCACTCACACACACACACACACACACACACACACACACACACAGCCTGTCCTGAGAATATATAAAATAACAGTAGAAGTTGACTCATCTGTGGAAACTGGAGCTCAGATGTTCTGTTAGTCAGTTGACAACAAGTCAAATCATTGTCAAACCAACACCACAAACATACAGAGGTCATGTTCACTGACTGAACCAGCTGAGGTGACACCGAGCAGACAGGTTGTGGCTACACTGAGCTCAATGAACCAACTTTTTTCTTACCTTTCAATATTTACATCTATGAATAAAATGTTTACCTGACATAATCAAATTATTCATCAGAAAATCTAAATCCTTCTCCTTCACAGCTACTCCAGCTTTGACTGACATCATATTTAGCAGGTGCAGCAAAAGGTCTTCAGACTGCAGCCAGCCCTGAAACGAAACAGTGAAAACTGCTGCACAGGTTCACACTGGAAGAAAATATTCTCTGCAGTCTCAACATCCCTCTCACAAAATCCACCTGCTGTTGTTCCAATTAAGTTTGATATGTAGGAAGTGATGGCGGAGTCTGCAGCTGTTTATACATCGTACTATAAAATATGAAATCTTCCCTTTCAGTAATTCTGCTCCATTAACCAGTAAACTTGTCACTCTCTTATTTTTTGTCTTCTCCTCTCCAGATTGTTAAAATATGAAGTGTTCTTTTCACTGGGCCATTTTGAGATAGATATCATCTCATTCTAATATCATTTAGTCTTTCTTTGTCCTCACTTCTAAGTCCTGGTTTTACACAACACTGGCTGATATCTAGAAACTGTTTTATTTTCTTTTTTCCTTAACTATTTACTGATTTTCCGACAATATTTAATTTTATATTCCCATTTATTACAGAAATTGTCAATGGTATCAGTACTTTCAATTTCCTTTTGATGTCTCTATCTTTGTGCAGTATTCTTTCTTTTTTTTTTAAAATCAAATTAGAATTAAATGTCCAGTATCCTTGGCTTTTCCCAATTTTATTTACAGGATTTAATTTTATCTCTACTATACAATGATGTGTTAAATGGGCTTTGGAAATGGAGGCATCTGAGACAAGCTCCATGACTGAATCAGCAGCAGTAGTCAGTTCTGGATTTGCAGGTACTATTAGGTTTATACCAGGACTATTGTTTTTCCCCTGGATTTAAACTTCTCCATACATCTACCACTCAATTCCTACTAAATAAATTCTCCAATTGTATCATTATGATGATAAATCTCAAATTTTGTGGGCCATGTATCTTTCCATTCACCTGGTGTCATATTCCAGTCGTCTCCCATTATAATAAAGTCTGTCAGGTAGAGTGATCCAAGCTCTGATATTATATTAGTGACATTTTCCAACATTTGTCTGTTTTGTGAAATAATTCTACATCCATAAACAATATGAAGAAAGGACTTTCAACTTTCAATAGTGATCTTCTTCTTCAGCAGATCTGTTGGTTCTATGACAAAATAATATTTGATCACTCATGTTTAGTCCAAAAGTTCTCATCCAGATCAGAGGAATGACTTTCTTGTAAAGAATGTGTGATTGCCGCCCTTTGCAAAATAAAAATTACACCTTTCTTCTAACCACATTTAACAAAGTAAACCAAAGTGTGCAAGTGAACATTACTGTTGCAAATTAGAACAAGAGTCCAACAACAAAACTTTAAGTGCAATTAATTTTACACTGACAACAATAACCAAAAAGTCCCATGTTCTGAAGTTACACTCCTTTTCATAGTCTGAATGTAGATCAGACCTTCATCACATTTATTCAATTTGCTGACTGTCTACGTAACCACATGGTCCTCGGTAGCAGGCTTGTTTCCCAGCCCGACCAGTTTCGCAGGTTCATCCCTGCCTCTCTATCCCCCAGCAGCTGCATCTTGGTGAAGCGTAGCCCCTCTCCCTGCAGACAGGTGAATCCTTGCTGGAGGAAGGCATGAGGCCATGTTCAACTTCAACATGGAGTTCTTCAGTTATTGATCATAAATCAGGTGTGGCATTATGGGTCATTTAAACATAACAGTTATCAAAAAACATGGACATGTAAGGTGGACTTGCACTTTAGCATTTTCAAAGTTTACCAATGAGAGGAGTGAACATTCTCACGTGGTTTGTAGTGATGCGTGGTGCAAGTTTACAAACTCAGCAACTGAATCGGACCAGAGCAAACGATCTGTAGGTGTGAAAACGCCTTTAGCTTTAGCTAACATACATAGCCAGCTATGCATCTAGATCCACATGAAAATCCACATGAGCTGATTTGCTAACATATACATTAGCTGACCAACTTATAGTGTATGACGCTCACTTGCCATCATCAGAGTTAGTGTTGCTCTCCTTCGTGTAGGTTCAGTATCGTCAACCTGGAGGGGTGGTGGGGGTGGACAACTGTGAGGTTTTGAATTTGGACTGCAGTACCCATTTTAAAATATAGAATGAAGAAGGTAGAAAAATCTCCTGTTTACTGGTGTGACGATCAAATTCTGGCCACATTGGGCTCAATCTCGTGATCAACAATATATGAAGATGACGCCACACTTGAAGTTGAGTTTAAGACATCATTTATTATTATATTATGATATAATATTTATTATTATTTAGAGATTTTTTTTTATTTTTTACAAACAACAGCAAAACTTAACCAAAACCCAGAGAGTCTGGAGGCTTAGAAAACAAACAAAAGGACTGAATTTGGACCAAGCACACAATGAACCATAAGACCCAGACCACCCTCCTAAACTTACCTAGAACAGAGAACTAACAAACAAAAAACAAAAACTGGACTTCCTGACCTCCATGCCCAGATCTGTGTCGACCTTCTCTGGTCCTCTCTCGACTCTGTGGACCCCTTCAACTGTCAATCATAAAATTCAAATTCACAAACAGAGAGGAACGTAAACTACTTAAAAGTGCAGTTCTTGGTTAATATCAAGGCTGAATCAGTGTGACTGTCTCCCCTTTCATGTGTGTCACAGAAGTCTTCATGGAGGTCATTTCAGACAGTCCACTACCCAGGACATCAACAGCAGCTTTGCTTAGACCAGTCAGAGGAGAACTGCTGTGTGGAAATGAATTGAAAAGGAATGAAAAACATGATCCACCTCCTCAAACATCACAGTCTGGCACACATAAAACATTACAAAGTCACTGTTCACAGTGGCTGTACAGGAGAGATGAGAAACCTGTCTAGGGCTATGAAACACCCATAGTGGTTAGAGTAGCACCTTTAACTTTCTACATTGTCCTTCTGCAGTTATGAATACCTGCTGTGTTATTAAGTTAAACAGGTGTAAAGGGTAATGAACTCTGACACAACACAGCCCGTCCTTGATTCAGCTGTGTAACAGCAACATCAAATCAGCTGGCTGGATGGAAACAACATTAGCCAATAACTTCACCACATTTTAGGACGGTCTGTAGCTGTCTTTGGATGTGTCCTCTTCAATTCACCCAATTATTGTGATTACTGGACGATTTAGTTAATTGCCTGTGCTTAAACAAATTGAATTGAATCCAAAATTGGATTAAATTATTATAATTTAATTAAATAATCAAGTTTCATATCATTCATAAGCACACATTGAAAGAAATTTCAGCAGCCGCAGAGTTCGGTAACATGGATGTCATGGTGGCCCAGCTTGATTATGAGACCACCACCGTGGGGACGGTGGCTTCTTGAACTCAGAGCGGACACTTCCTGCCGCTCAGGTGTTTCAGCATCAGAAAGCTGAGAGCCTCTTAGGTCCTCCATGTCCGGTGACATATTGACTAACGGATCAGTTTTCAACACTGTGTTTTGCAAAAATCTATCACCAGTTACTATGGCAACTGCAGACGGAACTGTGAGCACGTTCATGTGAAAGGCGTGGTCTCTGAGCGGGGGGGGGCTGTAGCCTCACACAGAGGGAGCGAGGAGCTCGTGCAGAATCTGCCTCACACCTGGGGTTTCCGGAGCAGCGCGTGAGCTGTTGCTAATGGAGACGCAGAGAAGCGGGAACGAGGCTGGCCCGTGTTTTCCTCACGGAGATCAACAGGCTGCGAGCCGACGGGCAGCTGAGGCTGAGGCGGAGGCTGAGGAGGAGGCTGAGGAGGAGCACTGACTTTCTCCTCCTCCGTATGGAGGATTCCAGAGGCCAGAACCAGAGCAACTACCGCACAGAGCTGAGTGCGTCGTAGCTGCTGGATCTGGAGCCTGTTTCCGTTAACAGTGAGCGGCTGTGGTGAATCAAAGGAAAAGAAGCGTCAGCAAACGAGTGATGGAGAGAGAGCTGGTCCGTGTGGAGCGGACTGCAACAGTCTGAGGAGACGGAGGAGGACAGGGAATAAAGAACCGTGTGTCACTGGAGAATAACAACAGGATGAGGAAACGACCCCGATGGTCAAATTTTACAGAAGGTAAACCAATAACACATAACTTCCGGTTAACTGATCCTGTCAAGAAACAGGTAAAGGTCTAAACATGTTCAACTCAAATTCAGTTAGCTCATGTTTTTTTTTAATAAAATGTCGTGTACTGCTAAAATAGATGCAATTGGTTACTAGCTTAGTATAGCAAAAAAAACCTCAAAAAAAACCCAAAACAAAAACAACAGGAAAAAAGTGTGTATGTAAATTACAAATGTAAATAATGTATTTCCAACCAGAGAACTCAGATAAAACTCCCAACCCTCCCTCTACAGAGCATCTTAAATCTGATGAACAAACAGTGAAAACCTCAGAGTCACAGCAGTAACTTCTGGATAACAATCGGTTCTGAGGCTGAATTTATGTGACTCAGTCTGGACTCATGCATTTTTTATGACAGGCTCCTGTGGATCAGTGACTGAACTCTTACCTCTGAGAGTCAATGGGAAGTGTTAATGCATTCAACAGCCAGCAACTGTTACAACAACAAAGCATAACTGACATTGCATATAATCAGTCACAGAGGCAGTTGCTGACTGTTTGTCTTGGCCTGATATTCAATAATATCAAAGCACAGTGAAAATAGAAACAAAATAATATAGCTTTATAATGAATATCATTATATAATATGATGATAATATCATATATTGAATATTTAAGCTGGAGTGTATTTAGATATTAAATTTACTGACTGTCTTCATCAGAGGTGTGAAACATTGGTATCATCGTACAAAAAGACGTTGGACTCTTTACTTTCATCATGAACAAAGACTTGACTTCCTGCTTTTCTTTTTTTGTGTTGATGGATTTAAAGATGTTGAAAACAGGAAACTACACCTGGATGAGGAAGAGGAGTCATCTATCAGCAGCCATGTCTGAATCCAGGAGCCCGACACTAACAGACTCTGGTCTGACTGGATGTTTGTGAGATAGGAGATGAGTTTTGTTGGGTTGTTTTTGTGTGTCGTCGATGGAGTCGCCTGTTAGCACGGCCCTGTGGGGAGGTGGTGGCAGCAACTACACAGCTGACAGCTCCGGGCCAAGCTTCACCAACCAGCTGGGCACCGCCTCACCTGTTGTGCCAAGGTAATTCACTCAGCCCATCCAGATGTTGATTTGACAGCATAATTGCTGCACAGGTGAGAACTGGGCTCGTCACAATAAAAGGCCACTTTAAATGTGCAGTTTTATTTTGAAAAAAATACTTTTCATGGCCTTTTATTGTGGAGAGCCAAGGTCTCAACTTTGCAGTAATCATGCTGTGTAATCAACATCTGGATGTGTCACACCTGTCAGTTGGAGGATGATCTAAAGGAGAACTGATTTAAACACATTTGTGAAGAAACTGTACAAGAAATAAAGCCTCTGTGTGTTGATGTGTGTGTGTGTGTGTGTGTGCACATGTGTGTAGATGTGTGTGTGTGTGTGTGTGTATGTGTGTAGGTGTGTAGATCTTTTAGGGGTCAGAGGTTTTTCAGTTGGGCCCCGAGGCTCCGGAACAATCTACCTGAGGAAATCAGGTCTTCTTCCTCTTTTAAGACTCTTCTTAAAACGTACCTTTATCAGAGCGTTTCCTGGTTTTACTTTCCCTTAGATTGTTTTATGTCTCTTATAATGACCCTGTATTAGTTTTTATACACCTGAGTGTTTTAATTGTTTTTCTTCTCTTTAGAAATCCATTGATTTGATTGATTATATGTTTTGCTGTGTGTGAACTTTGTAATGAAACGTTTGCAAAGGGCTCTATTAATAAAGATTATTATTATTATTATTCAACTCATGAAAAACAGGAATAAAGACAAAAGCGTTTTTGTTCAGTGTATGTCCATGAAAACTACTGATATACTGGAAGCATGAGGACGCAGCTGAACAGCTTGTTTAACTTAAATACAACAGTGGAAACTGCTTGATCAAAAGGTTTAGGACAGAAACGTTAATTAATGCAAATGCTGTTTCAATCACTTGATATTGATCAGTTTTAACTGGACAGATCACAGACAACAAGCTCTGTGCTTGTGATCGTCTGCAGAATGAGGAGAAACTCAGCTTAATGTCTGACCAGATATTGATCTCTGATCAGATGATTAATGATATCACACTGTGGTTTATTTAGCTGGTTACTGTAGAGGAGCTCATCACACTGGAATCAAAAACACACTGAGCCCTGATGAATGTGGTTGTGATAACATGTTGTATCTAGACAATGAATGATTTCTCTTTTTGGTCCTTTAGGGTTGTTTCCATAGTGACCAGCCTAGTGACCGCCACCACAGAGGCCACAGTGGGATACACTGGAAACTTGTCAGCGCTCAGAGACCAACAAAGGAGCGAGCTCAGTCAGACCCATCAGGTGTCGACGCCGTCGGTCCTGAGCGCTGCTGAGAGTAACTCAGTTCTCCAGGGCGTCACCGTGGCAGCTCAGGCCCTGGTGCTCCTCTCCATCTTCCTCCTCTCCAGCCTCGGTAACTTGGCCGTTGTCATCGTCATCATCAAACACAGGCAGCTTCGAACCGTGACCAATGCCTTCATCATGTCTCTGTCGCTGTCGGACTTTCTCACGGCGGTCCTGTGTCTGCCCTTCTCCTTTGTCATGCTCTTCAGTAAAGATGGGATCTGGATGTTTGGGGATCACTTCTGTGTGGCCAACGGCTTTTTCAACACCTGCTTTGGTATCATCTCCACCCTGACCATGACTCTGATCTCCTTTGACAGGTACTATGCCATCGTGAGGCAGCCGCAGGCCAAAATTGGGCGGCAGAAAGCGACTCAGTTGTTGGTAGCTGTGTGGTTAACTGCCATCGTCTTTTCTTTACCTTGGTACCTGTTAGTCCGGACGCCAACAGAAATCCATAAGCGAGGTTTCTACCACTGTATGTATGTGTTCCACTCTGGGACGTCACACATGGGGACGGCGTACAGCATCTGCCTCATCGTGGTGTGTTACTTACTGCCCTTCTCCCTCATGTGTTTTTGTCATTATAACATCTGTAAGACAGTGCGGCTCTCAGAGATCCGAGTCCGGCCGGTGACCACGTACGCATACTTACTGCGATTCTACAGCGAAATGCGAACAGCCACCACAGTTCTGATCATGATCGTTTTCATCATCTTTTGTTGGGGGCCATATTGTTTAATGGGGCTGGTCACAGCGATGGGAGACTACACATTCAACCCTGCAATGGACACGGTGGCCATCTGGCTTGCCTGGGCGAATGGAGCCATCAACCCTCTGATCTACGCCCTGAGGAACCCCAATATATCCATGTTACTGGGGCGGAGCAGAGAGGAGGGCTATCGGACCAGAAACATCGCAGCGTACCTCTCCAGCCAAACACAGAGCCGTGAGATTCGGCTCAACCAAGCGGAGAGGATACGGGACCGCTACGTGAGCCGCGTAGGGGTGAACAATAACAGCCGGCTGTCGAGTTCCAGTCCGGGAAAAGGAGGAGAGGTGGCCATGTGGGCCTGTAAAAACCCCGCTGTGTTCTTCTGTAGGGACGCCCAGTCCGACACTGCAACACTCAGCACTCGGAAGATGAAGACGGCCGACACCAGCCTGTGACAACTCGGACCAAACAATGGTTTTCATCCAATCTGTGTTGTTGTTGTGGATCTGGAAACACAATAGTTTGAGGGTTTTCTGTCTCATCAGATCTCAGCGTCTCAAACGTGGTCATGAACCAAACCAAAACTGGACCAGAGTTTGTTCCAGGAATCAGGAGGATCAGGAATTTTTCATCTAGTCCTTTTAAATTACCAAAGGGAAGGGAGACAGTAGCTGTTGAGTTACAGCTGATGACAGTTTAATGAAATCTCTTCCTGAGCATGGAGGACACCATGAGGTCCTCTGAGGGATCCACAGGACCAGCTGAAGGACCTCAGTGAGGGGCTGTAGAGGACCAGGACTCCTGTGCTGCAGAGGTCTTCATGTCAGATCAGTTAATGATGCAGCCTGAGGATGTGGACCGCTGATACAGGATGTAGCATTTAAACTATCCATATTTCAAACATGTTATGTACTGTACATGTCATTTGTTGAAATGCTTAAAACAACCTGAAGTTACCCCCCACCCAACACACATCTGATTCCCTCGTCACACCATAAAGTGGTACAGCCAGGTTCATCCACACTTCTGTAGCTTGTAAGCCAACCACTACGGCCAGTGTGTGTGTGTGTGTGTGTGTGTGTGTGTGTGTGCGTGTGTGTGTGTGCGGTAACCTGATTAACGCACAATTTAAAACTGAACTGGAAATTGAGAAATGGAAACACATGAATTTAGAAAAAAGTTCAGATAAAAGTGTTTACACTCTCATGAAGCTGTTTTTCACTGTTAGACAAAACATTTCACAAAATTTAAAAGGAAACACTTCGTTCACATTGAAGTCGTGGCCCCTGTCATATCAGGCCCCTGGGAGGCAGTTCACACAGAGAGGCAGACTGATGGAAATCTGTGGCCATGTTAAACTGAACGACATCATGAGAGGAGAAAAAGATTAATTCACAGAACATTCATCTGTGTTTGTCTGTGAACAGAGGAGTTCACAGACAATAATAAATCCGAATCAGAGTTATTTCCTGGTCAGCAGGTCGTCATGGTGACTGGTTTGTTGTCTTCTGTCCTGATCCAAGCAGTTTTATTTCAGAGGAAACCAAACATGAAGCTGAGACGTTGTAGATCAGAAACTGTGAATATTCCAAATCATAATGTTTGAATGTTGTTTTAATGTGACGACTGTCGTCATGTCTGTTGCTTCCTGTTGTGGCGTTTTGTTTTAATTCTAAAACATGATTTTTATGACAGTTATTGTGATTATTCATCAGCCTGAATGTGTCTCGCTGGTTCACCGCTATGAGGCAGCTGTGCAGCTTGTAACAGTGATTTCACAACAGTGCAAATAAATTTAAATGAAGGGCAGGTCATCGCATCACCTGTGGCTCAGTAGTGATGTCACATGAGCTCACCTGAGCACTTTGGTTTGGGGGGTGGGGTGGGGTGGGGCTCAGTAGTGATGTGACTATGTGTGTCTCAGAGTTTAGAGCCATGAAGAGATGAAACATGTTTGCAGAAGTTGGAATATTTTCTACCTGTTGGTAAAGTGGTTGAAAAATTGAACATTAAATTTGATGGAGGCTCAGGAAAAAATATCTGACAGTGTTGTAATGTCCTACGACAATTTTACTGACATGTCCACACGGCAGGGGGAGGAGTGGTGGTCACATGGGACCAGGTCCCTGTTTCATCACAGCAGATGAAGGAAAATCCTAATTCATTTTGTTAAGTCTGACCAATATAAGTGAGAATTCCCTTCCATCCCTGTGGCCTGTGAGCTCATCGGTCGACTGCTCACTGAGGAACTGCTCCAGTCCACGTGTAGACTGTAACTGGTTAGGTTTGACTTGACATCACATTATTCCTCATTCACTGTGAGGACACAGTTTATAAATGAAATGACAAATTGCAACATTTTAATTTCAAATACAGGACGATCCCATGTTACACAGGACAACCCTAGACTCTGCAGGGTTTGCTCTGCTATTGTTTTCCCGTCTTTCTGAGACATGACCCACTTTTCAACAGTTGACTGTTCTGGGCTGCTTACAGAGTCCGTGCAAGCACATAATGCAGGCTTGTTCAAGTTTGGTTTGAGTTCATGTTGACAAGGCACTGCTAAATTATGTGCAGTGTGTCTGGAGTGACAGTGGACATTAATTCAAACTAGGCCTTTTCAAGTAAGCGCAGATTTCCTTAGCGACATTGTTGGAAAACCCCCCAGGAGAAGCACAGACGTTAATAACACTGATGGTGCGTCTGTTCAGTTTCCTGAAGGTTAGAGCTCCGTGCCTGCAGCACTGGTACACTTGAATGAACTGCTGCCATCATTAATGTTGTTAGTTAAACAAATTCAACACAAGGTGCATGTCGTGTGTTATTTATAACATCACTGTTCTGTTCCTTCTTTTGGTCAGAGACGTATTTTAATCAGTAAAGTCTTTCTGACAGAAAGAGAAGAATTAATCACAACTTTCAGTCAGTCGAGCGGGCTGTGACTATTTACTTTTTTTAGTTTTAGTTTTAGTTTTTATTTGTTTTTATTTCAAACCTTTAGTCCATGAAGCCGAGTCACACTTCTCTAAAACAGAATGCTCTCTGTGCAATACCCCCCACCCCCCAAGAGTAAAAAAAAAAACAAACTAAGAAAAATGAGCCTGGGAAAAAAAAGGTTTTTCCTCCAGGGCTTCTGTAAGAAAAATGTCTGCTGGTTGAGTGGTTAATGACACAAGGTCACCTGTGTTCACTAAAGAGAATAATCACAACACTGACGGAGGAGAGTGAGCAACATGTCAGAGGCAGAGAGTTAGTCTACCACCTGAGTGTGTCAGCCATGAAGAGGATCAAGGTGCTAAAAAGGAGGGAACATGTCATCACTTTGACCTGTTTGTGTAACTGCATTTTCACATCATGTGCCAACAATAAAGAGGCTCCTACATTTATCTTGGAAATCCACTTTCATCTCTTTTTTGATGTTTTTCATTTTTACCAGTCCATAATTTTATAAAACACAATTTAATGAACAAGAGAGTGATTTCAGTTTCTTTCAGTCAGCACAGCACCATGTAACATGAAGTCTGTCAGGAAAAAGCCTCTGAAAATCAGCAGCTGGATAGAAACTCAATAAAACTAACTCTGTCTTTATTTTCCTGGTAATTACAACCAAATGACATAGTTCATTTCAGAAAAAACCAAAAGCAGCACAGGTTATACCTGAAGAAAAATCATAAGTTTATCTTTTTTCATGTCTTTGTGACCAGTTTTCAGCTCATGTATGAAGAACAACGAACTGGAATTGAGTTTGTGTTAGGTGTCCCCCGTCAGTCCATCTGAATGACAGCCATTTCACACAAAAACTGACCTGCAGCTTTAAATGACAACTAAAAATGGGACAGTGTTTTTATTTGCTGTCCTGCAGTCTGTTTCATGAGTTCACATCCTGCACTGAAGCCTAAAGGTCACCCCTGTTTTTGAAGACCTGGTCTTCAAAGACCAACACAACCAGGACAGGAGATCTGAGAGGACACAGCTGCTCATAGACAGAGGAGGGGAACGTGTGGGTGTGAAGTCCTGCATATATGTCAGAGTTAAGGTGATTTAACTGTTGCTATTGAATATGAAATTAGCTGAAAATTCAAATTCCTGCCTCCTCTGATTTAATTGTTCTTCACAGTTCATGTGTGTTCTACAGGAGAGAGTCTCAATATGAGTCAGTTACTGAACTGGACAGTACATCTGAGTCAGCTGTGGGGAGGAGATGGTGAATTTTTTCTCTAACAGAGACAATTTTATTTGTAAAGAAGCTCATAAAGTCATTACAGCTGAGGGCTAAAGGTATAGATGGATCAACAGAGCTGTGGCTGTCTGTCAGCCTGGCTACAGTGCTGAACAGAAACCTGGGATTATTCTTGTTTTCTTCTATCAATGATGAATAATAGGATGTTCTGGCTTTACGGAGGCTTTTTTTATACGCCAATAGGCTGTCTTTCCAAGCCTTTAGAGATTCTTCCAGGTTAGTAGAACGCCACCTTCTTTCTAGTTTCCTTGAACTTTGCTTTAAAGCTCGTGTTTCTGAGTTGTACCATGGAGCTAGCCTCCTCTGACTCACTACCTTCTTTCTCAGAGGGGCTACAGTAGTGTTGCACACAGTCAACAAGATCAACTTGTGTGGATGTGAAGTTGAGAGAGCTGCCTTCTACTGTATTGATACATGGCACTGGGCTAAATACCAGAGGGATTCTTTCTTTAAATGTGATAACAGTATTGTCAGGCTCCTGCTGTGATGATGCTGTATGATCATAACTGTGAATGTTCATAGAAAATGGGCAGATAAAAGCGGGTTTTGAGGAAATATCATTAAATGTTCAGTGTCTATGCCAGAACAAAATGGAGGGTGTGGTTAAAACAGTGAGTGGGTTCATTAACATGAATGTTAAAATCACCCACTATGATAACTTTATCTGTGCTGAGAACTAACTCAGATAAAAAGTCAGAGAACTCAGAGGAGAGCTCAGATTCAGGGACAGGTGGGTGATATACAGTAACTAGTAGGACTGGTTTATGGGTGTGACAGACTAAGAATAAGATTTTTTAAATTCATTTTCACACCTACAGCTTGTTTGCTCTGGTCTGATTCAGTTGATGAGTTTGTAAAACTTGTATCATTTTCCTTTTGGTTCAGTTTGTTTTCACACTGAGAGAAATTCAAGTGAACCACAACACATCATTGTGAGAACGTCCACTACACTGATTGGTCAGATTGGAGGGAGCAGGAACTGACATCCTAAAGTGAACACTTGTTCACTTTAGGATGTCATCATGATGCTGCACAGACTCTGACTCTGATTGGATACTCTGCTGTGAGACATTAGAGAAGGATGGAGCTTATGCTGAGGATGAACAATGTCATACTAACATCACTAACATCACGTCCAGATCACACCTGTGAGCTTACCTGCTGGTGGGGTTGGATCAGTTCAGAACTCAGAATACATTTGACTGCAGTGTCGCTAACTTCAAGTCTCTCAGAATGGAGCTGCCAGTGACCAGAGTTTGTTCCAGAGTGACTGAATTAAAATACCAGAGCCTACACTGTAAGAGATGAAGGTGAATGATGGACAGTAGAATTAAACAATGGGGTATTCTGTAAAATATAACAGTAAATAAAAACCTGTTAAAACAGATGACCATGAGATGAACTGTAAAAAAAAACTAAAAACATTGGATGTGTTGTCTAAGTAAAAGACCAGAGCCTGGATTCACAAAGCATCTTCAGGCTAAAAGTTTCTCCTCACTGTCTGATTCAGGAGAAACTCCTAAAAATACTGGTCCTGTCAGTCCTGATTCAAGACTCCTCATGTTTTTGACTCAGACTAATTCACAAAGGCTAAAAGTAGAACCTGAGTCTGAAGAAATTAAAAGTAGTGGAGAGGATCCTGACTCACAGAGACCAGATCACCTGGCCCACTCAGACCAGATCCCAGAGAATCATAAAGGGCTGTGGTCCCCTCACAATGTGGGTTTGTAATGTTGACACTTGGAGATCTCCAGCATCTGTGAGACGATCTGTTCATCAAACAGTTAATGTTCTCTGTAGAACCCACATCACAGGACAGTTCATACAGTTCCCTTCAGATGTTCAGCAGCTACAAAGAAATGAAGCAGCCTCATCAGGTCACCTTGGTGTGATCAGAGCCAGAGATGGAACCATGTAACACAGGTTTTGTTGATGCTGATGGTCCTGGTGGTCCTGGTGGTCCTTATCACACAGGTACAGTCGGTCAATCACACGGTGGCCCCGCCCTAATGCATCACTGCTTTATGGTCTATTTTCCTCTAGATGGACCATAATTTAAAAATGGAACATGTATTTAAGAAGACTTGAAACTAGAGACTGAGACCATAAACTCATTAGGAAAACATTTACTGAGGTAATAAATCAAGTGAGAAGTAGAAACATTTTCCCATAGACTTCAATACAATCTGACTTCTTTTTACAACCAGTGGAGTCGCCCCCTGATGGTCATTAGATAAAGACCAGGTTTAAGGCTCTTCATCACTGGCTTCACTTTTCAGACCCAGAGTGTACATCCAGGTTTATAGATGGTCTCTGAGTCAAGCAAAAACCATTAACGATGTGATACAGTTGCCTAGAAATGGGTACAGCTTTGTTTTGCTTTTAGTGGCAATTAATTTTTATTGTAAAGGAATTTATATCTGGAGTTTATGTGACTTTAGCTGGTCTTGTGTTCCACAGTTGACAGCCCTTTATGAAGGAAGCTGAAAAATGAGGAAAAATAACTGTGCTGTCTGAGTGAGTACAGCATGTACTGTCTGAGACTCCCTCTGCTACACTGAACACAGAGACACTGAGGAACCAGACCAGAACCCAAACCCAGGATACAGAGGTTCAGTGAATGTAGTGTTGAAGGTGTGGAGGTGGATCAGTGAGTCAGAGGAGACTCTGTAGAAGGACAGAGTGCCAGCAGGACAGTCCACATACACTGCTACTCTGTTAGAGACAGAGGAGGAGGGGAGGGATGTTTGTGTGTTATTGTGACAGACATAGTAACCATTATCAGAGCAGATCAGTTTCCAGGACTGCTCATTCCGTCCAAACCAACACTCATCACTGTCTCCTTTCCTTCTGATTCCTCTGTAACTCACTGCTACATCAACCCTTCCTCTCCTCTCAACCTCCCAGTAACAGCGACCAGTCAGACCATTTCTACACAGCAGCTGAGGCCAGAAGTCAAATCTGTCTGGATGATCGGGATATGACTGATTCTCTCTCACATGTATCACAGTCTGGTTGTTGTCAGACAGTTTGATCTTTGGGTATACTGTGTTTGTGTCGAGTGTGAATTCACAGGAATCTGTGGGAGAGAACAAGACACAATAGAGATTGTTATTGATCTATTATCTGATCACTTATTGACAGTTTGATGATGACTCCACCACTTATTAAAGTGATAACCCTTTCCACCTAACCAAGTCTCTGCAGTTGGCCATGACGGAATGTGATTGGGCCCCTTGGACCTATGTCACTGTACCTGCCTTGCAGTATAAAACCATCACGATTTGTGCAAAGGTCCTCTTGCTTATTCAGTTCACCACTTGAAAGCAGGCCCTTATTTACAGGAAGCAAGATAGTGGTCTGATGGCAGCTGCATCAGCCACAGCCCCTATGGGACTACTCAACATGAGACCTCAGCTGCTTTGGTTTATCAGCCAGAGTCCAGTGTTGAGAGCTGCTGTTCTGGCTGAATCCCCTCAACCTCTCAACGTGTGTTAAGATGGGTTCAGTTACACTCTGTGGGTTGATAAAAACCGATGCCTCCCTATACAGTTGTGGAGCACATAAGACCCAACACATCAAGGGCTGTGGGCTGCATTTTACAGTGGACCTGGCTTCGACTGGCAGACTGGTGCCTCCACTCATAGGTGGTGGAGAACATATGGGCTCTTTTCAGACAAGCAGAAGTAGATTTGTTTGCTTCACAAGACTCAGCTCACTTTCCACTATGGTTCTTAATACAGAATGACAATCCCCCTATGGGTCACAATGATTTAGCTCACCACTCTCAACTTTACACATTCCCTCCCTTTCCCCTTTTGCAGCAAGTGCTGGACAAAGTGGGGGAGAAAAAGACGCAGGTAATCCTGGTTGCCCTAAACTGGCCAACGCAAACATGGTGCCATGGCCACTGCCCCTGCAACCTGACCTACTGACTCTGGCAAGAGGGGTAATTTCCTCAAATATGGAAGTTGGCGGCCCGGGAGTCGAGTGGTTAGGGCGCGTACCATGTGTGAGCATGAGGTGAAATACAGGTGCTAGAGGATGTTTGTACAGTGATGGTGCACTGCTGTAGGCCAGAGGGGCCCAATCACAACCTGTCACAGCCAAGTGCAGAGACTTGGTTGGGTGGAAAAGTCCACCACTCTATTCAGTGGTGTTGTCTGGAGACGGCACAAGGCATTAGTACAAACTCTCATTCTCATTTGGAAAACCAAGGTTGTGGCTCAACCCAGACATTTTTAAAACTTTGTTTTAATGAATCAAACTAAAAACACACTTACACTTCCTCAGACCTGGTCTCAACCATTGGACTCCACCAGGCTCTGCCCTGAAAGGAAAAGGGGGGTCAGACCGGCACGTTCTCTTTCAGCATGCATTACATGGATGTGGACTTAATGACCATGTCAGTGTGGCATTTAAATTTTCTGGAGGAAAAATTAATTGTTTAGATGAATCAAGTCAATAGATTAACTGATAGAAAAATAGTTGTTATTGGGAACCTTCTCTTTGTAATATACACAATCTCCTTGGGTCCAATTATCTGCTCGCATGGCTTCTCACATCACTGCTATGCAGACAACACCCAACTATACCTGTAGTTCTTGCCAGACAACCCCATTGCCTCTGCCTGGGTCATGGCCTGTTAAGTCAAAAAGGAGATTTTTTTCACTTTTCAACCTGGTCTGTGGCTGCAGCAGACCTCTCCATACCTGAAAGTGGCCAGTGTCCGATCTGGATCTTTGAGTCCAGCAGACAGCAGCTTTACTCCTGATTCTCCTGGATTGTTGTAGCTCAGGTCTAGCTCTCTCAAATGGGAGGTATTGGAGCTCAGAATTGAGGCCAGAGAAGCACAGCCTTCCTCTGTGATCAGACAGCCTGACAGACTGCAGACACACAAAACAACACAGAGTAATCCTCTGTCAACACTAGGCCTCGTATTTTTTTGTCATTTGATTGGAATGGAACTAAAATGAAGCAAAGATGAGAGAAAATAATGAAAAATCCTCATTGAAAGTGATTCTCTGAGTCTAAAACAAGACTAATAAACATTCATAAAATGTACTTTACAGAATCCTACACAGGTTAGCTCTTCATCCACTATTGTAAATCAGATTTTAAAACATCATCTCTGAAGCAGGTTGACGAATCCTGACCTGAGACTTTCCAGTGTACAGTGTGGACTCTCAAGTCCAACAGACAGAAGCTTCATTCCCGAATCCTGCAGGTTGTTGTTACTAAGGTCCAGATCTCTGAGACTGGAGGACTGGGAGCAGAGGATTGAGGCCAGAGCTTCACAGCTTCTTTCTGAGAGGTTACAGTCACTCAGTCTGAAGAGATGATAATGAGGAATTAAAGAAGAAAGGAAATTATTTTCTCTCCTGTTGAACAGATAGATGTATCTTTATATAATGATGAATAAATCCAACTATCTGTACACTTACAGAGCTTTGTTACAGGCTTTGACCACTGGCAGCAGCCTCAGAAGGGCCTCCTCTGTAGGACAGTATTTCTTAAGGTCAAACACCTTCAGATCTGTTTCTGATGATAGTAAGATGAAGACCAAAGCTGACCATTGAGCAGGAGACAGATTATCTGTGGAGAGACGTCCTGTTCTCATGGACTGTTGGATCTGCTCCACTAGAGAATGATCGTTCAGTTCATTCAGACAGTGGAACAGGTTGATACTTTTCTCTATAGATGGAGTCTCCTCAATCTTCTTCTTGATGTACTGGACTGTTTCCTGATTGGTCTGTGAGCCACTTCCTGTCTGTGTCAGCAGACCTCGTAGGAGAGTCTGATTGGTCTGCAGTGAAAGACCCAGGAGGAAGCGAAGGAACAAGTCCAGGTGTCCATTTGGACTCTGTAAGGCCTTGTCCACAGCACTCTGGTAGAATTGTGTTGGTTTGTCTCCAAACAGTTTAGACCACAGGGAGGTTGATTCTGACATCAGATTGACTCCAGAGATGATGAAGGTCAGATGGACATGAAGAGCAGCCAGAAACTCCTGAACACTCAGATGGACGAAGCAGAACACCTTGTCCTCGTACAGCCCTTGCTCTTCTATAAAGATCTGTGTGAACACTCCTGAGTACACTGAGGCTGCTCTGATATCGATGCCACACTCTGTCAGGTCTGATTCATAGAAGATCAGGTTTCCTTTTTGCAGCTGCTCAAAAGCCAGTTTTCCAAGAGACTCAATCATCTTCCTGGTCTCTGGACTCCAGTGTGGATCTGACTCAGCACGTCCATCATACTTAACATTCTTCAATTTGGACTGAACCACCAGGAAGTGTATGTACATCTCAGTCAGGGTCTTGGGCAGCTCTCCTCCCTCTCTGGTTCTCAACACATCCTCCAGAACTGTAGCAGTGATCCAGCAGAAGACTGGGATGTGGCACATGATGTGGAGGCTTCGTGATGTCTTGATATGGGAGATGATCCTGCCCGCCTGCTCCTTATCTCTGAACTTCTTCCTGAAGTACTTCTCCTTCTGTGGGTCAGTGAACCCTCTGACCTCTGTCACCATGTCAACACACTCAGGAGGGATCTGACTGGCTGCTGCAGGTCGTGTGGTTATCCAGAGGCGAGCAGAGGGAAGCAGGTTCCCCTTGATGAGATTTGTCAGCAGCACGTGCACTGAGGTGGACTCTGTGACATCAGTCAGGATCTCAGTGTTGTGGAAGTCCAGAGGAGGTCGACACTCATCCAGACCATCAAAGATGAACACAACCTGGAACTGATCAAACCTGCAGATTCCTGCTTCTTTGGTTTCAGTGAAGAAGTGATGAACAAGTTCCACCAAACTGAACTTTTTCTCTTTCAGCACATTCAGCTCTCTGAAAGTGAAGGGAAACGTGAATTGTATGTCCTGGTTGGCTTTGTCTTCAGCCCAGTCCAGAGTGAACTTCTGTGTTAAAACTGTTTTCCCAATGCCAGCCACTCCCTTTGTCATAGCTGTTCTAATTGGTTCATCCCTTCCAGGTGAGGCTTTAAAGATGTCTTCTAGTCTGATGGTTGTTTCTGGTCTGTCTGGTTTCCTGGATGCTGTTTCAATCTGTCTGACCTCATGTTCATCATTGACCTCTCCAGTCCCTCCCTCTGTCATGTAGAGCTCTGTGTAGATGTTATTCAGAGGTGTTGGATTTCCTGCTTTGGCGATGCCCTCAAATACACACTGGAACTTCTTCTTCAGCTTGGATTTTAGTTTATGTTGATGAACTGGAGCAGAAGGTTCTGAGTAAAAAAAAGAATTTCAGTAAGTAGTTTATGAAGAAAATATGACATTTTAATTATCCTAAAGAATTTATATATAAATATATTTTCCCTCATCTCTTCAGATGTTAGTAAGTGTCTCATTTATCCATCATGTTAAAGCTTTAGAGAAATCTTCTTACTGCTCTGCAGACAGTCAGCCAGCTCCTCCTGCTTCATCCTCCTCAGGAAGTTCACTGTGATCTTCACAAATGCCTCTCTGCTGCTCCTCCTCTGCTCTTCATCCTCACTGTCCAACACCTCCTCATCCTCCCTCTGACTCTCTAAGCATTCTGGGTAATATGGACTCAGAACCTTCTGGATCTTCTTAAGCTCATTCTTCACAAAAGTGACAATGTCCTCCTCAAGCAGCTGGAACAGAAAACTATATGAGTGACACCATCAAATTAAACCATTGAGTCAAACATGAGATCCATGTTGGACAGACTGACAATCCACTGGTCTAAAAGTACAGCATGGACATTTTTGTGAACAGATGTGAAAGTAGTTGTTGTACATGTACAGACCATAAATATGGAGTCAAGCTTTGTTTGATGTTGTTGAGCAGACTGTCCACTGGGAACGTTTGAGCTCTTCTGGTCCACTCTGTGGAGGAATCATTAAGAATTAAGCTATTTCTGCAGACATAATTAATGTCCTTGTGAACCTATGATGAAACGGGTGTTATGAGTAATTGTACATTGCAAGGGCTCACAGTAGAGCTGGCATGCACATCTCCCAAATCTCAACAACTAGTGGTGTTGACCTGCAAAAAATGATTAGAATGATTAAATGATTAGTTGACCCATCACCTTGTCACACACTTTTCATCTTTTTCTTTTGGAGTTTGTGCATAGTTGTATATCAGGATAGTACCAGCACATCTTCTGGCAGAGGAGGAGCCACTAAATTCCTCTTCAAGCCACATCCCTTTGTTGCCTATCTTGTCACTGTTTCATCCATTTACTTTTTTTGCAATTCTTTATTAAGAGGATAATTGAAAACATTTAATCAATTACAGAGAAACAGTCCTGGAGTTACAAAGTAGTCTGCAGTAAACAACAGCAGCATGACCTAGAACCCCTTCCTTCTCAAAATTCAGAGGTGACTGTGGAGGCCAATTGAGTGCAGTGAACTCATTGCCATGTTCAAGAAAACAGTTTGAGATGATTTGAGTTTTGTGACATGGCCATCAGAAGATGGGTACACTGTGGTCATAAAGGGATGGACATGGTCAGCAACAATAATCAAGTAGGTTGTGGCATTTAAACGATGCTCAGTTGGTACTAAGGGGCCCAAAGTGTGCCAAGAAAATATCCCCCACATCATTACACCACCACTACCAGCCTGAACCGCTGATACAAGGCAGGATGAATTTATGCTTTCATATTGTTAATGCCAAATACCATCCAAATGTTGCAGCAGAAATCGAGACTCATCAGACCAGGCAACATTTTTCCAATGTTCTATTGTCCAATTTTGGTGAGCCCATGCAAACTGTAGCCTCAGTTTCCTGTTCTTAGCTGAAAGGAGTGGCACCCTGTGTGGTCTTCTGCTACTGTAGCCCGCATCTGCTTCAAGGTTCGACGTGTTGTGCATTCAAAGATGCTCTTCTGCATACCTTGGTTGTAACGAGTGGTTGTTTGAGTTACCATTACCTTCCTATCAGCTCGAAGCAGTCTGGCCATTCTCCTCTGACCTCTGGCATCAACAAGGCATCTTTGCCCATAGAACTGCCGCTCACTGGATATTTTCTCTTTTTCAGACCATTCTCTGTAAACCCTAGAGATGGTTGCACAGTTGCAATATTTTACCACTCCTTACTCCAAATAAGGCCAAACTATAGTCTAAACATTTATGTGTGCAGATGCTATTGGACACCAAAGTCCACATTGTCACATTCTTACCGAATATTACATGTCTTGTCCTTTCACCTACTTAGCTCATCCTTGACACTAAGTAGATTTGAACAGAATCCTCTAAGTTTATGCTTTCCTTTTACCTCCTTATCTATAAGACCTTGGGTACCCCAGCTATGTAGGATAACAGTGGCTCCATCTACACACAGTCACAATATAAGCTAACAGTGAAACACTTCGGGTTGTTATGGACTGATTTTTCAGTGTGAGTGAGGCCTAGGAAAATGAGAAACACTGGAAGTGAAGAAAATTTCCTTCACACTTTCACTGCAACAACAAACCCTGTAGAAAACTGTATAAAAAAACTGGACGTAGCTTCTGTGACGTCATCCATAGGTTTCTGAGGAGCAATTCTGAAGCTCAAAGTGGGCAGTTCCACTGTTGCCATCTTACCAGTGCCTGACTCTGCCGAACTCTGGGCTAATCCAAAAATGAGCAAATGATAAGGTGGACATAAGAACATTTTTCATAAAGAGTAAACCGCTTTGAATCTGCAGCTGTACTCGGATAGCAAGCTAACTATAGCTTAAGTTATTCAAGATTCTTTATTGTTACATCCAGGACTTGATATTAGCACCCGCCCACCCGCCTAATGTGGATGGAACTCTGCCAAGACAATGGTAGGGGAAACACTGGTTATTAATAACAACTAATAACATACCCTTTTTATGTCTTTGTCTTAATCAGTTGCATGTTTTCATGCAAAAGGTTTGCTCAATCGAAAACCACATTAGCACAAGCTTTAGAAATAGAAAAGGAAAACTTCTTGACTCAGACAACAATAGCAGGGCAAAGATTGAGAGGCAGTGGGAGAGAAGGAATGGAGAAAAAGAGTGGACAGAATGAGGATGATTAATATGTTATTAAGCTTTTACATGTATATAGTTATTTGTGCAATTCATAGTTTGAAAGTTTCTACTGTACATATACAAGAGACAAGGAAATGAGAAAAGTATGAAAATTAGCCAAGAGGGAAATGTTTCAGAGAGTAAAGAGGAAAGGACCGAAGGAAACCTGTGGACTGTGAAGCAGGAAAAGAGGAGGACAGAGGGGAGGATGAGAGGAGTGAGAAAGAAATAAGGAGAGAGGAAAAAGAGAAAGCAGAAAGCTGTGAAGAACAGGAGAGCAGGCTCTGAGTGCTCTGGGCTTAGCCCCTGGATCCTATCAATCTGGATCTAAGCAGGCCTGCAGGAGAATGTTCCACCTCCAGTGGTACAAGTGTTTATTGAATAAAAATCATCCACTGCTAGAGTAGCATATTTCATCCCCTTAATCAGTAACAAACACAATCTTAGATTTGATTATATGACACTGCAGCCAAACTTACTCAAACTTACTACTCCTAGCTGCTCCTCCTTTACCGCTTGTGATTTCTTGGACATTTTCTGCAGTAAATAGGCCCTATCTCCAGCTTCTTCTGCAGAAGCAGATAATTACTGTTTTAATAAGTTTTGTATTTCTGGAATCATTTTCGGAGCTGGTACTGACTTCTAAACCTGCCTCCTATGCCCAGTCATGGGACCCTACAATCCTAAATATTGTTAATTCATCACTTACACTTGGCACTGTTACCATTAGTTTTAAACCTCTACTCAAGAAACCACACCTTGATCCAGGGTCTCTTTTTAATTATTAACCATCTCTAACCTTCTAAACATTTCAAAAGTACCAGAAACAGTTGTTATCGCAGCTATGTCTCCCACATAAATACCAGTCATTTTTCTGAACTTTTACCTTCAGGTCTTGTCACTCCACTGAAACTGCACTTACTTCACCCTTGTATATCCTTTTAAAAAACTCACACTCAGGACCTTAGAGGACAAAAATGGCTGCATCAAAAAACAACAATAACAATATTATACATTCATATTATTTTCCACACATCATGATCAGGACGATCATAACTAGCAAATATCATATAATTTAATATTAATTTTCAGGATTTTAACCCATTAATGCCAGTCTGTTTACATAAAGCCACTATAGTTTTTCTCAATGCACATATACACTTATTCCAATAGCCTACAGTGATAATACAGCAGCAATGTCTCTTATGGACCCCAGGAAAATTAATGTATTTGCTCCATCTGGTGTAAAATAATAAAATCTAAAATTTTGGAGCAAGGACATAAGAATGAAAGCCTAATAAAATAGAGAGTGTAATTTTATGCTGTAGTGGCAGAGGGATCAAAAATTGTACACACTGTATTATAAACATACTATAGGGACTGAGGTTGTAATTCCAAAATTCCCCCCAAAAAATACACAACTTTACCAAAATGTATGCCATATGCATTAACGCAGCCAAAATTAGTGAAAAATTAAAAAGCAAGAATAAAAATGTCCCTAAGGACCCACAAGGGTTAAGTGGTCAATGATCCTCTGCTGACTTTTTATTCAGCTTACACCTCTGTGCTTTTCTTACTCGATATCAGTACAGCTTTTGACACTTTAGATCTCCGTATACTCCTAGACAGATTGGAAAATCAATTTGGCGTCTCTGGCCTGGCACTCACCTGGGTTAAGTGTTTTCTATAATGATACTACATCAATATTCTCTGATATGAAATATGGAGTACCACAGGGCTCTGTTCTTGACCCTCTGCTGATGAACCAAGGAAAATGGCAGCCCACCACAAATCACTGTCAGAAATGCTGTCTTAAACAGACTTTTGTCCAGTTTACTTTTGTCCAGCATATTACGATTCAATTAAATTCAATTTTATTTGTATTGCGCCAAATCATAATATACATTATCTCAAGGCACTTTACAGGGTAAGGTCAAGACCTTACTTTGTTAATCAACACAGGATGTAATGTCATGGTCCTTTTTTATTGACTTTCTAGACTCTTTATGTTGGGACATTTGTTTATTTCCCGTTTTATTTTAAAGTACCTTGTGTTTCCGCTGTTTAATTGTTGTTTGTCTGTCTTGTTTTCTCTCCAATGTGATTACCCTTCCCCTCCTGGTGTATTTAAGTCTCTGTCTTCTCCTCTGTATTTGTCAGTTTGTCTGTTTTGCTCTTGTTGAGTTTTGAAACCAGCTGTGTGTTTCCTCAGTCTCTTTGATGGTTTATTCTGTGTTTTAGAGAAGCTGATCATGGTTCACCTGTTATCACTGACATGTTATGTCACATGACTGAATTAAAAGTGTTGATTTATGGAGGAGCTCAGTGGAAGCAGGGTAAGCATTTAGCAGCTGGATTGTACCTATGCTGTCTTGTGACAGCAGCAGAAGACACAACATCTTGATGTATCAGACAAAATGTCACACTGAGTTAAAAAGTTCCTGGTATGGGAACATAAATGACAAGAAACATACACATTTAATAAAGCTGCATACATAAGAATAGCAACATGAATCAGTAATATTACAGTGTTAGTAACACCTTACCGCTCTGGAGCAGAGGATAGTTGTTTAAAATCAATGAAGCGTTCATTTGAGTTGTCACTCTTGAAGGACACACAGCTGGGTCCAGATCCAGGTCCAGATTCAGCAGAGGCTGGTCTCCCATGGATCCTGGAAAAGAAAGCCACCAGAGAGTGAAATTCCTTTTTTAGTCTTCAACTGCAGAAGCTGCAGAATAAACTACCAGTTTTCAACAAGCAAAGACAAACACGGCAAAGTTCGATGAGAATTAAGTTTGAAAGATGTCATCAGACAGTGAACAGGCTGTGAAGCTGCTGATAAAATATCAACATTAGGTTTAAACTACATGACTGAGAACCTACACATATTAAATACTGTTAATGTTGATGTTAGTAACAGCTTACCTCTCTGCAGCAGAAGGTAGTTGTTTGAAATCAATGAAGCGTTCATTTGAGTTGTCACTCTTGAAGGACACACAGCTGGGTCCAGATCCAGGTCCAGGTCCAGGTCCAGGTCCAGGTCCAGCAGAGTCTGTTGTGTGCTTCTGCTCTGGGCTTCAACACAACACACACAGAGCTTTGAGTGTGAATACTGATGGAGCAGTGATCTGAGTGCTGAGCTCTGACATGGAGAAGAGTCATGGACAGTTAGAGATCCTCATCTCACCTCTGAGCTCTGGTCTGGCTCTCATGGTCCCCACACAGAGTGGTGTTAGAGTGAGGGGCTCCCTCCTCTCTGTCCTCACACTGATCCATGCTGCTGAGTTCACATCCACATCAGCTCACACACACTTTCTACCTTCATGTGGAGACAAAACACAAATCATTCATCTACACATCAACTGAAATTGACATAATTTCTCCTGTAAAAATACCAGCTGCTCCTCCACTGACTGACTCTTCTTCTCTGGTTCATATCAGTGTCAGTTGAACATAGTCAGACAGCAGTGTGAGGAAGAAGAAGCTGCTGTACTTCTATCAGTCCACTAGATGGAGTCATGAAGCTGCAATGACGTGAAGAGCAGCCCACACAATACAAGGACGACCATGAGCATTCACTGACGCATGGGACTGAGACCCATTCAGTCATTTCACTAACACTGAAAACTTAACTATAATTTATGAAAACATTCATTTATCAGTCTGCTTAACAGCTATAATAGTGATTAATTTCCTGGAAATCAAAGTGCACACTTTGGTCCTAATTAAAGAGGAAATAGAGACAATCTTCTGAGTCAGTTACTTTTGTTCTTTTAGTTTAGTTGAGTTTAAAGCATTTGTTGAATTCCAGAGGAATTTCCATAAAAAACTGCTGCATTTAAAACCAAAAAATATTCTTTCATTCACAACTGTATCATACAGACATGTTGAATTCTCTGTTCACCTGTAGATAAATTTCACGATTCATCTTCAGCTGAGCTGCTGTGGATAGACCACATTTAATTCCCATGTCTTCAACGCAACATGATGACCAACAGCTGCAGTCTGAGCTTTTTTTTTTTTTTTTTTTTTAAACCAAGCTTTATCCTGAAACAACACCCCATGAACAGTGAAGTGCCAGCAAAAATCAAGAACATAGAATCAGTTGTGGATTTAGTGAGGCACTTGTAAAAGAATTACTCAGGAAAACTATTACTAATACCACACTGTGAAAATACTCTGTTCAAAGAGGCCTTACTTTTTAAGTTGTTTTTTTTTTCCACAAAATACACACATATGTATAATTGTATATCAAAATAAATATTAAAATGCATGTTAATGCATCTGTAATGATAATAATAATAATAATAATGATAATACAGAATAATATAACACATGCACAGTTATAACATGTAATGGAATATTTCTTAATTGCAGCAAGTTGTGATGTTGTGAAGGATTTGAATACTCTGTCCATCCTCTGAGAAGCACTGTGAAGTTATTACAGGGCGGATATGACTTACAATAGCAACATCATTTTATGTTTTATATCAAAACTTTTAAATAAATCTATGTTGTCCTGCTGTGTCCTTCCTCGATTAATAGTCAAGTTTGCAACAGAGACACAAATAGGCACAGCTTCAATTAAAATACCAAATGTGCCTTAACAGACAGCTTTTCTGTTGCAATGTTGACAATCATAGAGATATAATCACCTACCAGAGCAGCTGAAATGTTTTATTGTCATTGTATTTATGGATATGTATTATCAATTTGATCAGGTAGAGTTTTTAATGAAAATCTGAAAATTAACTGTAATTCAATTCAATTCATTTTATTTGGATAGCGCCAAATCATAATATACATTATCTCAAGGCACTTTACAGGGTAAGGTCAAGACCTTACTTTGTTACAGAATAAACCCAACAGTTCCCACAAAGAGCAAGCGCTTGGCGACAGGGGGGAGGAAAAACTCCCTTTTAACAGGAAGAAACCTCCAACAGAACCGGGCTCAGGGTGGGGGGGGGTCTGCCTCGACCGGTTGGGTTTAGGAGAAGATAGAAAGAGGGGGAGGGGGAGGAGAGAGGAGAAAAGAGAGAGAGAGAGAGAGACCAGGAACAGCTGTGTAGGTAATGGTGTTATCAATAATAATGACAGGTAACAGTGGTTAATAGTAATGATGAGTAGTGGTGGATCTGGATCCTGCTGCTCCCGGGGCAGAGAGACCTGCAGAATGAGGACAGAGAGAGGGAGAGAGAGGAGAAGCACAAACTACGGGAGAGAAGAAAAATACAAAGTTAATGGCATGAAGTCATCGAGAGAGAGAGAGAGAGAGAGAGAGAGAAATAGGGAGAGAGCGCCCAGTGAATCATGGGAATCCCCCAGCAGTCTAGCTCTATAGCAGCATAGCTGTGAATTAAATGTAATGTCTCTGAAATGTTAAGAAAAAGAATAAAAAATAATAAATAAAGAAGCAGGACATGGAGATACTCAAGAACAGTACAATGTGGATTGTACTTTAAAAAAGTACTGGAGTTAATGTACTTATTCACTGTTCAGCACATAGACTGTATATAAAAAGGTTCAGCACCGTAAGTTAGAAATCCGTTACATACCGTCACATTACGTCATCACTCAAGTATGCGTTTACATAAAGACAAAGTCTCTGTTGAAGCAGAACTTGTGGCGCAGTTTTCTTCCGAAATCAATCATAATTATTTATGTAATAATAATAACAACAGTGTTAATCCCCTCGGCCCGCCACACCGAGTCCTCCTCAGTCCTGTAGAGTAAATCTAGTGGCAGACCATTCACCCACAGAGAAAGTCACAGCGTTCTCCAGCGGCTGTCCGGCCGAGCTCAGGCCGCATCTAGTGGCTCAGACAGCGGGAGAGCAGCGGCTAATCTCCGCCTCCTCCACAGGCAGATTCAGGCGGGAAAACACAGTAAACCACAGTAAAAACGACTCTCTGCTCAACTACTGACCATTAACTATCTCTGCTTCTACTCTTATTGCTCCGCTTCTACTGCAAATATTCAGACAACATGGCGGACACGTTATGGCCGGTCCAGACTTTACAGTTAGGCTACAGCTCGGCTTCAGTTACATTGTAATAACACCACAACAACACTACAACAACAACACGCGTCAGATTACTCAGGTGATAACGAGTAAAACCATAAAACATAAAAAAATGCTGACGTTACCTTCAGAGGGGAAAATGAGGGGCATCACACTGGCCGGTCATAGTGAAACTGCAGGTGGCCATGGAAACGGGGATTGGGGGTGGGACAGAATTAAAGGGACATGTTACAGCCATACTGTTACAGTTGTAGTTTGACTTTCGACGATTAAGGTACGTCCAAAGGATGTGTTGGTACGGTTAACAAGGACAGAAACCAGATTTAATATATATATATATCATGTCAATATGGACCAAAATCTCTGAGGAATGTTTCCATCACCTTGTTGAATCTATGCCACATTTCTGAAGGCAAAAGGGGTCCAACCCCGGTAATAGCAAGGTGTATCTAATAAAGTCATGCCAGCATGCATTGCGCTTGCGGTGAAAGACTATATCAAATTAAATACCAGGACCTGTATTCACAAATCATTTTGTCTTCCACCCAGAGTTCACCTAAATCACACTAAAGGTAGTGGATTCTCTGAAAAACATCTGTATGATAAAGTTTGTGCCGATCCAGGAGAATCTAATTTTACAATGTAAAATCATGTAATTAATGTAAAAACTTACATTCAGTTCACTCAATGGAAAGAATTGTTTTATTAAAAAATATTTAAAAAAATTTAAACCTGACTGAACCCTGACTGAGAGGCTGTAATCCACCTGTTGTATATAATGTTGTAATTTAAAATATATCTTATGTGAATAGGGAAATACATATAATCCTGACAATGGTAAAAATTTGATTTTTTTAAAATCTCAAATTTATTGGTGATATTTTAGATACAAATGTCATATTGTTCAATATGGACATGTGAAAAAGGCCATAATATGAAGAAAACTGGCTAAAAACAGTATGTTTGTCTTTATGAATAGTATTTTCTCATTTAAGATCTTGGTAAGAACTCTGGAATTAATGGCTTTAACCTTTGGAAACACATTTTTGCACATTTTTGTACTTTACACATCTCATCAAATGTTGCGGACTCAAACAGCACCTGTTTCATAGAATGACTCTACTGCAAATCATTACAGAAGCTGAGAGACCAGGGGTCTTGTGATCTTCCCAGTGAGGCTTACCAGAGCAGCAGCAAACCCTAACCCCAACCCATTGTAGCAGAGTGTTCATTAAGCACCCAAATTGTTAAGAAAGTTTGTTTTAGTAGACTAATTTACACATATGCACGTTGGTGCACACACAGTATTTTATACTAATATTTGCTTTTTTCTCTTGCACTGTCAACTGTGCTGCTGATATATTTTAAAATTATCAGGCACTGAGACACAAAGATTGCTTTTCTCTGATGCTTCTGTTAATAGTTACTCTACATAAGAACTTTTTGGTGTGAAACACATTAGATCCAGATCTGTCTTCTTCAGCTTTGTAACGTTGGATTAGACTGTTACATGTCTTCTGGTTAATTATTTTTATTATTTGGTATTTATACCTTGTGAACATGACAGCAGAGGAGATCACAACTGAAATCAAAATGTGATTATGATTTTGAATTTTTTTAAATTATTATTTAAAATGTGGGAGGACACCGGCACACCCGGGGTAAACCCACGCCTGCACAGGGACAGTGCTGAGTACTGAGCCACCGTGCAGGCCTGGAAATTTCTCACTGCGGACATTTTGAATAGTAAACCACAAAAGATTTACAGTCAGTTGAAAGTTTATCAGGGACAACTAAAACTAATGCAGGCTTATACAACAGTCCTGCAATAAATCTCTGAATTGTCTTGTGTTATGCAGGCAGGTTTTAGTGTTACCTTGTCCACCCATTTTATATCAACGAGGGGAGGCTAAACAAGACAAACACCTGTGTGCATAACAACCAAGATGTGTCAACTGCTATTATTTGTCAAAATGTTCGCTGTGAGAAAGATCTGTTGATGGCATTCATCTTGAAGGAAAGCAGCTCTCTAGTTTCTGGATGGCTCGCCACCTCATCAGACCTGCTACAAGTCAGATGAGGTGGAGGGTGAATGTGAAGATTTGAGAACTTGATTCTGGTTTCCTTCAAGATGAATACGGGGTTGGGGAGGGGCAGGGTGGTGGTGGTGGTGGTGGGGTGTTAGTTGCCCTTGATGCACCACTTGAAAGGCTTGATTAATGCCTTCCCCACAGATGAGAAAAACTGGGCAACCTTGGACTTCTTCTTCTTGGGTGGATGGCATTCAGGTGGATTTGTAGATACTTCACAAGAGCATCATCAAAATATGTGTCATCTGATGCTGTCGCAGCCTCCAATAGTTTTTCTGGAGAGCCAAACTCTTTGTGAAGGTCTTTAGTCATGGCCTTGTTGATTTTCTTCATCTTATCCTTAGATTTTCCAAAAGCAGAGCCACGGATGTTGACCTGATCCTGTGCTGCGTCTGACAAACACCTGGTGATGGCGTTGATGGCCTGTTGGGATCCACTAGTTTTGCTCGGGACTTTTGTGATGAGCCTCAGGAGAAGAGCAATCATGAGGTGGTTGGTCATCTCGTCTGGTACAGAAGAGGAGGTATCAGTTGACTCTGCAAAGGGCCCCTGTCCTGTCTCCTCGGGGTTTAACACTGGAGTGGGGGGACATTGTTCAGAACTCAGGGGACCTCCTTCTGTAGTGGGGTGACATACTTCAGGAGTGGGGGGACATCCTTCAGGACTATGGGAAGAGACTGCTGGAGGCTCAGAGTGTTTGTCAGGAGATTCTCCTGGAGCCAACTTGGGTAAGGTCAACTCGTGAGTATCAACATCGTCACAGACATTGAGACCATCTTCTTTGAAGGATTCAGATGGTGCAGCCTCAGGAGGTGGTGTCCGACTTAAATAAGAAGGTGTTGGAATCTGCTGGTCTCTGGGTTCAGGGGGACTCTGGCCTCATGGTGTCCTCTTCTGGTGTGGACAGCATCTTTGTGATTACATCCTGGATATCAGTTAGTGCACCAGACACTTCCTCACTGGTTGGAGTGTCTCCCAGTCCAACCATGCTGGACTGGGAGACATCATGCTGGATTCAGGTGTACGCCTGGGAGAGTCTGGAACAGCTCTAGGTAGCAGACATTCATCTTCAGTGAGTGTCAGCTGAGGGGACCGTGCACCCTGCTTGAGACTCACCAGGAACTCTAAGTGTCTTGTCTTAAACTTGCTCTTTAGCTCTGCCATCATTTTTTCATATTGTTCTTGGGCAAACCTGGAAAATCTGTGTTTGTGGCTGATCTGGATGGATTCGGTGGTGCCATCTGAAGGTCTGGCCTGTGAGGCAAAAAACTCTCTCACCTTGTCAAAAATTAACCTCATATTAAAATGAGGTGTTGGTGAGCTGCTTTTCTCACTGCATCCAGCAACATACTCAAAGTTATCATAATGCAGATCTTCTATTATAACATGGACGATATAAGATGCTGCATCCTGAGCGTCCAGAGAGATGTCAGACAGGGGAGAATCATTGCCCTGTTCTGCCATGTCTGGTGTCTTGCTGGACCATTTGAGGAAAATGTCAGTCACAGCTTTAGTGGCAGAGGGGACAGAAATCTTGGATTTTATGCTCTGAGGTGTTTCACATTTCTCTGGTTCCTCTATTTCAAGGATCTCTGGTGTTGCCTCAGAGCTTTTGTATGAGGAAGACTCTGTGACTTTTGGCTGCCAACACTCTCCCAGGCACTGGAATTTCAGCTTATCCAAATATCTTCTCAGACATTTGGTAGTGTGAGACACCATTTGACCAAGAGATCTGATGTTGGACACGGAGCCGCTGACAAAAACAGTCGGCTGTGACGGCCAAACAGGGCTGTTGATGGCTGCAGACGCAATGGAGTTCACCTTCTGTGAAACGTCCTTCTCAACTAGTGCTGTCAGCTGTTCAACACTGTCACATTTCTCCTGTGGGACATTAAGAGTGAGAGCAAAGCTCCCAGAGAGCGAGTCTCCCACACTTGTGCTGAGGTTCTCCAGAGATATGTTTATATCAGCCTGAGGTTCCCTCTTGTGAAAGCTCTCCTCAATCATTGGCTTCACAGCTCTCAGAACAATTGTACAGAGTATCTGTAGCACTTCTGTACACAAGTCAGTCAGCAAAACTGTTGTGGCTGAGTCCTGAATCCCTGCAGATAACATGTTCCACTGTGCTGCAGAGAACCTTCCAAAATATTTATTCACTACGGGCAAAAGAGCCTCAGGTGTGATGACAGTAGAGTTGTCCATTCTTGATATGGATCGGTCCATTGCAGACAATTATTGTTTCACAAAGCTGCTATAACTGCTACGCTTTGTTAGAAACTTACTGTGAATATTCATTGTTTGAATTCTCACTGTGGTTTCAGAGTATGCGTTTGAAGTCACTTGTCTGGAGTGAAAATGAAAAAACTAATTTCAAAAAGCAGATTACCATGGAGGTGTTCCACTATTTGACGTCACATGGATCAAAGGCATTTCTCTCTCTCTCTCTCTCTCTCTCTCTCTCTCTCATAGCCTACGTCCTAAAGGCAATACCTTTCTTGCTCTCTCCGTCCAGAGCCAGTCTTATACCACCCTGTCCCGGACAATACGTACACCATTTGACTAGGAATACATCAAATGTGCAGCATTGATGTATTCATCAGCATGACTCAAACGGCACTTGTTTCATACAATGACTCCAAAGCAAGAAACACTCACCTTCCCAAAGATCAAAAAGGAAATCAATCCTTAAGAAGAATGGTACTAGAAATTACAAAAATAATACATAACATGATGCAGAAAAAGATTGCTGAACAGATAGACAGCAAGAAGTTATGACATTTAGGCATAAATAATGAAATGCTGTGGTTTCAATGTAGGTCTACAATTGTAATCCATGCTATACCACACAGCATTTAAATGCTATACAAACTGCATCTTAGAAATGGTGTTAAATATAAATATAAATATAAATATAAATATAAATATAGGCCTTTTTTTCAGCAGCTGCTTGTGGAGACAGTGACATTTTAGTGACATTTTCTGTTAAAATTCACACATGTTAGATATTAAATCTCATTGTTCTAACAGAACTTTGAATCATGTTCTCATCAGCTGATTCATGTTCTGTTACATGTTCTGATTCATGTTCTGTTACATATTCTGATACATGTTCTGATTCATGTTATATTACATATTTGGATTCATGTCCTGTTACATGTTCAGATTCATGTTCTTAGACATGTTCTGATCATGTTTTGTTATATGTTCTGTTACATATGTTGTTTCATGTTCTGATACATGTTCTGCAGAATTTCTGTTTCCTTTTCTGCTTTAATTCCAGCCCATCAGGTCTGGAAAGTGTAACCTTCTCTCTGCAGTGGTTCATGGGTACACATGAAACGTTACTATGACAGGTTCAGAGATAATGGTTTAAGCAAGCTACGAGAGACAGAGGAACATCAGCTGACAGGTGCAGCCAGGTGAGTGTTGGAATGTCCCCTGGCTTAATAACACACACACACACACACACACACACACACACACACACACACAATATTTCAGTGTTGCATTTGAGGGGGACCTGTGTCGAACTACCACCGTTTATAACTTTGATTTCATCAGCTGATCAGGTGATGTTAAAGCTGTTAGATAAAGAGCAGTTTACTATTGTACTTGTATAAATCTGAGAGACAGATTCAACAGAGATGATCAGCCAAGGCCAGAATATCCCTCATATCCACATGGATGAAGGAACAAAACCCTTAAACTGAACCTCTCTAAGACTGAACTCTTGAGTCATCCCAACTATCCCAATATCCCAATATCACGATGAAGAGACTGATCTCTTCATCGTGATATCAAGATGAAAATCTCCTCTCCATGTCTGACCAGGGTCAAAGAAACCTGGTGTCATGTTTGATGGCCTGCTCTCCTTCTCTGACCATGTTGGATCCGTCTCCTGGTCCCAACTCTTTGTTCTATACAACATCAATAAAATCTGGTCTCACCTGACTCAGTCCTCCACCCAGCTCTTGGTCCGGGTCCTGGTTGTCTCTCACCTCTCCTCACACCCTAACTTGTCGAACTAGCACTGTGTGGGATCAGCATAATGAATTAATCTCTCTCCTCTTTATTTCTCCTCACGTCCATCCTGTTCTTTTAGTGACGCATTGCACTTGTCTGTTGGTGTAATCACCATCAGTCACCAGGTGTTAGGTTTTTACAGTTGTTATGTAATTATTTCTAGACATTGTGGAACGCTGTGTCTTCAGTAATCGCTGTCTTCTTGAGGATGTAAGTCACGTGTAAATCAAAGCGCTGTGTGGGAGGAGGAATAATCATCAGACTGTAAAGCAGCTGTAGTTTTCCCTGCAGGAGCCTGGAGGGTGGCGGTGGACTCATCAAGCAGGACTGGGTTCACCTGGTCTGACTGCCTGCTGCACTGTGGTGGTGGTTCTCTCTGGTTTGTGGTTTCTGTTCTCTTCAAAGTTACAACTCATGTGTGATGTTTCCTGACTAAATTACAGAGTGCTATACAAATCATTTTTATTTAATTTATTTAAATAAATATTATTATTTGAAGTATCTTGTAAAACGGTTTTCTTCTGTTTGTCCAGGTGTCAACTCTGCAGCCACACTGTGTCAACATCTGCTCAACCTCTGCCTGCAGAATACAGCAGAAAACTGAGGAACGTTTGATTTGATCATAATAAAGAAGCTTGAGAGAGATTTCTCATTTCTTAAAAATGCTATCAGTATAAACCATGTGGTTGCTGGACAGATTTCATATGATGATGTAATTGCTGATTTTGCATGATGTGTAATAGTGTAATAATGCTGCCCTGTCACCACTGACAGATTCATTTATCCTGAATCAGACCAACCCAGAACACGTCAGTTTCCGGTCACAGGATGATTCTGTTTGTTACAGGACAGCTGGGGACTAAACTCTTTTACCTTGACCTGAAGTTAAACAAACATAACTTCAGTATAATTCTGTCTCGTACAGACGTGTACAGATGTTACCACAGAAACACTGACTGCGTTCATGAAACATCTTTTGTTTCTCCTCCTCTTATTAATGAAGTGTATTTTTAACACTTTGTTCACTTGACACTCATGTCAATAAAGCTCAGTGAATTCAGCTGCATTGACTGTCACACCTCCCTCCCTCCCTCCCTCTCTCTCTCACACACACACTCACACAGTGCAGTGGGTGAGGTCTGGGTGTGACCGCCTCCAATAGGAATGCAGTAGTGTGTGTTTTGCAGCCTCTGATCCGTCAGTTTCCCTCTGCTTTCTGCTGTCACACACAGACACACACAGAGACTGTGGTGAACTCGGTGTCACTGATCTGAATGAAAAAAGGAGAAAGAAGGACACATAGGTAGAAACAGACATTGGATGATTTTTCCCGGACAGCTGCAGATTTCCTCCAGACTTTGAGGGAATCTCAGTCTCTCAGCTGGTGACGTTCTTCTGGTGGATTCTGTTTTAACTCTACGAGCCTCCTGTGTATTATGACCGTGGACTCTGAACAGTTTGACTCTACTGAAAGTTTCACAGACTGACTCAACTTCTTTATTCTTTAAAAAAGTTTCATCTTTGGAGTCGAAGTTTGGTTTCATCGTCTCCGTCTCTTTGTTGAACATGTAAAAAGATCTCGTCAGCAGAGACTCAGAGTGACTGATCTCTGACACAGATGTTCATCTGACACCTGACTGATGCTACACCCACGGCTGGAGCTGAACATGGTCTCTCACTGCATCACATAGACGAGGATCCCACAGGTAAGAAGCCCTCACAGTGTATGTAGAGGATGTGACATCATTACTGTGGGCCAATAAGATTCATTCTGTGTCCTGTAGCCAGGGTTTTATTTTAATATCTGTGTTCCATTGTGGTGACATATAACAATACACACTGCAACTGTAATACAACCAGGGACCAATGAGATTCTCCAGGTCCAGAGGAGGGAAACCAGACTGTGGAGTCTCATCAGGTGCTTTAGAGGACAGGAGGGACTGTGAACCTGACAGGTACAGTCCAAGGAAAGATACTGAAGTTTGGTCGAGGTGGTGTCAACATTACTGATATTCTGTAAATAATGAATCCCCTACTGTGTGTAGGGGCCTCTGTACAGAGGAGCGATCACCTGATGACTCACCATCTGTCTCTGACGCTGTCCTTTCATTCTTCCTGTTGATAATCATCTGTTTGGATTTTCCACTTTTTGACATGGAGGAAATCTCAGTCTCTTTTGGTGCATAATCACACTGAGATAATAAACAAGTATGTGGTCAACATACAGCGACATGTTCCTGTCATCGTCTGATCACAGTGAGAGGCCTTGATAGAAGACCAAAAAAAAAACCAAAAAAACAATGGGATGAGTTTTTCAACATATTTAATGTTTTTAAAATATTTTTTATTTTAAAACATTTTGAAAAAAAACGTAATTTATATATTTATTTATTTTTTATAATCACATCTTTTCACAAAAATTGTCCTGTTTTTCAAATGATTTGTCGGCCCACCAGTAGCTCATTATTCTAAGATTTACCACCCTTCTTTCACTCTGCTGGTCTCCAGCAGAGGTGAGTGACCCATCATCACTTAGGGAAGATAAGCCATAGATTTAATATAATATACATGATATATTCTTCATCTGTATTTCCATCACTGTACAGAACACAGTATTTACACTCAGAGAAAAAATGATTCCTCCTTTTCTCCGTGGCTCCTCAGAGTCTCGTTTTCTTCACTGCTCCTGAATTAACCAGGAGGAACCAGCCACGTTTTCTCTTGGAAGGTGTTGAAAATACAACAGATGACAGTAGATGATGGCTCACTTTGTAAACAGCTGGTGAACCGAAACTAGACAGACTCTGATCGACCTTGGATGCTGGTGTTTTTCTGGCCTTTGATTCTCTGTCTGAGGCAACTATGTGGAGATTAAATACACAGACTTTCTGTGGCAGCTTCAGTTTGCACTGTTACTGTTTACAGATCATTTAATGACCTGGTTCAGTGGAAAGGACTGAATTAATTTCTTATTTCTGATTAGAGATTCATTGGGTTGTTGTCAGTGAAAATCCACGTGGCTCCAAGAATCTGCAGAATTCATCACATCCCACAAAAACACAAAGTGTCTGACTCAACAAATTAAATCAAGCTGTTGTAATGTGAACAAACATGAGCTTGAAATATCAAGAAATGTCGTGAATCATTACATTAAATTAGAAAGTCTTTATTGTCCCTGAGGGGGATTTGGTTTGCAACAGTACACAACCAAGCGCACATCATTAAAAAAGTCATCTAATAAACAGAGATAAAACCATTGACTTCATCATGATAAATTACAGTCAGATATGAGACACCAAGAGTCTCAGCTGACAGCACAAATGACCTCAAATATCTGTTTGATTTGGGTCTGAGGGAAAGTTCCCCTCCGCCCTGAGGACAGGAGTCCAAACTCTGCATGGAGAGGGTGACATGATGGGGGTCTGTCAAAATGACCTTTGACCTCAGTGGCTATGACTTTATAAACTTAGCTGAGATCATTCACACAGTTAGTGCCCATGATCAATTGGCAAAGTTTAACAATATTTCCCAGCCTGTGTTTGTGGATCATGCTGAGGTTCGCAAACCAACAGATCATTGCGAATGTTAAAACTGACTCGATAACGGACGAGTAAAACATTTATTAGAGTGATCTGTCAACGTTTAAACCCCTCAGCTTTCCCCAGAAGAACAGTCTCTGGTTGGTCTTTTTGCAGATGATGTCATTTTATCATCCAGAATGGTGCCCAGGTCCTTAAACCGTCTCACTGTCGCCACAGCTGTAACATTTATAAAAGATGGTTTCTGCAAAGATCAGTTGCAAGAGCTGCAGCATCACTGCACCATTTAATGAAATTGTCCAAAACTGGACCGTGGTCCCTCATGGTCCTGCAGGAGACTGACAATCACTGAATCATCATTTTGTAGATTATGGACTCAAGTAAACACACATAAATTGAGATTATTGATTTTTTAGACCTATACACAGCTGCAGGGATGACGTGTTCCTGTAGTCCAACCCTGACGTCATCATTACCTGGGTCCCTCCACAAACAGCCAATCGGATTTCTCCGCTGTGTTTTGGATGATTAGAGAAAATCAGCAACAGTTTCTGATCCTGACAGGTTTTGTTCAGCAGGATAATCTTCACTAATGACACCACTTTATGATGTTTGAAGCATAAATACAATCAGCAGCAGTAAAAAGCTCATGTTAGGCTATAAACCAGTGACACTACGGTCACATGACTTCACCGTCACCACCACTAAACTTCAACTTGTAGTTTGATTTAGCTCTGAGCTCTTCTACAAAAGCCTTTCCTCTGACAAAGTTAGCAACAGTTTGTAGAAACACAGCGAGGCTGTAAAGGTGGACTGGTGAGTAGATCAGTTTTCATGTTGGACTGATGACGTTTATGCCCCCGACAACCTCCATAGTCTCATTTAGACACTTGTTAGCAACCGACCTTTTTTAACAGACGGAGAAGCTTCAAGAAATCAGGACTGAGGGATTTACTGACTGATTTGATGCCAGAGAATCAAGCCTGAAAGTGTCTTAAGCTGGTGTTAAACACAGACCTGATTTCAGTCATCAACCAGAAACACATTAAATGACATGCTAATCAATTTCCTGGTTCTAGGACTCGCTCCTGCAGAACTCTACATGGTAAACATCTTAAATCCTCCCTCCCTCGACTCTCTCACACTCAGCTGACTCAGGTCATTTTTGTAAATTTTTTTCTTGTGAACAACTGAACTTTCAGTTAGAAGCGTTTTGCAGTCAGCAGAGAAAATCATTTACATGGCACAAGCTCATACTTGTGTGAAGACTTCTGGATTCCTAAATCTGTCTTGATTCAGGTTGTGGATGACCTCTGTCCCACTGAGAGACACTGATTGACCGTGAGACACAGACACTGCTGTTTGTGTCGGCTGTGACCTCGACAGGACCTTCACAGATACAAAGACACTGAACTGTTGTCTGATGATAAGAGACGCGAGTGGAGATACACAGTCCAAATGAAACTGGATTCCTTCCCTTTTAGATAAATATTGATTTAATCACTTTGTCCTCTTAGAAATATTTTAGGTAACAATTAATTTCCTGTTTCTGTTGGAGGCAGGTGAGGGTGCCCCACAGCTTGTTGGTGTATTTCTTCTCTCCACAGCCACAAGTGTGAGTCCACAGGGAGGGTGTCGGGACCGGGCTGGTGTTGGGCCACAGATGTAAACATATGTAGAGATAGTTTAGGCCAGTGGTTCCCAACATTTTTCTTAAGGGACCCATATTTTTACCATTGTAAACTTTGGTGACACCCCCCCCATGAAAAGTAAAATAATATAAGGAACATCATAACTTCTTTTACATGAAATACTTTATTACATTTCAGTAATTTCATAACAGCATGGAACAATGAGGAGAACCTGTGTATGATTACAACATATTTCTTCAGAACTTGTACTTATTAACTAATTAGGAGAGAGCACTCAAGAGATGCAACCGATGCCGGCCTGTGGTCGCTTCCCGCCCTGAAGAAACTCTCCTTTATGTTTTGGGGCCTGCTAGTGACAACAAGCTCTCTTTTTCTGATGAAAGACTCTTTGGGCTTACCCACTGTCTCGGGGTGTTTAGTTGTCTGGTGTGGCTTCAGCTTGCAGGGCTTCAAACTTCCATTTGCCAGTTTCTCACGGCAAAATATACATTCAGCTCTAATTTTACCCATTGCTTCTATGAAGCCAAACTCAACATAACTTTCTTGGTAGCCCCTCTTTTTCTTTTTGACATTTTCCGCAGTCTCCTCTACCTGACGCTTCGCCATTTCTCCCTACGTTGCTAGGCAACGGCTGCAGCACGAGAGGCGTTCACGTCACACACGCTCTGTTCCTCGTGATATATATAACTTATTTGTTTATCTATTTAAATACACGAATAAATGTTTAATGTGGCCCTTGAATTTAGTTGATTTTGTCACATATAGGAATTAAATGCTTACTAATTTATTTAACATTTTAATTACATAAAAATTATTAAACCCCTTAAAATCAAGAGGGCTTTGCGACCCCCCCTGGATCTTTGGCGCCCCCCTTGGGGGGTCGGGCCCCCCAGGTTGGGAACCACTGGTTTACGCTGTAATTACTGTCTTTTACAAAGACGACTGTGTATCAGTGTTAGGCTGAAGTGAATATAATGTGGTGGAAATGTGTTGTCATAAGGAATCATTAAAACTAGTGAGTAAAATGAATGAAAGAAATAAATGAAGTTTAATATCCTATAAATACAATAAGATTTAGCATGAGTACATTATAGCATTATAGTAGTAGTATAATATAAGATTAGTAATAGTATATAGTATGTATATAAATAGTAGTTTAATTGAGTGAATACAGTAATAATAGTAAATAAAATAGTGATTGATTAATTGTATAGGTGGTATATTAATATAATGATAATATATAATAAAGTAAAATAATAATATGATAATAATATTATAAATACATTTATTGATTGTATGTATTAATTGTACATACATTCAATGAATACAAATATAATGATGTAGATTTTGAAATTATACTCCACATATTGCATAGTCAGTTCTCAGGATGATTCAGATCATTGATTTCCATATGAACTGATTAAGATATTTAGACCAGTTAATAATCTTTTCTTGTTCCTCTTAAAAAATATGAGATGAAAAGCAGCCAATTATTATATATGAATACTGAACAACACAACAGACTGACACTGTGCAGCTGACTCACAGTGTGTCCCTGTTTTATAAGTAGTAGTATTAGTAGTTTTTCTGTGCAGTATTTAAAAGTGGATGAACTGTGTTCTCACCTGGAGCTGAAACTCTGACAAGGATTAACCACAGACGACACTGTGAGACAAAAGCTCAACAAACGTTTTAACAGTTCCTGATGACAGCAAATTATTTTACACCGCATCAGTGATTCACATCACGTAAACCTCACGCTGATACACACTCCTTTGAGAAAACAGTAATTACAGCCTAAACTATAAGTAACTGTGTAAGTAAACCAACATTTTATTTTTACTTCACATGGATCATAAACCATTGAATATAAAAGGATTTAGGGAAATCAGCTTATTTGTTTACAGATTAGTCTTGTCTGGTCAAATATGGCAGCATTGTTGACATAGCAACAGGCTGAAGCAACCAATATGTCCACGTATATATGTCTTTGGATTATCTACCACATGATGATGTACATGGTGATGTGGACTAGTTAGTGCTGAACCAGATTCCTGATCCCAGGAAACCTAAGATAAGCTCAGAGGTATGTGGTTAACCCACCAACCTCACTTAACATGAAGAGTTCACAGAGTCAGCTGATAACCAGCTTACGTGTTACTGGTTATTCAGGACGACCGATGTCAATAAAACTGAAGCCAGGTAGCCCACAGGCCCAGCTCTGGTAAGGCTAGTTTTCAGGTGTAGATTCACCTCAGGCTGACGCAGTGTAGCACTGATCTCTCTTCACTATGAGCTGCTGTTATTGCAAATTTCAAATCTGAGCTATTTTTTGGTCTTAAGTACCTGCACAATGTTCCAGTCAACAGACACACTGCAAATGAAATAGAGGTGGAGCCTCATTTTAAATGTGACTAAATGAAAGACAAACAGGGATACAGCAAAGGTATCTTCAAACCAAGGTCTGAAGGTCTGATATTTAAAATCAAGTAATTAAGTAAGTACCAAATCTTTCACGTCAAAATATTGAGCAAATGTTTATTTATTGTTCGTTAACTTAACAATGCTTTGGTCTTAACAAACAGGTTTATTGATATAGTTTGGTGTAGAGACAGAACATGGAGTCTGCCTGAATCCTTTTTCCCATGATTCACCTTCACCACTCCTTGTCTTGTAGGTCTTCAGAGCTCAGGTGGGCCTCAGGTAGAGTGGTACCATATAGTTTCACATGATTGTCAGTATTTTCATTCCCTCTGCAGGTTTACAGAAGCTTTAATGGTTTGACTTCTAGTTCTAGTTAATAAAAGGGGGCGGTTGTGATGGAACACTTTGTTTTCATAATAAATATTGTTTGTTTTATAAATATCATGAGACCCTTTGTTTCCAGCACACATTAGACCTGGAGCCTGAAGCCTGGATCACAGGACTGTCTCTACTGCCTTCTCCATAATACAACTGAGAGGAATTTAAAGTCTAGTAAAACCTGGCTGGGGTCCTATAGAGAAAGAACTTTGTTATTCAAACATCTTGTATATCAGTACATTTGCGGTGGTTTTGTTCATTCATACTGTAGTCTTTTATTCTCAGTGTCAGTGTTTAATCTGAGCTCTGTGACATTAAAGTCGTGTCTTCAGTCACATCTGTTTTCTTCTCTGTGAACTGATGTATTCAGTGCTTGATGTTTCAGGTTTGTGTCTCAGTGTCAGGCATTGAACCAAACTTAAAAAGCATCAACGTGTGCTCCAGAATCCAGAATCTGGCCATCAGCAGCACCCGCACAAATGCTGCCGCTGCACTGTTGGGCTGCTGGACCATCAGAAAAGGTTTTACCAGTCCTGTTAGTCTCTTTACCTGGCCGGCTCAGCGTGCCTTTCCCTTGGGGGTCTCACTGGCCAATCACTGTAATCAACTCTCTCTCCTGGAAACAGTCCACAATAATGCACTGTTTCCCTTTTGTTTGAGGAACATTTCTTACACTGACAGTGAGCAGCTGTATGAGGAAATCCCTGCAGCTTGAAAATGAAACATCTTCAGTTGGAACCAGTGAGCTGAGAGCTGAGAGCTAAGTTGTGGTTTTTATTGTCGTTGTTGGTTTCATCCATTTGGACTGAGGACCACAGGCCTGTTTTGGGTCGGTCCTCAGGTTTTCAGTGGGGTCTGTTGTTATGTCAGGTGTATTCCAGCTCAGGGATCACATTGTTTGGAGGATGCAGTGTACGAGGGCTTTGCTTCTGTAGCCATGTAGACCACAGAGTCCAAACCAAAGCGAAACCATATGGCCAACAGAGGATTACTGCTTTGCGTCACCAGCTGATCGTTGCGTCACAAACAAGCTTTGACAACACGTAACTTATTTTCACAGTAACTTGAGGTTTTAAGGTCCTTGGTTTTAACAGTTGCACTGACATTTAACAGTGTGATCCTCAGGCTCTGTCTGTGGCATTTGCTGATATATGATTTTCACTGCTAGCGCAATGAATCTTGGGAAGAAGGCTTTATGTCTCAGCCCCATGTGAAGGAGCCTTTGATATGGGACAGCCTAGTCGCACCGGTCTTCAGCTGCAGGCTCTGAAGGATGTCTTAGTAACAGTATGACGGACACAACTCAGTCAGTCAGAGTCTTCAGTGTGATGGTTTCCATGACAACACAGAGGACATTCACAGGACAGATGTTCAGTGCTGCATCAACAACACCAGCTCTGGTAAACATTCACTGACTGAACTGTCCTTGAGTGAGACAGTGAATCCCACACAGCTGTAGAATCACTGTTCTGTTACTGACACTGACCTTTGACCCCTGTGTGGAGGACAGGCTGGAGAGAACACACTTTCCCTCCAGAGATCAATAAAGTTATTGATTAAACCTTGAATTATAATGCTGTCATCAATCTATACACAGATTGAACACACACACACGCACACAGGGCTGATCATTATCTGAGTCCTGCAGCAACCACTGACATGTTGTTATGTAAAAAACATTTATGTGACTGAGACAAGGACACAGTTTGTGTCAAATATCAACACACAGAGATCCAGCTCTGTTATTGTGTACTTGTTGTTTGTATGGCTGAAGTGCGGCAGTGTCAGTTTGTTCTGGATGTCAGGGTCCTCAGAGGATCAACCTCACTCACAGTTTCTCTGTCAACAGCTATGAGAAAACATGTGAAGCTGCTTCTACTGTAGCTGAGTTTTTCTATTCAATGCTCCTTCACACATCCACTTCAGTACATGTCTGATAGACACAATATGATGTAGCACAAGAGGTGCCACAGTGTAAAAAGTCTCACAATAGGATCTTAACTCAAGGTCCACTTACATTTTTCTGGACATTTCAACCACAGCTCACTTAATATGAAGTTTCAGAGTTTAGGTTGTAATCAAAACTGAACCAACGTCATGGCAATTGCTGCCGAAGAAGACAGTGAAATGCTGTTGCAATTTCCAGAAAAAGTTTGTAAGTGGACATTGAGTTCTGAATATTTTGTCAAACTACACTTCAGTGAACTCTCTACAGCCGTCGTGACTATTAAGGACGCAGAGGACACCATATACTTAGATTTTACATTTCATACTTTAGATTTTACATTTTATCTGGATCTGGATCTGACCTCTTAGTGAGCTTCACTGTCCTGATCAGTACAGCTTCCTTCTGCTAAGGGTGTGTCTCTGCCTACCTGTCTGTCAGCAGTCATGCCTAACATAACCATTGTGCCGCTCCTAAACCACCTGTCAGCCCAGTCTGGCCTTCACCCTAACCTGTTTTATCATATTGGCACTGGTGCCAACTCTCACTTCCTAGCACAGAGCCAATCAGGAATCAATGTTCCTGTGCACAGCAGAGAGAAAGCAGAACTACAGGTGATGGTCAAGACATTTAATCCCTCATCAAAGCTTTAAAATAGAATCATACTGTGTATTTGTTACTTCAGTTTGTTTGTGTTTGTGAGGGTTTAAAGTTCTGTAACATTTAACCTTCTTCCTGTAGAAATGAAGTGTGACTCTATAGAGTTTAAAAAGTGACTCACTCATTTATTTAAGACAACTTCAACATCTGAATCTATACCAGCTGATGGGATCAGAGTCACAACTTATAGTGGTGATGATGATGATCAAGTGTCTGTTAAGTCAGTGTCTATTTTACACTTTTATGAACTCAGTTCCTCAACATTACACAATCTTCATCACCATGGTTACTATAATAACAGTCATGTCTTGGTTAAGTTAGGAAAAGATGGTGATTTTGGTTAAAATAAGTACTTCCTCAACATTAGACAATCTTTGTTGTCATGGTTACAATAATAACAATGAACATATACTGCTCTGACTTTATACAGAAGTGATCGTTACACCAGTCGTTAACCAGCCTGGTCTCTGTGTATGATTTTATGAATGAGAAATGTTGTAGTTAAACAACCTCTGGTCACACTTTAGGAGATAGTGGCTCACACAGTATTTTGTACAGTATATGGGCGCATAACACCCCTACCCTAGGTAAGTGAGAACGTGACAATATATATATATATATAAATTGTCCCTGCCCCAGATGTGTTTTACATCAACACTGAAGGCTTAAAACTACTCCAACATACCATCAGCCTTTGATTGGGTTACACATCCTGTGCAAGAAGACAAAAGGGTTGTGGTCAGTAAAAATGTGACGGGACATTAGATGAGCCAATGTATATATCAAAATGGTTCAGAGTCAAAACCATGCTGAGGGCCTCTTTTTCAGTTGTGGAGTACAGGTGCTGGTGTTGGTAGGACTCTGGGACTCCTCTACACCATCAGCTCCATCCTTAAACAGCTCCAACCCCCAACTCATTCACATCAGTTGCAAGTTGTGATGGCTTATCAAAATGCAAGCATAGGAGCATTTGTCAGTAGAGCTTTAATCTGCTGAAAAGCATAATGACAATCATCAAACCACATCCCAGTCGTCCCAGTCTTTTCAAACTCCAAACCTGTTTACACACAGCATTGATCTGAGCAGCTGATGAATCGTCCTTAGACACCACAGTAACTGTCAAAGACAGAGTGGCACATAATCTGTGTGAAGCAACAAATTACATTAATATACAACTATAAATGGCAGCAAATATGTTTTATAGGAAACATAATCACTGGATGGATTATGTTTTTTTGAATGAGTGAATGAATGAGTGAGTGAATGAAGCTGCAGGATTATAGCTGACAGCTGATTTACATGGTGGAGGTTTGACTCATGCAGCACCAGAGACAAGAGCCTGTGAATATTCTCATTTGTCCAGGTCATAGTATCTCAAAGGAGTTTTAAATCGAAAGCAACTGGACTTGGTTATTTGTCTAGGACGACGTTTCACCTCTCATCCAAGAGGCTTCATCAGTTCTTTCTCACACCTGACCAGGCTGGGACTGGTCCAACTATCTGGTGTGGAGACCCAGGTATTTAACCTCAGGGAGGGGCTTTCACAAGGCTGATGATGTCACTGGTTCCCTTTGTGCTCCATGTGCCAACGACAGTCGTTACAGTGACTGTCTGGGTGGAGAGTTGGTTTCCACTTCGTTAGAGCCCTATTGTGTTATAACGACAGTGGTTGGAGTCACATGCCACTTGTGAACAGTTGTTTTTCTTAGAGGTTAAATTGTTGAATCTCCTGGGAAGGGATGAAAGGGCAGCATTGTAAATTGGAGATAGGTGGTGTCTGAGGCCTCCTCCCCTGTTGAGGGATGGTTTCTCTACTTTCACATAGATGGCTTCTTTCACTCCTCTTTCGAACCACCTGTCCTCCCTGTCCAGGATGTGAACCTTGCTGTCCTCAAAGGAGTGGGCTTTCTCCTTAAGATGTAAGTGGACAGCAGAGTCCAAGCCTGAGGAGTTAGCTCTCCTGTGTTGGGCCATGCGTTTATGCACTGGTTGTTTTGTTTCTCCAATGTAGAGGTCTTTGCATTCCTCATTGCATTGGACTGCATACACCAGGTTGCTTTTTTGGGTGTGTGGTGTTCTGTCTTGCTGGGTTTGAAATACACAGGGATACTGTGTTTGTTGAAGATCCTCCTGAGTTTTTCTGATACCCCAGACACACATGGGATGACTATGCTGTTTCTCTTGTTTGGTTTTTCTTTCTCAACCATTTTGCTACTTTTCTTTCTGGAAGCAGAAGCAGTTTTCACAAAGGTCCAGTTGGGGTAACCACAAGTTGTGAGGGCGCCTCTCAGGTGCTTGTGTTCTGCCCTTTGGGCCTGTGAGCTGGTGGGTACGTTATCAGCTCTGTGTTGCAGGGTTCTGATAACACCAAGCTTGTGTTCCAGAGGGTGATGTGAGTCGAAAAGTAGATATTGGTGTGTATGTGTGGGTTTTCTGTATACCCCAATGTGGAGGCTCCTGTCCTTTTTCATATGGACGTCACAATCTAAGAAGGGCAGACTATTGTCCTTGACATCCTCTCTGGTGAACTTGATGTTTTTGTCCACTGAGTTAATGAGTTCAGTAAAAGCTTGCACCTCTTTGGTTTTGATTTTAACCCATGTGTCGTCCACATATCTGAACCAGTGGCTCGGTGTAATTCCTTCAAAGAAGTTCAGAGCCCTGTTCTCTACCTCCTCCATGTATAGATTTGCCACAATGGGGGATACTGGAGAACCCATGGCACAGCCATGTTTTGTCTGTAAGATTTACCGTCAAACTGGAAATATGTAGTGTTTAGACATAAATCCAGAAGCTGGCAAATGTGTCCGGGTTTGAGATTTGTTCAGTTTTGCAGGGAGTTGTCCTGTGTGAGTCGTTCTCTTACTGTGGCCGAAGCCTCCACGGTTGGAATGCAGGTGAAAAGAGAAGTCACATCATAGGAAACCATGGTTTCATCTGGCTCCATTTTTAAGTTCCGGACTTTACTCACAAAGTCTATGGAGTTTGGGATGTGGTGTGGGGTGTTGCCCACCAAAGGTGTGTTTGGCTATGAAACGAAACAACCAGTGCATAAACGCATGGCCCAACACAGGAGAGCTAACTCCTCAGGCTTGGACTCTGCTGTCCACTTACATCTTAAGGAGAAAGCCCTCTCCTTTGAGGACAGCAAGGTTCACATCCTGGACAGAGAGGACAGGTGGTTCGAAAGAGGAGTGAAAGAAGCCATCTATGTGAAAGTAGAGAAACCATCCCTCAACAGGGGAGGAGGCCTCAGACACCACCTATCTCCAATTTACAATGCTGCCCTTTCATCCCTTCCCAGGAGATTCAACAATTTAACCTCTAAGAAAAACAACTGTTCACAAGTGGCATGTGACTCCAACCACTGTCGTTATAACACAATAGGGCTCTAATGAAGTGGAAACCAACTCTCCACCCAGACAGTCACTGTAACGACTGTCGTTGGCACATGGAGCACAAAGGGAACCAGTGACATCATCAGCCTTGTGAAAGCCCCTCCCTGAGGTTAAATACCTGGGTCTCCACACCAGATAGTTGGACCAGTCCCAGCCTGGTCAGGTGTGAGAAAGAACTGATGAAGCCTCTTGGATGAGAGGTGAAACGTCGTCCTAGACAAATAACCAAGTCCAGTTGCTTTCGATTTAAAACTCCTTTGAGACACCAGAGACAAGACAATGGTGGTTTAGGTTAGATGTAAAACATGTTAAACAGTTTGTGTCTGAAGTCACTGTGAACTTGTTCTGGGTTTAACCAGACCAGGATCTGTCCCTGGCCTGAACCCAGCTCTGAACAGAACCATAAACACTTTGATAAAGCTGGAGTCAGTCCAGGTGGAGTTCTCTGTGTACAGGAGTTGGGTGTAGAGTTCAATTCAATTCAATTTTATTTGTATAGCGCCAAATCATGATATACATTATCTCAAGGCACTTTACAGGGTAAGGTCAAGACCTTACTTTGTTACAGAGAAAAAACATTCCCACAAAGAGCAGCGCTTGGCGACAGGGGGGAGGAAAAACTCCCTTTTAACAGGATGAAACCTCTGACCAAAGGCCCTGAGTGTGTGTCTGTTATTTACAGCTACACTGAAACTGCTGTTTGTGGTGCAACATACCTGAGCCGTGTCTTTATCATAGATCAAACTCTTAAATAAATAAATCACCAGACACAGTGATGTCAGAGTGCAAGGCCACACCTCCTGACTCAGCTGTTCAGATGAAGCTGTGTGTGTGTGTTTGTCTGTGTGGGATTGTTATCACTGTGGACAGATGTTAGTTCTGTTGTTGGAGACAATGTGATTGACAGTCAGACGTCTCAGGTGTTGAGGAGCAGTTCAGTGGAAAAGCATCCGAACAGTTGAACTGACAATGACACTGAAATGGCCAAAGAACTGTGTGTTGATTATTAGCAGAGGCAAACCAAGCAAATGCTTGGGGCCCCAAATGGGAAAGGGGCCCCCAATGGCCCCTCATATTTGTACATTTTGCAATGAGTACTATAAACCCCCTTAAACCTCCCATAATAATAGGGAATAACTAACATCATATTTCTTTGCTAATTTTTTATCCAGGCATCACTTCTGCTGACGTCCCTGCTGTAACTATGGCAGCCCAGGGGAAGCAGCCTGAGGGGCGTGGCCTGACCTCTCTGCTTTCCTGCTGCTTCAATGGAAGCGACCAACCGGAGATCACCTACCTCCACGACAACAGCAACAGTGTGGCTGCACTTGAGCCCACCCTGCCCATGCCCCCCCCCGAGGAGCTGGAGTCCATGTTCACTGAGCTGGTGGTGAGTTCAAGTTCCTTCAAACATCCAAATTTGTTCTACAGCTTCCTTCTTGTCCTCCTCATCCTCACTTTCTTCATCCCAGGATGAACTGGACCTCACAGAGGAGCACAGAGCTGCCATGTTTTCTTTACCAGCAGAGAAAAAATGGCAGATCTACTGCAGCAAGAAAATGGTAAGAAACTATAACTTCAGCAGAGCTTGCCTCCTCCTGCATCTGCTCTTATTGGTTAAAGCTCAAGGTTTTACTTCTCTTCTGTGTTTTATCTGAAGTGTTGATCTCCATCAGAAGATACATTTGTGGTTTTAAGAACCAAAAACCATCTCAGTGTAGTTCTCCTCTCTCAGGCTTCTCTCTGGAGCTCTAGTAACAACAGGTCAGTCAGCCAATCAGAAGAGAGGTTGGTGACTGCTTTGTTGTGACATCACAAAGTTCCAGAAGTCCTTACAGTTCCTTTTAAGGCTCAGTTTCCGAATACAGACTGTGTGCATTTCTCTGTGGACTGAGGCTTTGATATTTTCACAGTATTAATATAGAACCTTGAACTTCTTTATAATCAAACACACATGGACATCTGCCTTTAGGCTGTATGGAACTTTTCTCCACGCAGATAAAAAGATAAAAACACCCAACAGATGATTTGTTGTCTGGTCTATATAAGTGCAGCATCTCTATAACCCTGCTCTGTGTGTCTGTATGTGTGTGTTCTGCAGGAGGCAGAGGAGAATAAAGGAGCCACCAGCTGGCCTGACTTTTATATTGACCAGCTCAGGTCCATGGCTGCTGTGAGTAACACACCAAAGATATAAAATTGTTTCATCCTGATAGTCCCAGTTTATTTTGCTATGCCGCAAATTTTCTTTGTAAAATTTGAAATCACTGATGGTTTTTAAATCCTTGTTAATGAAAAATATCTGTAAGTTCCTCACTTTGCTGTGGTCGTATTTAAAAGTATTTGACCAGAGTAATTTTATACATGGGGCTTTTTATTTTTTTTAATAATATATGCTGTCTTGTATATTACATATATTTACTTACTGACATTTAGTTGTAGTGAGGGTCTGCAGCCTCTTTCAAAGTGTGAAAAGTTGTGAGGCATCATATAGTTTAACCACTCTGTTTCCAGAGGAAGACTCTGCTGGTGTTGGAGGATGATGAAGAGCAGGAGAGACATAAGATAACAGATGGTCTTAAAACAGCGCTGAGGACACAGCCAATGAGGTAACAGACACACACACACACATACATCACTTTTCCCTCCTTTGTTCCACTGACCAACAGAGCCTGCCTCTGACTGATCTCCCTCAGGTTCGTGACGCGGTTCATCGAGCTGGACGGCCTCTCTTGTATCCTGAATTTCCTCAAGTCCATGGACTACAAGACCACAGAGTCTCAGATCCACACCTCCCTGATCGGCTGCATCAAGGCTCTGATGAACAACTCTCAGGGCAGAGCTCATGTCCTGGGTCACTGTGAGAGCATCAACGTCATCGCACAAAGTCTCGCCACTGAAAACATCAAAACCAAGGTGGGTGGAGCCCAAAGAGTGTGGGGTCTCTGTTTGAAGTGATTGTTCACATTTTTTACAAGAAAGTCAAACAAACAAGAAGGAAGAGCAGAACAACAACAAGGAGACAAAACAACTGCACAGTGACATAAAAAGACCATTAAAAGTTGTCACACAACCCCAAAGACTCGCAAATGACCACAAAGACATGCACAAAAAACAACCACAAAGAGACACAAAATGACCACAGGAGATGCAGAATGACCACAAAGAGATCACACTAGCCCAGTGTCCATGTCCTCATAAAGATTCTGGTCCATACAGTTGGTCAAAAACTGCACAGAACCTTCATCAAACAAACATCCATGTGAAGGGAAACAGGAGATTCACTGCAGTCATACAAAAAAACAGTTCTTTACTCCTAACGAGATGATACAAAAGACCCTCATTATCTAAAAATGATCTGCAGTCATAAAAACACATGAGGGTGTATTAGAGAAGAACTGGTGTCATGAGTCTGAGATACTGAGGTCCAGCAGTTTGGTTTGTGTCTGATCACAGGTTTCAAAATCTTTAAGGACAAACCTTTACTTCCTGTAAACTCAACATGTACAACAGTAAATGATCATGAATTGTAAGTGACTGTTGTTCTCTCCTCTTAGGTTGCAGTGTTAGAGATCCTGGGTGCAGTGTGTTTGGTGCCAGGAGGCCATAAGAAAGTCCTAGACGCCATGCTGCACTACCAGAGATTTGCCTCAGAGAGAACTCGCTTTCAGGTCTGCTGCTGTTTTGTTAATTTGTCTGTGCTTCATTTCATTTCCTGCAGAGGAAAATGCAGAAGGACAAAATGATATGTTGACATGATGAATCAAAGCTTAATGGTACTGATGTTTATTACTTGAACAGGATTTGTGCAGGGTCTGCTACATTAGTAACTACAGCAGTCACATGAAACCTTCAGCTGAGGATCCTCATAAATTATCTGTGTCGAGCAGAATTAAACCTGTGCATGTCCATATGTGCATTATCACGTTATCAAGTTTACATCCATACACTTAAAATAAATTAAAAAAGACAAATGTCTTCAAAGATAAATATGGCACCTGCAGACATCCTGGGAATGCACCCATTAAGTCAAGGGTCTGCAGATGTGGTGAAGCTCCACCTCTTTGTCATCTAGGCCCCACCCCATGTGTGCAAAGCCATGCCCTCTTTTATTGAAGCAGACATCAGGCATTAACAGGCCATGCCTCCTGAAGGATTGTGCAGCTCATATGGAAACCTGAGACAAGTCCTGTGCGAGCAACAGGCTCTAAGACTGGGGCCATGTTGTCTTCACACCCACCTGAACTGCAGCCCCGCCCCTTGTGATGGAAGCAGGTCCATCTCCCTCCTTCTGTCTATATTTCTGCAACCAGAAAAAGATTTTGAAGCCAAACTGGTGTCAAACAAAAACAGTTATCTGTACTGACAGTATGATCCTGAGTATTTTCTGTTGTGTGTGCAGAGCCTGCTGACAGACTTGGATCGATCCACAGGCCGCTACAGAGACGAAGTTAATCTGAAGACTGCCATCATGTCCTTCATTAATGCTGTGCTCAGCCAGGGAGCGGGAGAGGTGAGAAACAGTGGCTTGTTCCACCATAACCATGGCCTGGACCAAGAGCTGTTTAATCTGACTTTCACCAAAAGCACAGTTCTTAAACTACGTTAAGAGTCACAGTGACATTGTCATGCAGGCATAAAAGGGGCGAACACTCAATCTTGGTCTTACTTGACATAGAGTAAGTGCTGTTTTTGATACCATTGATCATACCATCCTCAGTAGTCGACTAAATAGTTGCATTGATGTCTTGTTGGGAACCTCCAAATTAGTTTGAATCATAGTAGTCAAACAGATGTTTGTTGATCTCCCTTGGTGCCTCAGGGGTCAATTCCCATTCTTTTCTCTGTGTATATGTTTCCCTTGGGCCAGACTCTGGTTGTATATCTAAGCACTGTTACACAGATGACACCCAGCTCTATGTTTCAGTTAAACCAGATGACTTCAGTTACTTCGACATTCTCTACAACTGTTCAGCAGCCATAAAGGACTGGAAGTCACTTAACTTTCTTCAGCTAAATTCTGACAAAACTGAGCTTCTAATTTTTGGTCCTGAAAATACTACAAATATCTCCTCCTTCTCCAGTGTATTAGCCCACTTTCCCTCTACATCAGTAATTAAGTTCAATCCTGTTTTTTTTTCAACTGAGAAAGATTGCAAAAGCCTGACCATTATTATCTACTTTTGATTTTGATCATTCACTCCTTCATTTTTACCTGTCTCAGCTTCTATCACAAACTTCAGCAGCTCAGCTCTGAACCATTTCTAACTCATTCTGCATTGGCTCCAAGAGAAGTTCAGGATTGACTTATAGCTTCTTTTAGTCACTTATAAAGCTCTACATGGATTAGCTCCTATCCACCTTCCTGAGTTAGTAAACCCTTACACCTATGAGGTCATTCAACCAAACATTTTGGCTGTACCACATACTGAATGTAAAACCAAAGGAGACTGTGTTTGTATGTGTGTTGTGTTTGTTTGCATCTTTCGTGTATGCACTTTGTGATTGTTATCTATGTATTTTTCTGCCTCCACGCCAGCTACACTCAGGGCTGAATGTTTTTGGGTTGCCCACCCATCCCAGTCTTGTGAACGTGACATCTCAGTAATGCTTTAAAGGAATTTCTTCAAATTTGGCACAAACATTCACTTGGACTCAAGGATGAACTGATTAGATTTTGGTGGTCAAAGGTCAAAGGTCAAGGTCACTGTGACCTCACAAAACACAAAACATGTTTTTGGCCATAACCCACGAATTCATACACTAATTATGACACAATTTAACTTAAATGTCTATAAGGATAAAAGGAAGTGATGACATTTTATATCTAAAAGGTCAACTTCACTGTGACATCATAATGTCTGGTAAAAACACTTTTGGTTATTATTCAACACTGTAACTCAAAGGGGGAGAGGGTCAGCATATTATTTTAACTTGCTTGGTTGGTGGAGGCATAGAACCATGAGGCCGTAATTCTGTTTTTTTCTGGACTGATATTGATGTACAGTACTTTTAAAAAGGGGTTAAATAGATAAAGGTTTACTTACTTAGGTACCAAAAGTAACCACTTTCCAGGATTTACTTCATCTTCGATCATTTGGTCTGTCTTTTCATATTGTGTAAGAAAAAAGATGAATATGGATAATATGATGACGCTGTGTACATATGTGTCTTTCATAGACCAGCCTGGAGTTCCGTGTCCATTTGCGTTATGAGTTTCTGATGCTGGGAATCCAGCCAGTCATTGACAAACTACGTTCCCATGAAAACCAAATGCTGGACAGGTAAATCAGGTGCACCATGAGGTGCAGGAGTTTTGAAACATATTGTATCATGGATCTAACAGTTAACTGTACTTCAACATACTTTGAATTTGAATTTACTTTGTGTGTTCAGTTGTTGTGGGTGTTGTCTCTTCCAGACACCTGGACTTCTTTGAGATGTTGAGGAATGAAGATGAGCTGGTGATTTTTAAGCGCTTTGATGTTGTAAGTCATTTAGACAAAACTTTACATCCTTTGCATCCAGTCACCACCTGTACTCCAAGATTGTATGGATAAACAGACTCATTTCAGAGTTTTAACAGCAAAGTGTCCTTCTAGTACACACTCCACATTTAAGGGAAATTTTATGGATTATTGGAAAACAAATTAACTTACTAACAAATGCTGCAAGTTTAAAAATCAAACAGAACTAAGGAGTGGTGTATTCCACTGTTTTATTTACTCATAAAACACATTTGTAACAGCACATTTTGAACATTACATTTCTTGTTGGTGTCAGTTAAGATGTAAATCAGGTGTGTCTGTGATAAATGTCTTTTGATGTGTTCCCTCAGGTCCATATAGAGACTAAAAGTGCCAGCCAGATGTTTGAGCTGATCAGGAAGAAGCTGAGCCACACTGAAGCTTACCCTCACCTCCTGTCTGTACTGCAACACTGTCTCATGATGCCATGTAAGACAGACTGTCTGTCTGCTCACTTACAATTTAGTCGTAGATGTTTTTCTGTCTCTTGAGTCCCTCTGTGTTTGTTTGCAGACAAGCAGAACAGTACCACGCTGCAGTACTGGGTGCTGTTGGACCGGATAGTTCAGCAGCTGGTTCTGCAGACAGACAAAGGTGAAAACCCTGATGTTGCTCCACTGGAAGACTTCAACATTAAAAATGTTGTACGCATGTAAGTTTACAGGGTTCCTCACTTTGGCTTAAGAGCATCAATGATGAAGATTCTAAGATAATAAACAGGCTCAGCCAACACCTTTCAAGGTTGTTCAATAATCTGAATAGTAATCTTCATAGATCTAATATTACCTTCATAAAGTCTTGATCAATCAGAGAAATATAGTCTTATATTTTAGCAACTCAACATTGATTAAAGGTTCAGTAAACCATCATCACTGCCACTATATGTCTCATTAGACCACTGGCATCTCAGACCATCTCCCCTCATGTTCTCAGTCAGTAAGGTGTTTTGAAGCCCAGTGAAAGTGTCACTAAACACACAAGAAGCTCAACTGAATAAAGTTACTCTGTGAACACAAGAGAAAAACAATCTAACCACACCATTAGCCCACACTACCTATTGCTGTGATATGCTGCACTGCAATGCTGACAGTTAGCCAGCTAGTGAAAGCAAGATTTGGCGAACACATTTACAATATTGGTAACAGTGGGTTAGCTAATGTTATGATGCTACTGTAGCCTCACTAATGAAAACAGATATTAACATTATGTAGCATCAAGTTACTGACACATGGAGAAGGAGAAAGTTCTTAGTCTAGCTGGAGCCTTTAGCAGCTTGTAGGGTTCTCCATCTCAGTACAGACAGACCAGGACTGGCTCCATGGTCAGACTGGGAAAGAGATTCAGACCTGGACTGATCCACTGGGACCGGCTGCACAAATGACACTGATGGAGCCTTTACACACTTTATGGATGTTTTGATGGTTCACCGGTTGACCAGGATTTTAGGTAGTCCCCATGTCCAGTCCTCCTAACACCTGGTCTCCTCTCTTTCTTTGTTGGAGACTTTTAAAACGTGGTTTCCTCTTCAGTGGAGGAAATTCTAGAATGTCGCTTTCACCTGAACGCTGCGTACCGCACCATGTCATCTTACCTGTGGGTGTAGCACCTCCTCTCCTAATGCCTCTAACACCCTAACATGTCTACTAGCTCTGACTCTGACTCTGACTTCACTTCTTTACCTGATCTCCTTCACTGATTAAACAGATGTAGAACTGAGTCCTGACACCAAGGTCTCTACTAACTCTGTGGAGAAAGTATAGAGAAAGTATATATAAATGTAATGTAAATATATACAGTATAAATATATATATATATATATATATATGTATGTATATATATATATATATATATACAGTCGTGTGTGTGTGTGTGTGTGTGTCTCTGTCTATAGGCTTGTCAAAGAGAGCGAGGTCAAACAGTGGAAGGAACAAGCTGATAAAATGAGAAAAGGTAAATACACACACGTGCAACATGTACAATATTAATATGTACAAATACTATATTCCAAGATATAAATTCTAATCATACTTTTTTTAGTTTGTATAATTCATCTAAAAACACTTAATTGGTTAATTTTTTACAGTTTTATATTTTGCTGAGTTGATTGAGAAGAACGCGACACAAATCAAAAGCAAAACCAGAAATGAGTCAAACCAATGCTCGTTTCACCCGTCGTCTGTTGCAGCAGTTCTTCCTTCAACAATTACACTAACAATAATATTGATTTATAGACTGAACATGCTGCTATAATGATAGTTTGCTCTCTCCAGATCATCAGAACCTACAGCAGAGGTTTGAAAAGAAGGAGAGGGAGTGTGAGGCCAAGAACAAGGAGAAAGAAGACATGATGGCGATGGTGAACAAGATGAAAGACAAGCTGGAGCGAGAGAGCAACGACCACAAACAAACCAAACTACAAGTGGCAGAGCTCTCTGCTCAGCTGCAGCAGCTCCGCTCTGTATGTTCACCAGCAGCAGACACATTCACCTGTGATCAGCTTCAGTCTCTGTGTGTTTGTGTAATACTGTGATTCATTCATCGTTTGTGTGTCTGTCATCAGTCTCAAGCCTCCACTGTTCCAGGAGGACCTCCTGTGACTGCTGGGGGTTTAGTTCCTCCTGGTGTTGTCCCATCCGTCCCTCATCCTCCTCCTCCTCCTCCCCCTCCTCCTCCACCACCACCTCCTCCAGGAGGTCCACCAGGTTTTGGCATGGCTCCATTTGCTCCACCTCCTCCTCCAGGAGCTCCACTAGGAGGTGTCCAGAAGAAGAACATTCCTCAGCCTCCTAACCCTATGAAGTCCTTCAACTGGAGCAAACTGCCTGAGGTACACGTAGGTCATTGGTGCTAATGTTAATGGGGGGAGGGGCAGACTGACAGCAGCAGTGGAACAATTAAGCTTAAATGTCAATAAACTACATTGTTGTTTGTTTCAGAACAAGACAGAAGGAACCATCTGGAAAGACATCGACGATCTCAAGGTCTTTAAAGTTCTGGATCTGGAGGAGTTCCAGAGGACCTTCTCAGCTTACCAAAAGCCACAAGTAACACAAAAACACAACACCCCTGCCATGCCTCCAGCAACACTTTTGTTTTATGTTCATTGAGTCTTTGTCTCATTGACATAAACATCGGTTTCTGATCAGATCTTTTCAGCCCCAGACGCTAAATGAAGCAATAATCAACCTACTTCATACAACTACTACTGTAAGATCATGATATCATCATGATTTGATCCTGTTATATTGTTCTGTGTTTTGTTGTGACTTTGTGTTAGCAGAAGGATGCTGAGGATGATCACACTTTTGTTAAAAAAGTCAAGGAGCTGTCAGTGATCGACGGTCGGCGAGCACAGAACTGTAACATCCTGCTGTCACGGTCAGTGTGTGTGTGTGTGTGTGTGTGTGTGCGTGTGTGTGTGTGTGTGTGCAAATTTTCTGTATCCTGAATGCACCTTTACATCTGGAGTCTGAGAGTCCAGGTGGGAACTGACCATGACTCAACAGTGACACCCTCACATTATGGAAGGAGCTACAGATTTAACCCACTGCCATGTTGAACTCCAAAGCTTCTGTATGTAGAATCTTTATCCATCCATCCACTATCCATACTGGTCACAGGGGGGCTGCAGCCAACCCCAGCTGACACTGGGACAGGGCGGGGGACAACCTGAACATGTCACCAGTCTATCACAGGGCTGACATATAGAGACAAACAACCAGGCACTAATTAACCTAATGTGCATATCTTTGGACTGTGGAGTACAGAAAGAGGTTGAACTGGATTTGAACCCAGAACCTTCTTGGTGTGATGCAACAGTGCTAGCCAGAATCCAGGAATCCAGAAGCTGCACAAAATCTTTATGCGGTCTCCAAGGGCCAGTTTTTCAAGTGCTCGTCTCACTGCAACTTATGAAGACACATGAAAACAGACAAAGCACAAATTCAGAAAACACCTTCAAAAACTTGACAACACGAGCTGTAAATATTAGCAACACAACCAAATACACAAATGCGCTGCAAGTAGCACAGACAACAACAGAAGTGTTTCCAGGGGTTTCTAAAAAGTGACGGATCGGCTGGGACACAGTTGTTGTTCAGTGCTGAACAACAAATTGTTATGAGTATTTGCAGCTCATGTGTCTGAATTTATGAATTTGTTTTGTCTGTCTCATGTGTTTTCTGAAGTTGCAGTGAGTTGAGCTTTAAGGGCCACCATAGTTTTTTTTTAATCTCATCTAATTCTATAAGAAAAAAGCTGATTTACAAAACTGTTTTAGGATTGTGTGTGATGACAGATGTCATTTAGCAGGAAAAAAAACCTTTCACATCCACAATAAACAAAGACCTGATGACTTATGATTTATGAATGAATATTATTGTTGACAAAGGTTTGTTATGGTCAGATGGTTCCTCCTGTAGATTCATTAGACTTCTGTTCATGTGGAGGAGGTCATGTGACGAGGTCATGTTTACTGGAGTGTTGTTTTTACAGTAGATATATGAAGAATCAAATAAAAATTCTGATGCATCAACAACATGGAAGCTTCAGGTTTTTTAGGGGTCTAAATATTTTTGATGGAGGGCCAGATTTGGTCTGTGGGGTTTTTTTAGTGGTTGTCATATTTGATGTCACCACTGGAAGTCGCCACAGTCAGTGCTAATCCTACACCACACAGAGGAGTTTTAACTGTTGTCTCCACATCTCAGTGTGGGCGTCCCTCTGAGGTTCAGCAGACAACAGAGAGGACGTGTGTTTTTCAGCTGGATATCACAGGTGCTAATGATGTGACCACAGTCAGCTGCACTGTACTGCAACACAGACTGAACCAGTTAAATTTCACCAAGAGAAAAAATTCATGACATTGCTCGTATTATTAATTATATTTTAATTTTAAAAATGAAGTATGACATGTAAAAATGTAACGTGACTTCCTGTTCCAGGCTGAAGCTGACCAATGAGGAGATCCGCCATGGCATCCTGACCATGGATGAACAGGAGGACCTGCCTAAAGACATGTTGGAGCAGGTGGCAAAACACACACAAAGAAACACACAACACAGTACGAAGACACACCTGCTCCATGGCCATACTTCACATGTATTGTCAGGTGGGGGGGGGTGGGACCTTCAACATATTTAGATTTACATTTATTCATTTGGCAGATGATTTTATCCCAAGCAACTTACAAGTAGAAAACATTCTATTCATATTCTAAAATAAAACTCCCTGTGCAGTAAGAGATTTAAGCAGCATTTTTTTGATAATTTTGGAGCAGTGTTTCTAATGGAGACATGGAAGCATGTCATAAACATCTGCTGCTCATCATATGTCTGATGATTAATTACATAAGGAGCTTTTCAAATTAAAAGCACTTAAGATAGTTTGTGTGTCTTTGTTTGTGAAGCTACTGAAGTTTGTACCTGAGAAGAGCGACGTCGAGCTATTAGAGGAACACAAGCATGAGCTGGAGCGTATGGCCAGACCAGACCGCTTCCTGTATGACATGAGCAGGTACACAACACAACAACTAAACACACCCAGCAACACTTTCTACATGTTGATCAACCAAAGACCAGCGACTGAACACTTCACTCCTCAGCCTGTGTGGAGGAAAAGTCCTGTTCTTACCTCAGATTATATTTTGTTGTTCTCCACCTTCAGTTATTCTCTGAACTACACAGCTGTAATTTGTCTCCTCCTCCTCCTCCTTTAGTTTTCTTCTCTTTGAGCTGCATCAGTGTCCTCTCTCTTTCTCATGATGGCTTCTCAGCTCCATTCTTTCCCTTCTCCTCTACTTCACCTCTTTCCACTTACCCAAGCAGCAAAATAAATCCAGACCATACTTGGGCCACATGCTTGTTTTCTTCTGGCCTGAATCTGGCTCATATACAGCATAATTGTCAGATGCTACTTCCAAATCTGGACCTATTCTGGTGCACACACAGAAAGTGTTCTGACTAACACCAGAGGATAGCAGCTGGAATCTGCCCAGATATGGGCATATATATGAGCCAGACTCGGGCCAAGGACCCAGGCATATGTTGGGCCAGAGGTTTAATTTTGCTGTCTAGTAACAACTCTGAGCTCTGAAATAAGCAGCAGGTTGTGAGGTTTGCTGACGTGACATCACATTCTCTGCTGAATACATCTGCACTGAATCGACAGCATAGGTACACTGTAGGTATGGGTGTATGTACGGTGTAGGTGTGTAAACTGCTGGTACAGTTGTCAGTGACTCTTTCAGACATTGTGAGTCCACTCACAGTTTTTCCGTTTTGTGTCTAAACCAAGAATCAACCACTACCAACAGAGACTCCAGGCTCTTTACTTCAAGAAGAAGTTTGCTGAGAGAGTGGCTGAGGTCAAACCTAAGATCAAAGGTAGTGTTCTGTCCAAAAGGGTCATGAGTTCACACTGAATAAATGAAGGGGAATGTTTCAGAGGGTGGTTAAATATGAACCTAATGTGTGTTATTATGAAAAAAATTCTCTCTTTAAGTTTCTTTAAGTCCTGTTTTATGTTGCTATGAACATTATAGTGTTGATCTGAGTCTGTGTGTGATCGCCCCCCTCCTCTCTGTGCTCTCAGCTCTGTGTGTTGCGTCCAGGGAGGTGGTCCAGAGTGGGACTCTGCGCCAGCTCCTGGAGGTGGTCCTGGCCTTTGGGAACTACATGAACAAAGGACAACGAGGAAACGCCTGTGGATTTAAAGTGTCCAGTCTCAACAAGATAGCTGACACCAAGTCCAGCATAGACAAGTACACTTCTCCACAAGGCTTTTTCACAGAAGACACAGTGTAGATAATATAATGACTGATGGATGAAGGTTGTTTTAGAGTCCTGGTATTGTGCATGCTGCTTCACTGTCATCTTACTGGACCACAGAGCCATCTTAACGTTATTAGCAGCATCTGCACTTTTTCCTACTATAACAAGTCAAAGTCTCTCCTCTTGACTAGGTCAAGTGTTTCTTTTAAAAGCCCCTGAGAAGTGATGGATGAATGATCGTTAAATGTTTGTGGTGTATGTCATTAGAAACATCACTCTGCTCCACTACATGATCACTGTACTGGAGAAGAAGTACCCGAAGGTGGCGGCGTTCAATGAGGAGTTGCAGAATGTACCAGAAGCTGCTAAAGTCAAGTAAGAATGAACAAACACACTGTTGAAGTACCACATGCAGAATCAAGTTCATCTAAATAATTCTTTTAAAGGTTCAGTAAACCATCACCACTACCACTAGATGTCGCACTAGATCACCAGTATCTCAGACCAAACCCGCTTCATGTTCTCAGTCAGTAAGATGTTATGAAGCCCAGTGAAAGTGTCACTAAACACACAACAAGAAGCTCAACAGAATAAAGTTACCCTGAGGACACGAGAGCCAACAAAAACTATCTAACACAACCATTAGCCCATGCTAGCATTGCTGTGATGCTCCACAGCTATGCTGACAGTTAGCCAGCTAGCAATAGCAATAGCAAATTTGCCGAACACATTTATAATATTAGTAACAGCAGTCAGCTAATGTTATCATGCTACTGTAGCCTCATTAATGAAAACATTAACATTATGTAGCATCAAGTCACTGACACATGGAGGAGGAGAAAACAAGTTCAAGTCCAGCTGGAGCGTTTAGCAGCTCGTAGGGTTCTCTATCTCAGCAGACAGACTAGGACTGACTCCATGGTCAGACTGAGAAAGTGATTCAGACCTGGACTGATCCACTGGGACAGGCTCCACAAATGACACTGATGGAGCTGGTAAAGACTTAAAAAACTTTCTAGATGTTTTGACATCCCACCAGGTGACCAGGATTTGAGCTGGTGCTCCCCATGTCCAATCCTCCTGTGCCCTGGTCTCCTTCTTTGTTGGAGCCTTTTAAAACGTGGTTTCTTCTTCAGTGGAGGAAATTCTGGAAAGTCACTTTCACCTGAACACTGCGCACTGCAACATGTCATCTCACCTGTGGGCGGACCCTCTGTGTTTATAAATGTGGGGAGGAGCAATGGTTTAATATGCACTAACATGCACACCACCATCCTGGATACAAGAATGCAGACCAGAGAAGCTCAGATTACAACACGCACAGAGGGGGTGTGGCTTTGTTCTTTGCTCAGGACGCCATGACTCCTATTTATCTTTACATAGGATAAATACATAGGTGTGCTGCTGTGTTATGGTTTACAGACCCTTTAAATGTATTTTTAGCTGGTTTAGTCATGTGTGCATCAGACAACACACACAGCATCATGTATTTGACACTGGACACTAGTCTCACTTAGCCATAAATACATGTTGCACATAGAGGAGAACTGAGGACCTTCTGTGGAAGTTAAATGGGAAACAGTTCACAACAGTTCACTATAAAATCTGTCTTTAGCAGCTCACTTTGTTAAAAAGACTTCAGGAGGAAGCACACAGTCACTGCACCAAGAAATAGTTCCAGTTCCTTCTCAGCCTAACCTCCTGCCATGTGTCTCTCCAGTATGACAGAGTTGGAGAAGGAAATTAGGAATCTGAGATCTGGCCTAAAGAGTGTGGAGGCGGTGAGTGTGCTCAGCAGAGGATCTTTTCAGTGTTAAGGTCTTGTCTCTCTGTCTGACATCTTTTGGTCCGTCTGCAGGAGCTGCAGTACCAGCAGGCTCAGGCCTCCCACAGTCCTGCTGATAAGTTCGTCCCTGTGGTGAGTCAGTTCATCACCATGGCCTCGTTCAGCTTCTCTGAGGTCGAGGAATCTTTCACTGAGGCCAAAGAACTGGTAAGATAACAATAGATATTCTAATCCAGTTTGAGCTGTTCTCTGGTTTCTTCTGCCTTAAAATAACAGTCACCAGAGATCAACTGAACATCTGTGGGAGATGTTGGAGCGACGTGTTTAACATGTCTCCTGACCACCATCATCAAGCTAGCAGTTTCCCACTGCTGCCAGTGTTTGTGCTAAGCTAAGCTAACCATGTCTGTACTTCACATACAGACATGAGACTGATATCTATCTAAAGACCTCATTCTAATGAAAAAGCAAAGAAACATGTTACCCAAATTCCCAATGAATTTACATTTCCCTCCAGTACATAGACCAGACCAAGGGCTGTGGTTCATCCTCACGTGTAACAAACAAACTCTGCAACATAAATGTAATGTTCTTTTTACAAAGTGTCAACACCGTTATTATTAAATCAGCACCTTCACCCTGTGTGGCTCTCGTTGAAGTTTGTAAAGGCGCTGAGACACTTTGGAGAAGACTCATCCAACCTGCAGCCGGACGAGTTCTTTGGGATCTTCGACATGTTCCTCACAGCGTTCTCAGATGCCAAACAAGACAACCTGAACATGGCCAGATGCAAGGAGGAGGAGGAGAAACGGGCTTTCATGGAGGCACAGGTCAGCAGATGTTATCAGATAATTTTAACCTGACGTCAGTAACATCACCTGACGCCTACACTCTCTCTCTCTCCTGGTCTGTAGCTGAAGAGAGAGCGGGAGCAGAAGCTGAGGAAGGCCAAAGCTGATGAAGAAGAGGGTGGCGGGGAGTTTGATGACTTGGTGTCTGCTCTGCGCTCTGGAGAGGTGTTTGATAAAGATCTGTCCAAAATGAATCGCAGAAAACAGCGGAGACACAACATGTTTGACAGCAGCAGAGAGAGGCCAGCGGCAAAACTGAACCAGTAACAGGAAACAGGAATCTCCTGTCTGAGACTGATGAAGGCCGCTGGGAACAACATATATATACATACAGACAGTATGTGTGTAAAGGAAGAAGCATTTTTGGCCCTTTCTTGTGCGCCTGTCAGATGGCGAAGACTTAAAAGATGAAGAACACACACACATAAACACACACACACACACACACACACACACACACACAGCTAAGCCTCTCTAATCAAAGGAACAGTTTGAGTCATTCCTCCCATGACACTTACAGTCCATGACCCTGGACACCCAGTTCATTATTCTCTCTGCTCTGATCTAATGAAGTGTGCACATGGGAAATAAATTCACTTTGATCCTATATGAAGCTGCTGCCAGCAGAAACAGCTTGTCTCTCATAGAGTCTCTCTCCCAGCAGCTCTAAAACACACTAATAAACACAACACATCTTGTTTCTTTACAAGAACTGATGTGTAAAAGCAACAAGTTGCACTTTTAGAGGAGGATATGACCAGGACTAAAGCTGTGTCCCCATTCAGGGGTTAGGGTTAGGGTTAGGGTTACCCACAGTCCTAACCCTAACCCTAACCCTAACCCATCCTTCAGGGGATGTGGTCTACAAAGGTGTTCTCCTGTAATTCAACTTATGCCAACTCAAGTTCTTATATAAAAGAGCCTTAGATTAAAGATGATTGTTTGTGTGTGTGTGTGTGTGTGTGTGTGTGTGTGTGTGTGTGTGTGTGTGTGGAGAGTCTGGAGAATGTACGGTTGACTTACCTATATGTTGTTATTTTTATTGTGTTCAGAATCTATACAGGATGTTTTGCACAATCTAACATAATAGATAGGGATATTGAATTGTAATATTGGATTGATTGGATGTGGATGATTGTGTTTGTTCAGGATGTGTCACAGTGTTTGTCGCTACACTGTGTGTAACTTTGTGTGTCTGAATGTACTGACAGCAGAACAGGTTTGTGTTATTAGTTATAATTGAAAAACTCTCTCTCTGCTTTGTTTTTATGTTTTTAATGGGAAGTTTCTGTAAAAGAAACAAAACACACATCCGTCCTCAGATAACATAGATTTCAGTTATTTTGTTTGTGTATTAAATTAAGGCAAATTTATTTGTATAGCATATTATTACGACACATAGGTCATTCAATGTGCTTAACAGAAATAAAAAAAGCATAAAAATAGAAGTAAAAATATCTAATTAAAGCGTATGATTAAAGGATTAAATAAAAATTGCCCAGATTTCAGCAACTCACGTTTAATTACAGCTCTGACAGAAAAACATCTGTCTGTTCAGCCTCTAAAACATTTAATGATCAATGTGAAACTTTTACTAAGTTTGTAAATGTCATTGTTCCTGTTCTGTTTCTGTGAAGTGTTATTCTACACTGTAGTTTTCTATAATTTAGAGACAGCGTATAAACATCTGCACAGTTAATATTTGTATTCATGGAGTTGTTTCATTTACAATTTATTAATTTTATGAACAAACTGCTTGGACTTCATTATTTACTGATGCAGGTATTTATGTGACATGGGTGAAATGATGAAGGTGGGATTAATTAAAAGAATTAAAACTGACAATGGAACCATTTACAACATCACAACACCTCAGAGGATCCAGATGTTGCTCTCTGACTCCTAAATCTTATGTCTTCATAAGATTCAGACTCTTTGATTTTTAATTAAACATTTACTGTTTCTGGTCAAAAAGCTGTTCTGTGGTGACACGGTGAATGTCAAACTCACTGAATGTCGCTTAAATTTCTGATGTAAGTAAAAGTGGGAATAAGAAGATATATGAAAGTTTATTTTGTTATTTTTCTGAACTGAGGACGAATGAGTTGAATTAATGTTCATAAAATAATAAAACTAAACAACACAACAAACCAATTTAATCTGTCAGTTCGAGTTCATCACACTCACTTTCCATGAAGAAAAGAACCAGACTCTTATTGTTTCAGGTCTGAGCTGAAAGTCACAACAACACATCAGGGCTGCTGTGTCTGACTGAAGTGTATGTTTGTATCAGCTGCGTGTAAAACGACTTTCAGCTGTTTAATACAGGTTTGGGCCTGATTCTCGTCAAAGCAGCACAGATTCAGCCAAGCCTACTGGAGAGTAACGCTGCTGGATGTTGTTACGGAAAAAATGACATTAAAGTTAATTGTGTGTGTGTGTGTGTGTGTGTGTGTATCAGTGCCATGTATTAGCTATGGAAACGGTGTGTCGCCCCTTGTGGAGACTCTGCAGAAACAAAACAAAGCTGCATTCAAGACCGTGACTCAGTCAGCTCAGCGCCGCTGTGGCAAAGTCCGTCACCTCCCTGTGAAACAAAGACTGGATCTGACGCCGGTCTCAGGTCTCCGGTCCTGCTCGGTACAGTCCGGTCCTCGTATCAGAGACAGTCCGTGTTGTCTGCTGGGACCACAGACTGTATGTAAGACGGGTGGGACGTTCAAGAGCGCACAGCCCCGCCGCTGGTTCATACTTCCTGGATTCACAGCAACAGATGAAAACGCCGTCTGGAGCTTACAAACACCGAAGCGGACCGTTCGTCCCGATAACCGCAGGCTACACTCACCGCTTCAGAACCAGCATCTCCGAGCCGCGTTGAGGAGAGTCGCCGCTCCGCTGCGATGGTGGAGGCTCCAGCTGGCTGTCTGTTTGAAGACATCCAGTACGAGGACATTCAAGTTGAAGCGGTAAACTTACAGACCAACAACAGATCCTCTAACGTTAGCTGTGTGTTTGTGAGGGAACATGTTCTGTAGGAGTTTAATAGAAGACAGAGAAGACAGTGTGTTTATCTGACTGAGACGTTCACTGTCCTGTGATCGGAAACAGTTTAAAACACCGAGGCCTGAACAAACCATCAGACATGACAACGTCTACTGTTGAGAACCCTGAAGGCATCAACAAGCAGAGCAAGGCCCCGGTCTCCCGGTCTGTGAGAGGGCAGACTGGTCGTTAAACGTACTCTGCTAAAGCTCCGCCGTAGGATTGTGGTTGTAAACTCTTTAAGTGCACAGTAAAAACACAGTTTGGGTTTTAAACCTATGTCCTGATACTGAGGGGACTGTGTCCTGTTTACCATGGCCACATTAACCTGCTCGGGGATCCTGGGCAAAATGAGTGGGTGGACCCCCGTTCCCCCCTCTGTGCAGGAGTGTTGTGTTTCTTTCCTGACTGAAACAAGGTGGATCTGTCTCCTCATAAGTCTAGATATTATTGACATGCATGAGACTGACTACATGACTACCTGCATGTCCCAGATATAAATACCTCTAGCCTACATGTGGCCTTTTTCATCTTCTCGCTGTTAGCATGATGTTCTTCACATGTTACTGTTCTGCACACCTGTGTTGTGGTTCTGTGTCCTACAATCTGTGGCCAGCTGCAGTTCTCGCTTTGATTACCGGACTACAAACCACAATGACACTACAAGCATAATCAGTGGAATAGGCTAGCAGCAGGTTGGATTAGCCTGACTGGCTAGCTCTTTGTTTGTCCAATTGTGTTTGTAATATAAGGCTACATCCACACTACTGTGGTTTTAGTTTTAAACTCGTCTCTTCTTCTCTGTTTCCTCCTCCATCCGCTCTCCTCCAGAGTCTTCAGCCCCTAAAACAGAGACTTTCAGAAACGCTGCTGGACCTGTTTAGTCTAAACCTCCAGGGTTGTGTTGTAGTCTGGATGAACAGAAACAGAGACCTTTGGAAATGATGACGTAGACGCCCACGGTGGCTCCTGATTGGCTCTCATCAGCCTGGACTACCAGTGGTGAAACAACATGGATAATGAATAAAAGTGTTACTGACCTTGTTGTCTTTGCAGCAGCTGTTGTTCAGTTCATTTTAACTCTACAACTGTCTTTGCTGTTCCTGCTTCAGAGGATTTACTGGAACTAACCAACTGAGAGGAGACAATCTGCTTCCTGTTTACACTGGCTCGCACATGCTCATTGTAGCTGAATGGTCATGTGATATGTGTTTTCAGGTGTGTTAGTGTGGATGGAGATCGTTTCTGATACAGAGCTACAGTCATCTGGATGGTGCCTAAGTGATGAAGCCTAAGTCTGTTAGAGGCTCTGATTCACATCCAGTCCTGTTGTGAACTACACAGTGCTGCTGTGTACCTCTTGTAGGGCTCAACCGCAGGTGGAGAGTGGTCATGAGTTGCACCCCAAGTGTCTGGGTGTGGGTCACCTCAGGGAAGCTCTGTCTGACCCATGTATTAACGGTGTCACTCTGTCACTCTTGGTGAGAGAGGAAAGGCTGCATCAGGTGAAAGGCCTACTGCAGATGACCTTTGACCTTCTCATAGAAGTTCTGAGACAGCATGAAAGTGCAGAGACAGGTCACATCAGGAGCATAGTAGCTCAAAACATAAAGTCAAAGGAGCAAGCTCCGTCATCCCAGGAGATGGAGCCTTTACAAGTTGAAACAGAGCAGCTGTTATGCTGGGTGGGGGAGGCTGAGCCTTCACCAGTGCACTGTGAAGGCTCAGCCTCCCCCACCCAGCTGTCAAGTGGTTCCTGGGATTTGGGTGAGGATGTGATGATATAATGTTGACAAGGGTGTCAGATTCTGTTTCAAGCTTGTGAAGGTGCATTTAGCCCCAGGGAGGATCTTTCCCCTGAACGTTTCAGGGAGCTGAGGCGTGAGTGTGGAGGCTAAGGATCGCTCAGAGGCTTCCCTCAGGAGCAGGAGAAGAAATGAAGCACTGCTGGGCAGATTCCAAGGGAATTTGCCTACAAATTTGCCAGCACTGAAAATCAATGTCCACTGTCCCAGGCCATTTGTTGAGTCTCTTCTCTTCTCTTTTCTTCTCTTCTCTTCTCTTCTCTTCTCATCTCGGGTTAATGACATATGGCACTGTGGCCAGAATCTCTGGTCTCCTTTGAGAGTTGAGGGACACAAACGATGCAGCACTTCATGCTGTTGGTTTGATTATTGAGAGAACGTGGCCGCTTAATGTCCACCCTTGTCGTGACACAGCGTCAGGTTGGGCTTACACATTTGTCTGCTGATTCTAGACAAACACAGCACAAGCTTCCTGTGTTGCTAGGTCGGTTGTTTGGGCCAGAGGCAGAAATGGTGCTGGAGTACAGGAAGCTTCAAAGGCATCAGGTCAAAGAGGTGGGGGCATGGGACCCCCGGCTTAGTGCTCTAGGGAATGTGGTGCATGGGACCCACAACGCTCACATCACATAAAGTTACTGCCACAGCCCTGACAAAATAGCCAGGGTTCTGAAGGCAGTTAGCATCGGCCTAGAGGTGAGCAGCAGTTACAGGGGCACAACCAGCGGCCCCAGGGCCCCAAATAAAGCTCAAGGCACAGGCTTAGGGTGGGTAGATTACCACAGCAGCAACTGGACTACTGGGTATCCCATCCCCAAGATGCATGGGTTTTGAAAACTATGCCCTTTGGTTCTCCACAGACCACTTGAGGAGAACCGTTTGAACCATCTATCTCACTCTGTAAAGTCGGGGCATCAGGGGCATCGGAAACAATGCACAAAGGAAACCCCTGACAGCGTCTGTCCCAAGTGGGGCACTGGACTCCACCAAGGAAAGGACAATGTCCACTTTCTATCTAGGTGCATGCACTGCAAGGCAGACAGCCTGGGGCAGCACTGTGGCCAAATATCTCTTTCCTACCAAAGGTTTTATCCCCCAGCTGTATTAATCAGGCCATAGAACTGGAGGAAAACTATCCTCCCTCCCCCATTTAGATTTAGGAAAGAACAATGGCACAACAATGGACAGACACTGGCTAAACAGCTGCTCTTCCACTGGATTGCTGAAACAATCAAACAGGTGTATGAAGTAGCTGCTCCCTCAGATGTTACTATCCTTCTACCAGGGCTGTGGCTACGTCCTGGGTGGCAATCAGTGGGATGTCTTGAGGGGAGATGTGTGCGACAGTGCCATGCACATTTTTTTGAGGTTCTGTCATCTTAATGTGGTGTCTGGGGCCACTCGCATTGGCCCTTCTGCCATTGGCTTCTACAAGTTGACCAGTAGGTGAGTATCGGTTCCTAATGAGTCATCCTGGATGACCTCCAGTCTTACCAGTCACTTGAGACTGTGAGAGGCCGGATGTAGGCGACAGGGTGGTATATCTGGGATGTGCAGGTTGCCTATACGTCACACACACAAGATCTAGACCTACGTGCAGACATCCACTTAATAATCCATAACCATAATCACCTTTGTAACGTCTGTCATGTTGTCGTGTTGTCTTTCCTCAGGCTGTCGGCAGAGGCACATTTGGAGTTGTCTTCAAGGCCGTGTGGAAAGGAAAGGATGTAGCAATCAAGACCATTGAGAGTGAAAATGAAAGGAACGCGTTCCTTGTTGAGGTACAGTGATCACCTTTTGTTGTTGTGTGGAAGAGTTCCTGCAGCTGACTGGGTTTCATTTAACAGAGACTCTTTAGACCTGGCATAATAACAAACATAACCATCTTAAAATATTAATTTTGAATAATAATAATGATATAAAACATACTAAGACTGTGTTTGATGACATTCATTACCTTCATTGACAATAACTTTGTCTTTACAAACCATAGTTAGAATTAATAAAATAATTAGCAGATTATGACTCTGACATGACAGCTTTGTCCTGTCCATGTGGAAATTTCACGGCTGCACAGTCTTTCCTCTTTTGGTGCTGCTGACACAGTGGTGGTGCTGTGGTGCATTCATGTGCTAGGAACCTTTGCCTTTGAAGATGCGACAGCTGATCACTTTGATCACAACCGTGTTTGGCTATTATTTTGTTTTTTTTGCCTGTTTTCATGTAGACAATAATAATGGTGGTTAATATATTATGAGATTATAGAAACTTAAATGATTTTGTTACAGTTGTATGCAGAAGTTTGGGCACCCATGGGCAAACTATAATTCATTATTATAGTGAAAAGAAGTAAATACAACCTCTACAACAAACAGATGTCAAAAGTCCAAATGCACTGTTCATTTTCATTTCATGAATGCAGAAAACAGAAAAACAGAAACAGTAGTTTTTGTAGCAGCTGAGAGATTTTCAGTTCTTGATTCAAGAATTTTCAGATGCTCTTCTGCAGACCGTCGTGCACTCAGCATGTTTCCCCATCATATTTAATCAGACCACAGGGGACTGTGAGGGCTGTTCATAAGCTTCAGCTTGTGTTTGTTGAAGTAATTCATGGTGGATCCAAACGTTTGGATCACTGTCAGCCTCTCCTGACTGATCCAGAATCTGATGGCATTTAGTGGAATTCACTCTTCCCTCCATCAGTGCAGAGTTTCCACTGGCTGACACTCAACCCCCAAAGAATATTTCACCCCCATTTTTAAGCTCAATTATAACTTCGGCTGTCGACACAACATCTGGTTGATCCAGGTGTTGACTTTTGTGATGAGGTCATAGGTGAGGTTTCCTTCTGATGACTCTGTTCCTGTGTCAGCTCACCCTCCTCTGCAGTCATGTGAGGGCTTCGCTTTGTCTTGTCCTGACTCCACTTCCTCCAACTGTCAGTTCTCAGTAACAGTTCAGAGCTTTGAAATGTTTTATAGCCTCTGCTGCTTCTTAATCACAGTTATCTTCATCTTCAGATCTTCAGCTTATTGCTTTGGGGAAACCATGGTTGTTGAGGAAATGACCTGCCTGACAGTCCTAACGAGTCAATTAAGTCTTAATGAGTCAGTTAAGTCTTAACAAGTTTGTGAAGTCCTAACAAACCAATTAAGTCCTAATGAGTTATTGAAGTTGAGTGTTTTACAAGTAGAAGGGAGGTCAGATTTTTGCAGATGCCACAGTTACTGTTACTGATTTGCAGTTGATGAATTAAAAGAACATCAGGAGCGCAGGCAGCCCAATAGCGGAGTGGTTAGGACTGGTAGGTCAGTCCTGAGTGACAAAGGAAATGACTCCACCATATTAAACAGGCTGTCACCTGACGACTGTCACAGAGGAGGAGGAGGATGTTATCCACATGTCACCTCTCGGGGTCCAGAGTGTTGTGCTGACATTTCTATCTTGAGTCTGTAGTAATGTGTGTTTTTCCTGCCTGTTGTCTTTGTGTGTGTTCACAGCTCCGTCAGCTCTCCCGGGTGAATCACCCCAACATCGTGAAGCTGTATGGCTCCTGTGACAATCCAGTAAGTAAACGGCTCAAACACATCAGTGTGGGATGTGTGAAGAGGACTAACCTCCTCCTGAATGAAGTCACAAGCTCAGGCACCAGAATCGTACATGAGTGAATCTCAAACTTCTCCTGATTTTGAACCATTTAGAATTTATTCATTTATTTCTAATATAAATTAATCTCTCCTTCAAATGTCTGTCAGGCAGCAGCTCACCTGATGGACAGGTTAGAGGTCAGAGGTCTCTGTGACCACATCAGCAACAGGAAGAATGTGTGTGTCAGTGAGAGGGATCCAGGAGCAGAAGCTCCATAACTTTTATTCAGATACACAGACAGTATCCAGATTCAGAGTTTGTGAAGTAGATTTCTCTTTAAATGGACAATTATCAACATGAAAACATGATTTTAGATATTTACCACCACCTGAAGATGATTATGATACTTTGATCCATGTTGAGAGTCAATGACAGACGCAGTCACATCAGGCTGTCGCTACACTGTTGGAGCCTGGTGCTAAAATAAATCTGTCACCGCATCAACAGCCACCCACAGAATCACTTCCTCTTTAGTGATCTTGCCTACAAAATAAAAGCATTAGAAAATGGTTTCTTTCCCCCAGGTATGCTGTATTCTACGTTATTGTGAGCTTTTATTCTGAAAAGCTCTGACAGGAAGTTCTAAATGTTCCTATTGTTTGCTTGACAGATCTCTAAAATGGCAGACATATGATGTGATATGAAAAAAATAACATCAGTTCAGTGAATCAGTCAAATGTATAAGATGTGACTGAGAGACGTGAACAGTAACGAGGTAAATTACAGTTTTATTTTTATTAATTAGTTTCTATAATTAGCCTTTGATTATGTTCTGGCTGCCATCTAATGGGTTGGAAAAAAAACTATGACCCCTGACCTACAGCCTACAGCCTTTGATGTAGTGATGTCATATCCTCCCTCTCACTGAGGTAAAGTTGGCATGATGTAAGGACTCGGGTGTATCTGGGTGTCTGTCTGTGAGCAGGATATGATGATGGTGTCGTCAGGTGGCAGCAGGTGGTTGGTGTGTTTACAGGAAGTTACAGATGAACATGTGTCTGGTGTGTGTCCTCAGGTGTGTCTGGTGATGGAGTACGCAGAGTGTGGCTCTCTATACAACCGTAAGTCATGTGACGTGTCAACAGTTAACACACTGATGATGTCACTCACACTTAGTGTGCAGTAAAATGACCGTGCTCTGTGTCTGTGTGTCTGTGTGTCTGCTTGTCACTGCAGTCCTGCACAGTGCAGACCCTCAGCCTCACTACACAGCCGCCCATGCCATGAGCTGGTGTCTGCAGTGTGCCCAGGGAGTCGCCTACCTGCACGCCATGAAGCCAAAGGCCTTAATACACCGAGACCTCAAACCACCAAAGTAAGAGCTGTGTGTGTGATTTACAGACAGGCTCCTCCAGAGGTTTCCTCCTTTAACTTTAACTTTCACCTGAGACACTACAGAAGGTTAAAGAGGACAAAGAGAGAATGATCAGATACAAAAACACAGGATAGTTTAAGGTTCTCTGTCCACTTGAACCAAGTCCAGACAGAAAAAATCCTTTTTGACTTTGGAAAATGAAAACCCTTTATTCATTCATTCATCTCTGGGGGGTCTGTTTTTAGCCACTTCCTGGTTTCTCACTCCACCCTGTAGATGAGATCTGTCTGTGTTTTCCTTACTCTTTGACCTTGTCCTCTGTTTCAGTCTGCTCCTTGTGGCTCGGGGCACGGTGCTGAAGATATGTGACTTCGGCACAGCCTGCGATATTCAGACCTACATGACCAACAATAAAGGCAGCGCGGCGTGGATGGCTCCAGAGGTGTTCGAAGGTGAGTTGCTCCTCACTCTGAAGATCAGACTTCATGATGCAATCATGGAGGGGGTCTTAGTGTCGGTGACCACATCAGAGCTGTAACTAAATCTGCATTTTGGCATCTGAAAAACACAGTGAGGGTCAGAGACTGTGTGTCTAACCAAGACCCAGAGAAACTTCCTCATGCCTTTATATCCTCCAGAGTCCATTATCAAAACACTCCCCTCACTGGTTTGTCAGATCAGACCATGAGACAGCTGCAGCTTGTTCAGATGAAACTAAGAACAGAGAACACATTACCCCAGTTCCCAGATCTTCACACTCACTTCAGTCAGACACAGAAAAAATTCAAAGGTTTATTGTTTACAAGTCACTTAATAGTCTGGGCCCTGAATATATCTCTGAAATGTTGGGTGAATATGAGACTAACATGTCTTTTAGATCTGCTCAGTCAGTGGAGCTGAGAGTTAAAACTAAACAGGGTGAAATTCAGCCACTGTGCTGCCCCCTGCTGGAACCAGCTCCCAGTGGCTCACATCTAATCTTCCAAAAATGTAACTGGTTTAAAAAAGAAGCTAAAAATTGTCCTGTTCTCTTTTGCCTTCATTTCATCTTTAATCCTGCACTTTATTTAGAGATCATCTGTTTTTCTACTGTTTTCTTATTGTGCTTTTTAAATCTATTTTTTTTCTATTCTTCTTCTTTTATTTTCTGTTAAGCTTGCTGAATGACCTCTGTGTATGATCATGTCTTGCCCTCTGATTGGCTCCAGCCTCCACAGACCAGACCTCAGTAGAGACGGAGTCAGTATCCGTTCTCAGTCCTCTTCCATACACTGGCTGCTGTGTTAAAATGAGATGCTTCCTGACGTCACAGCAGAAGCAGCCGGGGTTAACTCTCACCGTCACTTCTCAGGTCGATGGTCTGAATTCCTGGACACAGCGAATGTAACGTGGTGTGTGTTCCTCAGGTAGTAACTACAGTGAGAAGTGTGACGTGTTCAGCTGGGGCATCATCCTGTGGGAGGTCATCACCCGCAAGAAACCCTTCGATGAAATCGGTGGCTCAGCGTTCTGTATCATGTGGGCCGTCCACAGAGGTGAGGACCGCCACCCACAGCTGGGATGCCAACAGACGCCCCCAGTCTGACACAGATCGTGGGTCCAGGTGCTGGCTACACCACACACCTCCAGTCTGGTTTGACTGACTGGGTGTTTCCTGTGATGCAGGTACGCGCCCCCCCCTGATCAAAGACCTCCCAGAGCCCATAGAGACTCTGATGACCCGCTGCTGGGACAAGGAGCCCAGCCAGAGACCGTCCATGGAGGAGGTCACCAACACCATGAGTGACCTCATGAAGGTTCAGTAACTGTCACTGTCACATTTCTGTTTCACTAAACTCATCAAATACAACAGTAACAGAGTCAGGGTTTCCCCCGGGCTCCAAGGTTGTTTCATAAAGGAGGCTCAGGAAAACCGGACTCAGCTGAGTCAGGGGCCACATCCTTCAGAGGACCTGGTCTACGAAGGTGTGGCCACTCATAGACCATGAAGGTTGAACCCAAATGAGATGGTCTGGTCTACAAAAGATTTTCACTTAGCGTCAGCAGCTGTTCCCGCCCTTACTGTTGGGTCGCAAAGCGTGGCTCCTGTTGCCTAGCAACCTTGACAACAACTTGTCTTCCCAGTAATGTGAGGTTTTAAGGTCCTTGGTTTTAACAGTTGTACCGTTACTGTTGACTGAGCTGAAACACAACATTGACATTTAACACTGTGATCCTCAGACAGTCTGTGCTGTTTGTTGACCCAGGAAGGATCCACCTGTTGGAGCCTTTGTTGGATCCTTTCACAACAATAATAGAACAGAAGCAAAATATTAAACATGCACACTGATGATTGTACAGCTGTGTACACACCTCACAGCGTACTTTACCTTATCAACAAGATGATATGCACTTCATTGGCTCTTACAGGCTGATTGATTATATAATGCTGGTTTAAGTTAATCCTGAAAACTAGCCTGACCAGGACCAGGTTAGTATGGAGGGAAAGGTTTCCATGGTAACTAAGGTCAAGGTTGTTTAAACTGAGAGAGAGAGAAAAAGAGAAACTGTTTGCCAAAATGTTGAGCTAATGAGGTTATGTGTATTGTGTGTAACCGCAGTGAGTGGGTCTATAAGTGAGGTGTGGTGTGTTTGGATCTTCCAGTACTTCCCAGGTTCTGATGAACCTCTGAAGCTGCCTCACCAGTCCTCAGCCAACAGGAGTGGTTCTTCATCAGCCACCAGCACCGGTAACTGTCAGCTCCCAGCTGTTATTGGTAATCCATGGTTGTTGTTTACTGTCAACACATGTGTCAGTGTGTGTGTGTGTGTCTTTGCTGCTGTAGGGTCGTATGCCGACTACACCATCAACAGTAACAGAAGTGACGACAACACAGAGTGCAGGAACTCAGTGGGCAGAGAGGAAACACTGAAGAGCTTCGAGGCCAAGTTTCCTCTGCAGTTCAAACCGTTAAAGGTCAGGACCCTGATCAAGACCCTGATCAGACCGTCAGGACCCTGATCAGACTGTTGGAACTCTGTCATGACCCTGATCAGACTGTTGGGACTCTGTCAGGACCCTGATCAAGACCCTGATCAGTCTCTCAGGACCCTGATCAGACACTTAAGACCCTGATCAGATTGTTGGGACTCTGTCAGGACCTTGGTCTGACCGTCAGGACCCTGATCAGACTGTCGGAACTCTGTCAGGATGCTGTTCAGACTCTCGGGATTCTGTCAGGACCCTGATCAGTACGTCAGGACTCTCCTTCATGACTTTCACCTTTAACCTGTCTTTGCTCCCTCAGACAGCCACCCTGCGTACTGGTCTGTCCAGAGTGTCCAGTGTGGACAGTCAACCAGGACGCTCCCAAAGCCCAACCTACTGCACCAGCCCTGTGACCACCACTAGCCAATCAGAACTGAGGATGACATTTAGTCCTCCAGGTAGGCAGCCTCATGAGGAGGGGAAGCGGGGGGAGGGGGGTCAGATGTCAGAAAACAGCACGACTGAGGTTTAAACAGAGCTGCAGGAGTGTGCGAATGAAGGGGAACAATGTCAGGTAGCAAAGCAGGAGGGCAATGACTGATTGAAGAGTTCAGCTGGAGAAGGGTGGAGGTCTGCACAGAGGAGACATCAGATGGAGCAGAGACAGATTTGACTTTACAGAAATTCAGCCTCTGAGCAGCAGCAGGAGGAGGATTTAGATTAAGTGTTCTGACGGCCAGCTGGAATTTACACAACAGACCCTTTAGAGCTTGAACTGAGATCTGTAATCTATCCTGCCCAGTAGTGGTCAAGATGCAGCTTCTCGGCAAGCCTCTGTAAATCTGGTTCCAGTGGAGGAGCTCAGGAGGTGTGAGCAGAGGACACTCCTCAGACCACTGTAGAGTCCAGGAGGTCAGAAGGTTTCGTTATGGTTTCTGTCACCTCTGTGTGTCTGACAGTAAGGGGGTGAGGTCTGGATTTAATGAGTCTGCTCATTAAAAATCATTAAACATGTTCTTTATATTCAGGTTATTGATATCATATCAGTTCTACTTCAACAGGTTGTGTTGTCGACGAAAACAACAACAACGACAACAATGCAGTCTGAGCTCTGACTCATGTTTCACTGTCCACTGAACCACTGATTCAGAGGACAACACACCACTGTGTCTCATAATGACTTGTGTCTGTGTTTGTCTGTCTCCAGCCACCAATGGTTTAGACAGCTCCATTCCCATGGCCTACCTTAAACTGGATCATCAGTTACAGGTGAGTAGAAAATAAACATTAGTCTTGATTAGATTAAAACCTTCTATTATTATTATTATTATTATTATTATTATTATTATTATGGTCTCAGGTCTCAGTATGTACTGGAGGACAACAGTAAAATTAGATGTTTATACTTGTCACTGTTTTCTAATTACTAAATGCAACCTCAACATTTTCCATCTCATGACCCACATGAAAACCTCTAAGATGTTGGCAGCCCACATTTTTAAAACATTTTTGTTATTTTTAAAGATCATTTCATTTTAAAACATTCAAAAATATTATTGATATTTTGTTATACATTTTCATCAGAACTGTTCTGTTTTTCAAATGAGTTGTTTTCCACCTTCACGTCCCACCAGGTTGGGAACCGCTGAGTTAATGTTTCTGTCAAAGCACACTCAGTAGGAGCGACGTGTAAAGAGCAGAGATGAATGGTCATATTTATTGATTGATAAGAACCAGGTCAGTGGGCTGGGCCAATATTCAATAAACTCAGACATTGTGATATTTGAATTGTAGATGTGAAGTTTTGATGACTCAAAACTGATGATAATGCTTCACACTCTGCATACATCAGATGTTTAAGTTCTTGTTTGTCCACTCGAGCTCTTTCATTTTTCACATGTGTAGCTTCAGAATGATTATTGATTGATTAATATTCTGTCACAAATTTATTTTGTGAATTTATCACTTTGCTGAGGCCGTGTCCTCGTGCAGGTTTTCAGAGGTTTTGCTTTGACACCACTACTTTTAATCTTTCCACAGTATCACTCTGTTGGTCTGTAACATGTGTTACACCTGATTATTGAATGGTGTATTTATCACTGATCGGTCCCTCTGCTTCCAGCCTCTGGCTCCGTGTCCAAACTCCAAAGAGTCCATGGCCGTGTTTGAGCAGCACATCAGGATGGCTCAGGAGTACCTGAAGGTCCAGTCTGAGATCGCCCACCTCGTGCGGAGGAAGTAAGTCAACACACATATTGTTACTGTCCTCAACAGAGCTGCAGTTCAACTGTGGGGGTTTGTAACAGTTGTAACTTAACTGCCATTGAATCTGTCTGCTGATCAGTTGGTAGTCATGGTGACATGTTTGTGCTTTCAGTCAGAGGTGAGTGTTTCTACCTGTGTGTCAGGTCTAGTCCTGATCTGGACTGAAACTTCTGATCATCAGTTGCTGCTCAGTGAACCAGAGCAGATAAAGACACAGCTGTCAATCACCACTGTCTCATTTCCCCTGATTGGTCTATGTAGCAGTGATGTTGCAGGATGACATCGGTAGAACTGTCCAATCAGTGGGTTACTTGTCAGGTCACATGACAAAGTATTTTTGAACCCTGAGCCAAAGGACAGGTGATGAGATGAATAAAGATTCAGACACATGAGAATCTTCACGTCCACATCTCTGACTGACTCCACAGTTAAAGGTTCAGACTCAATGTTTCTCTTCAGTCAGAGAGGAGAAGATGAACATCAGTCTCATGAGTTTGGATTAAGCACTGAACGACAGGTCATGGTTAGCCTAGCTTAGCATAAAGACCTGAAGAAGTGGTTCTGTTACCAACACCGTCTGTGATGTCATGACCTTTTCAGGTCGGGACATCCAGAGGGAATTTCAATACATCTGTTACAAACATTCACTTGGACTCAAGGATGAACTGATTAGAATTTGGTGATCCAAGGTCAAAGGTCACTGTGACATCATAATAGCTGCGTCCCAATTAAAGGCTGAAGAGGTTCATTTAAAGATGTCAACACCTCAGCTGCTCTCCCGCAGGTTTTAGAAAACTAAAACCTACTGCAGGTTTTAGTCCTGAGCTTCAGAACAACCAACAGACTCAGGACCTGAGGAGCTGCACTGGTTCGCAGCCCATAAACATGTGAGACATATCTGTTGCTGTAAAACCATGAAGAGCTTTAAAAACAAGACACAGAATTTTAAAATCAATACGAAAGCTGACAGGTGAGCAGTGTAGGGACTTTAACACAGGTGTGATGTTCTCTCCCTCTGGTCCTGGTCAGAACTGGGGCAGCAGAATTCTGGATCAGCTGGTAGACCAGATATGAGAGGATTACGGTTTCCAGTCTGTTGGACATAAAGGATCCATCAGTTTCTCAGTGTCCCCCTCAAACCACAGGCTGTTTGATTAGTCAGGGACTCATGATGAAGAGTCACAGTGATATCCTCCTTCTTACACAGCACTGCCCTCTAGTGTCGACTCACTGTAACAGACACACATGTCTCTATAACCACATGATGAGCGGTGTGTCTGTGTTTCTAGACACAGCCATGCTGCTCCCCCCTGCTCCCATCTTTATGCTATGCTAAGCTAAGCTAACCATGTAAACACTTGTCATCTCACTGATAATAAAGCAAAATGAAGCAAAGTAAACACATCTCTAAGTGTGCAGAAATACCTGGCCCCTGTCGTTCTGGCAGTGTGTGATGCAGCTCTGCTCCCTGTGTCCAGACAGGAGCTGATGTCTGAGCTGGAGCAGGACCAGAGGGAGCAGCAGACTTCATCTCGACTCATCCAGGAGCACGGCAAGCTGCTGGAGGACAACAGCCACCTAGCGGCTTACCACCAGGGCCTGAAGAGCAAACTGAGCCTGATCAAGAGTCAGAACCAGCACCACAGCTAGGACAGGAGGCCAGACTCTGTGGGTTTCACTGCATCCTTTGAGGGGAGGGGGGAAACACTCCAGTGTACCGTACTGTAGAGAAGCTCATCATCATCCTGAGGAAATGAGACTTTTAATTCACCACAAAACTATGAATCAAGATAACATCAGAATTCAGCCACTAGTTTAAAGTGTTAAAGTGCGACTGAAACATCAATGATCATTTAGTCATTTGTTGTGAAATGAAATCTAAACAACAATGAAGCAGCTTTCACAACCAGGTTTGACACACATGAGGGAAAAGTGTCAAAGCCTCTGAGATGGTTTTAGTTCACTGAGAGATAAAGGAAGAATCTGGTGTTCCTGGTCTGATTCTCATAACTGTGGCCTCTCTGATGATGGCCTCACCTGCCTCCTAAAGTTTTACATAAATCATTTCAGACATTCAGACAGTACCTCCCTAGATCAGCTCCTCTAGGTGACAAATACAAAGTTAGTTTGGCCTCAGTCAGAAAGATGACGGTTATGAGAGTGAGAGCGAGGCTGACCAACACTCCTCCACTGTGAAAGAAGCTTGTTAGCTTCACTCGCTAACATTGCCACCAATTACATCTCGTTAGCGTGACCTCCAGATGTGGTGATAACAGATGACCAGACTGTCCTATGACCTACGACCTCAACACTCTATGATTTGAGTTACAGAGCTGAGGTCACAGATGGGGCTAACTGGGAACAGCAGTGCTCCCCCACACTGGTTCAAACACATTTCCAGTTTAGGTTGTTGGAAAATCAGCAATAAGACAAACACTTTTCAGAGCCAGCACCAATCAGATTACAGCATTGTAGGTCAGTACCAAAAAATTCACAGAATAAAGCAACAACCAGTAAAAAGAATTTCTTATTTTTGATGATTCAGGTTTGACCATGTTTCCTAAAAAACTGAGTTTGATTTTAAAATGAATTGAGCACCTTTTTGTTATCCTGAGGTTTATGAGATTATTCAGTGGTGAGATAATGAGCCTGAAAGAAGCAGCAGCTACCATGTCCTCTCTGGGCCTCCGTACAGTTGGTGGCCATAAAATTCAGTCCATTCATTCCAGTCTTCACTGGAGTGAACATGGTGGGACTGAGGAGAATTCACATGGACTTTTATTCTGAAAGGGACTGTATTCATATAAAAACAGAGACTTGAGGCGTCGTTTCCGTGGGGGTGGGGGTTATATTTTTTTAGTCTGAGTTTTATTTAGTTTTCTTTTTTGAATTGTTGAAAAGTAATTCCTGTTGTGATTTGTGATTTGTAAAAGACATTTATATCTTCAGTTTATTGAACCCTTTTTATTGTGTATGAAAAGAGGAGCAGCAGGAGGCACTGCACCGTTTTAAACCAGTGTTACTGTGAATACACGTTACCAAAGGAAAGCTCTGCTGCAGAGATGCTGCCTCAGAGCAGAAGAAAAGCTTTGTTTGAAATGGAAATAACTGTAGAATAATGATTTTTTTTTTTTTTTTTTTAAATCGGTTTAATTTCTGTTTTCTTTAGTTAATTTTTGCACACAACCACATTTCACAGAATTATGCTAACATTCTTCTGCACCGCACTCATTTGGGTCAAATGAAATGCTCAGTTGTTGTAATCTCACTTGACTTTAAAAGCATCTGTTCAAACGTTGCCTTAGGATTGTTCCTGTACAGCTCATGTTCTCATCAGTTTATTTCATAAGTACTTTTAACTGAAGCCTTAGATTTCCCCTGATTTTAAACTGTACAGACTGTAATTATATACTTTTAGAGAGTAAAAAAAAACCTGGAGCATTTTGTCTGTTGTTTTGATTTACAGCTCTTCTGTCAGTGCAGGTGTACTGAAGTCCCACCTGCCGGGAGGTGGTAAACTGTTTATTCTGCTGCTCTGGTGAAACGATGGTGGCACAAAGAGCAGGGCTTTATTTCACCAGGGTGAACTGTAACATCCCAACATGCATTCAGTTCACTGAGTAACACTGTTCATCAGAGCTGGTGTGAACAATATCATCATCACCAACAAGTGAGATAAGGTTTGGCCTCAGCAGACTGATCATGTGACCAGACCTAACAACATGTACACAATTTTACATCACAGCCCGATGGTACAACTCATCACTGTGAACTACACAAAAAGCTGGTGATGCCTGTGAGTTCAGTTGTACATGTGCAGTGACTCAAGACTAACAGCTGGAGGCAGCAGCGTCTAGTCTGCTGAGGAAGAGAAGAAGAAGATTTCAACCAATCATAGCACTGGGTTCAGACCACAAATGTCAATCATGTCAACAGAGACAGGTGTTACATCTCTGCAGTCTAACAGGCTGCTTCCTCAGGTGAGGGCGGGGCTTGAATGCCTCTGCTCAGGTAAACGGGCTGCAGTGGAAAGTTGAGTTGAGTTAACACCAAGTGTCAACCCACTGTAACGTCACTCATTGGTTTGTGAGCTGCCGTTTTGAAGAATTTAGCTGTCCCCATCTTGGTTTTTTGAGACTATATTTGGAGAAGGTGGAGCTGAGGAGGAGTGAGAGGTGGATCTGACTTGGTTTCGAAGAACCAAGATGGCGATGGCCAAATTCTCCAAAATGTCAGTTCACAAACCAGTGGGTGACGTCACAAAGGGTTGACATTTGGTCCGAACATGAAAACCAATCTCCTCACCAGTCCACCTTTACAGCCTCGTTGTCTTTCTACAAACTGTTATTAACTTTGTCAGAGAAAAGGCTTCTGTAGAACACCTCAGGGCTAAATCAAACTACAGGTTGAAGTTTAGTGGTGGTGACAGTGAAGTCATATGACCATGGTGTCGTTGGTTTATAGCCTAACATGAGCTTTTTCAGAATCAGAATCAGAATCAGTTTTATTGCCAAGTATGTTTTCACTTACGAGGAATTTTTTCTGGTGATTGGTGCAATTGGGGATCAGGGGGATCAGCAACAGTGGGGCTCTCTAGCCTTGTTGATGAGGCTAATAGCAGATGGGAAGAAGCTATTTTTGTGGCAAGAGGTTTTGGTCCTGAAGGACCGCAGCCTCCTGCCAGAGGGGAGTGTCACAAAGAGTTTGTGTCCAGGGTGGGAGGAGTCAGCTACAATCTTCCCTGCACGCCTCAGAGTCCTTGAGGCGTACAGGTCCTGGAGGGATGGAAGATTGCAGCCAATCACCTTCTCAGCAGAGTGGATGATACGCTGCAGTCTGTTATTGTCCCTCTCCGTGGCAGCAGCGTACCAGATGGTGATGGAGGAGGTGAGGATGGACTCAATGATGGAGGTGTAGAAGTTCACCATCATAGTCCTTGGCAGGTTGAACTTCTTCAACTGCCTCAGGAAATACATCCTCTGCTGAGCTTTTTTGATGAGGGAGCTGATGTTCAGCTCCCATTTGAGATCCTCTGTGATGGTGGTTCCCAAGAAGCGAAAATGCTCCACGGTAGCCACGGGGGAGTCACACAGGGAGATGGGGGTGGGTGGGGCTGGGCTCTTCCTGAAGTCCACTATCATTTCCACTGTCTTCAGAGCGTTTAGCTCTAGGTTGTTCTGCCTGCACCAGGTCACCAGACGCTCAGTCTCCCACCTGTAGGCAGACTCATCGCCATCAGAGATGAGTCCAATGAGAGTGGTGTCGTCTGCAAACTTCAGGAGCTTGACAGACTGATGGCTGGAGGTGCAGGTGTTAGTGTACAGGGAGAAGAGCAGAGGAGAAAGAACGCAGCCTTGTGGGGATCCAGTGCTGATGGTCTGGGAGTCAGACACGTGCTTTACTAGCTTCACGTGCTGCCTCCTGTCAGACAGGAAGTCGGTGATCCACCTGCAGGTGGAGTCAGGCACTCTCAGCTGGGAGAGCTTGTCCTGCAGCAGAGCCGGGATGATGGTGTTGAAGGCAGAGCTGAAGTCCACAAACAGGATCCTGGCATAGGTCCCTGAGGAGTCCAGGTGCTGGAGGATGAAGTGGAGAGCCATGTTGACGGCGTCGTCTACAGACCTGTTGGCTCTGTAGGTGAACTGCAGGGGGTCCAGGAGTGGGTCAGTGATGGATTTGAGGTGGGACAGGACAAGGCGCTCAAATGATTTCATGACCACAGAGGTCAGGGCAATGGGTCTGTAGTCATTTAGACCTGTGGGCCTTGGTTTTTTGGGGACAGGGATGATGGTGGAGGATTTGAAGCAGGCTGGCACGTGGCAGGTCTCCAGTGAGGTGTTGAAGATGTCCGTGAACACTGGAGACAGCTGATCAGCACAGTGCTTCAGGGATGATGGAGAGACAGAGTCAGGACCGGCTGCTTTGCAGGGGTTCTGCTTCTTAAAAAGCTTGTTGACATCTCTCTCCAGGATAGAGAGAGACGTTCCTTTGGTGGGGGAGGAGGAGGGGGGTTCTGATGTGGCTCTGATGTGGAGGTTAGTGTCAGGCTTGTCCCACTGTCTTTCAAAGCAGCAGTAGAACTCATTCAGATCATTGGCCAGACGGAAGTCGTTAATGGAGTGGGGGGGGCTTAGGTTTGTAGTTTGTGATCTTTCTGAGCCCTTTCCAGACAGAAGCAGAGTCGTTGGCTGAGAACTGGAGCTGAAGTTTCTCAGAGTACAGTCGTTTAGCTTCTCTCACCGCTTTGCTAAACCTGTGCTTGGACTCTTTAAACTTGTCCCTGTCCCCACTCCTGAAAGCTTCCTCCTTTTGCCTCCTGAGCTGACTGAGCTTAGCTGTGAACCAGGGTTTGTCATTGTTATAACTCACCCTGGTGCGTGATGGGATACAGCAGTCCTCACAGAAGCTGATGTATGACGTCACAGCCTCTGTGAACTCATCCAGACTGTTGGAAGCAGTCCTGAACACCTCCCAGTCAGTGCAGTCCAAACATGCCCACAGATCCTCTATGGCTTCACTGCTCCACTGCTTCGATGTCTTCACAACAGGTTTACACAGTTTTAGTTTCTGCCTGTATGTGGGAATCAGGTGGACCATGACATGGTCAGAGTGGCCCAGTGCAGCCCGGGGGACGGCGTGATAAGCACCACTGATTGTGGTGTAACAGTGGTCCAGAGTGTTCCCCTCTCTGGTCGGGCAATTAACAAACTGTCTGTATTTGGGCAGTTCGTGGCTGAGGTTCCCTTTGTTAAAGTCACCAAGGACAATAACTACGGAGTCCGGGTTGGTCCACTCCACACACAGTATCTGATCGGTGAGCGCCCTCTGTGCCTCCTGCACGTTGGCTTGTGGTGGGATGTAAACACCGACCAGGATGAATGAGGTGAACTCACGGGGGGAGTAGAAGGGCCTGCAGTTTATGATGGAAGTCTCCAGGTCAGGAGAACAGTGCTGCAGGATCACTGTCACGTCTCTGCACCAGCCACTGTTTGCATAAAAGCAGATTCCTCCACCTTTCGTTTTGCCGGACAGCTCTGTGTCGCGATCCGCTCTGAAGAATTACTGCTGCTGATTGTATTTATGCTTCAAACATCATAAAGTGGTGTCATTAGTGAAAATTATCCTGCTGAACCAAACCTGTCAGGATCAGAAACTGTTGCTGATTTTCTCTAATCATCCAAACACAACGGTGAAATCCAATTGGCTGTTTGCAGAGGGTGATGATGATGACATCAGGGTTGGACTACAACAAAAATGTGCATCCCTGTGACACTGTATTGATGGATTATCAGGTCACAGTCTGATCAAACCACACCCACAGAGTCCTGATGATTTCTGAGTGTTAAACTCAACACAGAGCTGCAGGGATGATGCATTTCTGTGGTCCAACCCTGAAGTTAGCATCAGCTGGTTCCCTAAGAGAGGGAAAAGCTTCAAGAAATTGGGACACAGCTGAGGTGTTCCTCCAGGTGAAGACCACAGGCTGTCCTTGTACCCGGGCTAAAAATAGCTGTGGGGAGACTTAGCCCCAGGGTTAACCTGAGCCCAGATCTACACGAATCTCACTGCACCTCCTGTGTTAAGTGTGTTGAAACTGATGTTTGCAATCTAGAATAAGGCATCACAGCAACTGGACAACAACGTGAAAATTAGCAGGACTGAATGTGAGAGCTGAGAGAGATCTGTGAAGATAAAATGTTGTCTGTTTCACCTTCTCCAGCAGCGACAAGCGCAGGACACGCTGCCGCTTCTGTGCCTGATGTGTGTCGATGTGTGTGTCACCACCTACCTGACAGTCTCATCAATAATCTGCAGCCACACAGAGAGAAGAAAGACGCAAGTCTTTGTTTACTGGAGCCATGTTTCACACTGGACGCAGACCTACAAACTCTGGGCCAACTCAGGACCAAAAACCAAACGCAAACGCACTATACATCGTTGAAGTAAATTTTCATGATGTACATTTTTATGTACATGTGATAGATCTGAAATACTGTAAGTCTATTTGAATCTTTGTAAACACCAATAGAGAAACCCTAACCCTAACCACCAATAGGTGAGTTGAGGCTGTTACTCTGATTTGTGGGTAAACTGGAGACAAACGAGGTGAACTCTTCCTGAACAGGTTTATTATCAGCAGCAGGATCCTGATGTGAACGGTGTCTGCTGCCATTTCCATAGCGATGCAGGGTTTTTTATAAATCCCAGCACTCCCTTCAACAATAATTTGACATGCTCTGTCGACACAAACATACAGACCTGAGGAAGGTGTGTGTATGTTCTGGACCTCATTATTGAGTCAGACAAGTCCTCAGCGCTGATCTAATGTGAGTTACAGAGATTCACAACAATAAAAAGACAAGAGCTGTTTCTATGAGAACAACCACTGTTCACCTCAGAAACATGTTTTCATTTGCATCCTGTAACATTCAAATACTCATCTTCACCATCTGCACACATCATCGTGTTGTAGATATATTTTTAAATGGATTAGATTAAAAAAGGCAGGGTGACGGGGCGACCTGATAGCTGAGTGGTTAGGGCGCATGCCGCATGAGCTGATTCTCTTAGCAGCCAAATAGTTCGACTCTTTCTTGCATGTCATTCCCCCTCTCTCTGCCCCTTTCCTGTCACTCTCTACTGTCCTATTGAATAAAGGCAAAAATGCCCCAAAAAATATCTTTAAAAGAACAAAACAAAACAAAAAAAAAAAGCGAGAGTGACAAAGTGAAAACGTTTTTATAAATCTCTCTCTGTGGTCAGGTTCTTCCTCTTTTGTTTTAGTTATCATTTGTCATGTTTCCATCACAGTTTTAGTAAAATGAAGTATTTTTTTGGTAAAGTCGATAAACACAGTTGTGAAAGTTCTGTGTTTCTACTCGTGATGTTCTGTGAATAAATCTTTGTTTTCTCCTCTCATATCGTTACAACTAAGTGTGACAACAGATTTCCATCAGTCTGCCTCTCTGTTGATAAATAATTCATATTTAGTTGAACATGTTTTCTTAAAAACTGGCTACGACAGGGGCCACGACTTTCGTGTTTCCATAATAGCTTTATGAAATATTGCTTCGTAATATCGTCTGAAAATCCACCTCATGTGAGCATATAGTTTTTTCCATTTCTCATTTTTAAGTTAATGGAAACACACCTGCTGATGTTGACCAGATGTGTCTGTAACCTGATGTAGTCCACCTGTGTCAGACTGAATTGATTGGATATAGTTCAGACAGGCTCACACCTGTGTATGTAAGGTCCCACAATTCACCGCATATCAGACAACAACCACACCATGTTTGACTGTTGTCTGATGTTGACTGATGGACAAAAGTCGCAGAGTTATCCATTTAAAATTAAATCTACAACACAATTATGTGTGTTAACAGGTATTTTGAAGTAGCTGCATGTAGGGAAAAAGTATTTTGTGTCTCTAGAGACAAACTGTGGTGATGTTGGATTGGTTGACTACAAGTTTGAAATTAAATTTCCTCTAGATTTGTTCTAAATCCTCTGCTATGATTCATATTTAGTTGAACATGTTTTAATAAAAATTGGTCTGAAACTCATCTACTCTGACTTCCTGACTGAGTCACCTGGCTCAGGCCTTGGCCCCGCCCACCACCTGCTTGCTCCAGGTGTCCAGGTGAACGAGCAGAGAGTATGAAGATGGTTAGAGGAGGAAACATCAGAGAGCCCCAGTCACAATTTGAGCCTCAGTCAGACCCAGACTCAGATGAGGAGTCTGTTGAGAGCAGAATCAGAGACTAGCAGATGTATCAGAACGGTTAGCGTAGTTAGCATCTTTTATTTGTTTATGTTGTTTGTTAGCTTGTAACTGGCAGTGGCTGACACAGTATTAGTAGTTGTGCTAATGCTAACTCTGGCTCTCTGTACTGACAAGGTTTCAGGTGTATTTAGCCCCACGCCCCGTCCCCACAAGTTGACAGGATTGGTTCCTTAGGTTCTATGACGTATGAATCCCTGGCTGTCTGAATCTGTTTTTATGAGACTGTCATTGGGTCACTGCAGTTCAAGGTGGAAACACTCAGTCATGGGGTTGACTGATTATTTCACTCATCATGTGTACTTATTATATAAAACATAATTTGGACGTTAATGAGGTGAAACTTGATGTTATTGAGAGGGGTCTTTAAAAAAATCTGAGACTCTGCAGCCCACTGCTCATCTAATACTTGAGGCTAATAGCTCCAGGCTACATCAGCTGCTATTAGCATAACACACTCTCCAACTGAACTGCTGACAGTCAAGTTGCATTGTGGGTAATATAGGCACAAGGTTTTATGTCTCTGGTTCTGCTGCATTGATTTCATGACCCTATCTTTACATTCATTCATCAAAATACTGTGGTTCTCCATCTACGCAGAAGGACAACCTGTGTTCATACAGCCAGTCAAATCACTTAATTTAAACTATATTTGTATGAAGCAGTAACATCTAGATGTTAGACAACAGCCTGCTACACAACAACAGTGCATGTTGTGTTGTAATAGGTGACTGTTCAACATCCTGCTGATAGCTGTCCTGTATGACAGACAGACGCTGTGTGAGCAGCCCTCTGAGGTGTGTGTACCCTCAGCAGGTCACTAGCTGCCAGCTTGTCTTTTTCTTTTCATCCCAGCCCCATCAGACAATCCATGGATCCATCCCTGAGAACATCACGTCCCCCTCGCTCAGCTGATCTTAGCTGCCAGAGGAGCTGTACAAATCAGTTCTAGCTATTTATAACATCTTGACATTGAGAATGTGGGATGACGTGAATCCAGCCGCTCAGAACGAGGCTCGAGAGGTGGCTGGCTGTGGCAAACTGATAAAATGAAACGACTCTGCCTGTTCCCACAGGATTATACTCTGTATTAGAGACTGTGTTGTATCTACTGTCTTGCTCAGAACAGCTTCAACGCTGCAAACACGGTGTCAGATACATGTGATTTGATTTATTCAAGCAGGAATTGCATCTCACTGGATTGTATTTATTCTGTTTCTTTGTGCTCTCCTCAGATTATTATGTAATAAGGGCCATGTTCAGTAGATACCAGATGATGGAGGCTTCATACTGTGTTCTCAGTGCAATCAAATAGTATGAGTTGATCCTTCATTATTTATTTGATTATCAAATTAATAATAATTAATAGATTATTGTTATCAGCAGGTAAAAATGACAAAATAAAGGAATAAAATCAAAGCAAACTTTCATTTAAATGTCATTGTATAAATGTAATACATACTCACTACTACATTCTCACTGTGAGGTTTTTTTTGTTAGCATAGTTCACTAGTTCACTAGCATTAATCACAAAGTACAGCTGGGGCTTATGGGAATGCTTTTAGTTTGGTAGGTATTTACTCATAAACAAAATCAGTTCTGACCTGTTGGTGACACTGGATAAAAAGTTAAGGCTTACCCTAGCCTTGACTTTGTGTTGTGTTTGTGTCAATAAACAGCCAATCACCAGCATCATTAGATCTTGGTCCAAGCAGACTGCGTGCTGATTGGACACTGAAATTTGGTATAGAATGACAGGGGATTTTTCCATCTCCTTGATAGTAACAGAAGTTTGATACACAGCTCTACCCAAGTCAGGAGGATTGATTGGTCCAATAACTGTTGAACTACATTTCAAAGTGGTGGACTAACTCACACCAACAGAATGACTGATAGACAAAACAAGTCAACAGCAAAATGTCAAACATCCTCTGGATTTTCTTTGTCATCAGTAATAAATGCACAGGCCTGTCTTTTTTAGACTGTTGTTATTGACACTGGGATTATATTCTGCATTTTAAACATGTTTCTAACATTTTTAATCAAATCTTTCATTGGCAATTTTAGACTGTTTTTAAAGGTGCTCATGCACACCTCAGCAAAAAGATAAAAAGTGATTACTTTCTGAAATCAGTTTTAGCCCATTAAGGATTTTGTGAACTTGTCTTTTTGAAACAGGGGACAAACAATCACAGGTTCAAATGGTTTTATTTAAACAAGTTTAACATCCAGTATTCTTTATAAGTTCACACACACTCTGGTACAGTAGGTGGTGGCATGCACCTGCAACATTGGTTGGAAAATCAAAAAAGAAGAAGAGGGAAACGCTCATGAATTTCATGATGCAGATTAAAAACTAAACATTAGCAACTAAAGTAACTGAATGTTCTGACAGAGAACGTTGGCTAATGTTAGCGCTGAGCTAGTCTGATGGCACGCTTACCAGCTAACGAGCTAACTGCTGCACTTTATTAGTTTAGATTAATTAATCACAGTGTTTGTCATTCTGACAGAATTGCTCTTTATGGTATATTTGCAAAACAGCATATCAGAACAAACCCTCACTCTCTGGACACTGGTCTGTTTTACCATAGATGGATTCAAAGCAACACAATATTTAATTAGAATAATGTTATAACTTGATATGGATCAATTTATTAATTCATAGATTATATGTTTGATTGTTATGTTTGCCTTTTGGTCGACAAAGAGAGAAAGAACCAAGTGAGAGAGTGGACAGGTAGAGAAGATAGTTATAATATTATAATTATCATAGTTATAATACTGTAGTTATAATAGTTATAATACTATAGTTATCATAGTTATAATACTGTAGTTATAATAGTTATAATACTATAGTTATCATAGTTATAATACTGTAGTTATAATAGTTTAAGACTGTAGTTATGATAGTTATTAGACTGTAGTTATCATAGTTATTATACTGTAATTGTAGTTAACTGTTTCGCCCACATTCATTGCTCTGGAATCCAAAGAGTTTATTAATATACTGTTATCAAACCTCCTCTAATATTTATTTACACCATAAAGAATCTGTGTTTGCTTTATAATTTATAACAGATTACAGGTCAGTCTACAGTTGAATACAGTGTGTTTGTGTGTGAGTATCAGTGCCAAGGAGGAGAGAGGAGGACAGAGAGCGAGAGAGAAAGAGAGAGAAAGAGAGAGAGTAGGTGAGAGAGTGGACAAGTCTTTCATTGTTTGATGATGATGATGATGATGATGATGATGATGATGATGATGGACTGTCCCCGTATGTTTTGTAATTTTCTCCTCATATCTGCTTTGCTGTAACTTAATCTTTTACTTTGGAAAGTTCTGCTCATTATGAAACGTAATATATGATATATACTGTATGTCCCTGTATCAACAGTGATGTTATAGAAGGTGACATATTAATATCACATATACAGATCCTCTAGATACATGAAGAAATTAGTTTATAACATATGAATATGTGTGTTGTTTAATTTATATATGCAAGTTTATTTAAAGAATTTCATACATAATTTTCACATATTTTTTGATTTATATGTAAATATATTTCATATATGACAATTCAATTTATGTACACATAATTACATTTGCCTCAGGTGTCATGAACTAACTGGGGGTCCTCTGTAAAACAGGTGCTTTATATTTAAATAATTCTGAACAGCTATCATTATACATTAAACTACAACAGAACATCCAGGAGATTAGGTTGCCTCTGACGGTAACTATGAAGGACAAAAGAAATTACATAAGTATTAATAAATGTAGAAATACATAAATAGATGCATAAATAAATCTTGAAATGCATGAATACTTAAATGTATAAATAAATAAATTCAGAAACACTGAAATAAATAAATGTAAAAATACAGAAAAGGCATTTTTTCATTACCAAATGTATTTATTTTGCATTTATTTATGTATTACATTAATTATTTCTGCCATGATTTATTTATACTTACATCATTTTTCATCCTTCATAGGTATCACCACGGACCCAACTGAACTGAGGTCTGCCACAGTGGGAGCGGTTTCACACTTCTGCAAACAGTATATTTAATTTCTCATTTTCTTAAAATATGTTTTGTGGCGTAAAATTTATGTTATTTATTTGTGGCCTATTGGTGTCAATTAAAATATCACATACTATATGCTTAATTGTTATCCAGTGACATGAATGATTTAGCAGGGGGTTTGAACACTTACACCCCCCCCCCCCGTAAGATCTTCAGTACACCTTCAGTAAAACTGTGTTTGAAAAATTATTATTTTAATTAAATGCATGAAGCTGGCAGATGAAGTGTGTTGTAGTAAATCAGTAGTAAAGCTACAAACGTCTACGCTGCAGCGTCGTCAGAGCGGGGGGGGCGGGGGGGCTCGGCAGTTGTTGTGAATGAGGGCCAGCATGACGTCAGGAAGCCAATGTCAACAATGCAGCTCCTGGAGGAGAAAAGGCGTTTCATCCTAACACACACACACACGCAGAAGACCTATCCAGCACACACCGACTGATGCCTGCGGTCCATGAGAAGCAGCGGTCGCGGCTAACGGAGGTTAAAACACAATGTGGACTGAGTCCGGTCTCTGAAGACCGCGGCAGACGAGCAGGAAGAGCGGGTGAGTCGGTGCCTGCGTTAATAAGCAACTCTCGCTGTTTACTCCGCTTCATTAAACCAGACCACGGCCGCGGATTTAGCACTAATCTGTCTGCTAACAGCGGCTCTCCGCCGGCTTGTGGTGCAGTCAAACTGGTTGTGGTCACCGGACTCGGTTCAACCACCGTGTCCCCGTTCGTCAGGCTGGTCACCGATCATGGTGGAGCTGTGTGCGGTTTGACGCAGGCTGCTGTGTTCGTCAGTGTCGCGCCGCTGTTCGTTCCTCCACCGGTAACTTTTTACAAAGCCCCCCGGACTGACGGGGAGCCGCGGCGGTGGCGCCCCGCGTCAACACAGCAGCACCCCGGCTGTGGTGTCTCTGCTACACGCGTCCGTTCATGTGGAAGTTGTGTAGCAGCGTGTGTGTGTGTGTGTGTGTGTGTGTGTGTGTCTTTGTATCAGTCGTCATTTCGCTAACCTCACACTCCTCGAGCTGTGGACGACTAAAACAAGATGTGTGTGTGTGTGTGCGTGCGTGTGTGTGTTTTGCACTGGAGATAAACGCTGCCACAACCGAGGCACGCGCTCCTGTCCCGCTGGGGGAGGAAGGGGCTGCAGAGGGACAAAGGACCCAGCCCCCCCCCTTATTCCCGCCCTCAGCCGCTGAACAATCGCTTCAGTAAACACCCACCTCTGAGCACAGCGAGGATGGAGGTGTGAGTGAGCTGCCGCTCAGCTCCATCACAGAGCGGAGACTGTAGCATTTCATTCAGACTCTGTTTGTGTGACTTCTGTAATCCTTTGTGACAACGGCTTGTTGTGATCAGCTCTTTGTTACCCCCCCATCACCACCACCAATCCTCCATCCTCCAGGCCTGGAAGCCACGCTTCCCTCTCCCATCTTCCACTGCTGAGGAAACAGCAACGTGAAGCTCAGAGTCTGCAGCTCTCATTGTGGGGGGGGGGGGGACTCCACTCTCAGGGTTTACACACTGCTCAGCTGAACCAGCGGATGAGAGCTGACTGAGGCCAATGAAATATTTACCAGCAGCACTTTGGTTGCAGACAGTGAACAAAGACCACTGAAATATTTCTGAAATATTTGTTGAGATGTGACTCATTTCATAACTTCCTGAAAACACGCAGCTGTCATAGGTTAGATTAGGTTAGGTTAGCTTAGCTTATTTTATTTGTACCTGGAGGTAAATGTGGTTTTGCAGAAAAAGAGTCATCAATCTTACACACACACATTTAACACACAGCACAGACAACACCATGTTTACAAGGTAAATAAAGATCGATCAGTGAATAACTCGAATGTTGCTTCTCTGCAGTGTCACAGCTACTTCTTCATGAGTGATGGCTGCTGGATCAAAGCTCTCTTTATACTGTTTTGTTCTGCCCTGAAAGGATAAAGGAAAAGAGAGACTTGATTCAGCAAAAGCTCGGTACAGTAATTTGACCATGCTCTCGTCAGTGTGGAACCAGGACAGTTTCCTCAGACTCTCCAATGTCAGTTTACTTCTACACGTCTTCTCCAAGCAGTCAATGTGTGAAGCTTTGTCCAGTCTGAGAAGAACCATGGTGGTTGTATCAGCTTCAACAGCAAACACAAAAACACAAAAACAGACATTTACCGACATCTTCAGACAAAAGATGTTGTTGAGCATTATGGGAAGTGTAGCTTACAGGATTTTGGACCCACACTGGGGACTAAAGGTCAGAAGGTCACTGCTGTTTGGTTTTTGAAACATCTGTGGACTGATAAGTCCTGTTATCAGAGACAGTCACAGTGTGAGACACCAGATCTGAATATGTCAACAAAATAAAAGCACAAACCTCAACACTGTCACTGTCAGTTGCTTGATGCTGCCACTGGATGGCGCCAAAGTAAGAATTAAGAAACAAAATGGTGGCTTTAAATGGATGATTGTAATTTATTATTAGTAATACTCATCATAATAATTAATAATGATGAGATACTGTGTGTGCTTTTTGGACAGTACACGAGGAAGTGGTCTCAGAGGGGAACTGTACTCATGGTTCTGACCTGGACTGTACCAAGTCTCAGAGCCTGTGGTCAGCAGTTGTTGAGATGTCTTGCTCTGGACTGACGTGTGGACTGCGGTGCAGAGAGGACGGTGTCTGTTTATCATGTATTTATATGCGGTCATGTTTGCTGATTAAATCTGGTTTAGGTTGATTTAAACAAGGCGACCAGAGCACAAGTGTAAACAGGAAACACACTGAATATGTGTTGATGTGTTGGGTCAGGGCAGAGCATGAAATGCCATTTGTATATTGTGTGTGTGTGTGTGTGTGTGTACACATCAGATGTGTTTTCTGTTGACTGCTGTGACTCACAGCTTTAACTCTTCAAAGAAACGACATCTGTGGCCTCTGTCCTGCTGGTGAACTGAGTTACTGCCAGTTACTGCCTGTGTTGATACAAACACCTGAACAGAGATCAGTAATTGTTCCCACAGCTCAGGGTCTCGCGTTCAGATGTCTTGTTTTATCGGCGCGACGGATGAAGATGTTCAGTTTCCTGTGCTGAGACAAAACACGTCCTCACATTTGAGAAGCTGCAAATATTTAACGTGAAAGGATTGAAAATAATTAACTGCTTGCTAGAAACTTTCTGACTGATTAATCAGTCATCTGACTGATCATTTTTGCTTCAATTAATGTTGCAGTATTTAATGTAACTTCTAATAAATAAAAGATCAGTAATGTGTTGGCCTGTAGACACAGTTAGTATCTTATTGAAAACCAGCCGGTGTTTGTCAGAGGAATCAGAGGCAGCAGATGAGCTGTTTGACATTAGACATCATGGTTGTTAGTAGTGACAATAATGAGGCTCCCTCTCAGACCACAGTCATCATTCATCTTATTAATCACACCTGTGCTTCTTACTGTGACAAGTCAGAGTATCTGCAATAACTAAAAATAATTAATAATATTACATATAAGTAGATTTAATGTTTCATTTGTCTGTGAAAGCTCACAACCTCTGACAGCTTTAGTTTTGTACCCTGGTCCTGATCTACGTCCTGATCTATGTCTTATCACAACACACAGGTCTACTCAAAGCTCCCAGATTTCATGGTTTGGGTTTTGTCCTGATGTGCAGTGTGAGTTGTGGGACCTTATAAATTACAGTCACATCTAAAGGAGACATTGGTGAGGAAAAGTCAGTGAACCTCTGAAGGACCTGGTTTCCTCTGTTCACTGATAATCTCACACAGACAGATATAATCAGTGTGTCTGTACTGACCTCAGTCATTAAACCTCCTCAGTGGACCATCTTGGATCTAATAATCTGAAACCAGCTCTTCAGTCCTCAGCTGATCAGACCTGCTGCAGGTTCAGGAGGAGGTCTGGACCAGTCTTCTCACAGAGCTGCTTCAGCTCAGACAGACTCAGGACGTCTGGTGTGAATAGCTCTACTGGATCCAGGTCTGACTGGACTCCAGGAGGTGGATTTACTCTGATGTTCATGGTTATTGTCCTGCTGGACAGACACCCTGACATGATCCTGAAGAGACCCTGATAAATCATGATGTGGATCTGTCCAGGTCCAGGTCCTGATGCTCCTCCCCCTGCTCCACCTGTTGGAGGAGGTTTTCATGGTGGTCTGCAGAGACCTGTTTACACCACACACAGTGGGGGTGGGTGTACACAGGATATATTGTATCACTTCCTCTCATGATACATCGGCGCCTAAAAATCAACATTTACATTAAAACAGCTGTAAACGGATTCCACCTCAGATTTGACTTGTCAGAGTCACAGCGTTGTGACCCCCTGAGGAGTCACCTGTCAGATGACTGAGGGTAAATATGACGGGTGGGGGCAGGATCTGGACCTAGCTGGGCTCATGTGACAAACACCATCACTGTTGACTACACAACATCAACACTCCACAGACCAGAGACACTGTCCTGCACACAAACACACACTCTGACACTCAAACACACACTCCTCAGTGCTGTGTGTGTCGGCTCACACACTGAAACACACCTAAAAATTTAATTTAAAATTTCACATTAAGCAGATTGATGGAAACTGTGAAGACTGAACTGTGTCCAGGTTTACACGAGACAAGTTGATTCTGATTGTGTAGCACTGAATGTGTATTTTTATTTTTATTATGTCTTAGTTAGTCATTGTTTTTGAGAGGGAAGTGTGTATTTATTGGTTTTGTGTTGAATCTTTTTTTTTTACCTGAACTGTTCTGTTTTCTGACAGTTCAGACTTTTACCAGTTATTCATATATTTTACATTTTTACATTGGAGTGATGACACTCGTGGACATGGACAAGTTGCAGTGTGTGTGTATGTGTGTGTGTGTGTGTGTATGCACTTTGTTGCACATTGATTCATTCATATTTGGAGGAGAAGGTGGAGCTGAGGAGGAGTGAGGGGTGGAGCTGAACATCATGTTGTGTTGAAGAAGACTTGAAACTAGAGACTGAGACATAAACTCATCAGGGAAATGTTTACTGAGGTAATAAATCAGTGAGAAGTAGAGACATTTTCCCATAGACTTCAATACAATCACACTTTTTACAACCAGTGGAGTTGCCCCCTGATGGTCATGAGATAGATGCAGCTTTAAGGCTCTTCAGCATTGGCTTTACTTTTTAGATCCAGAGTTTAGACACTAGAGTTTAGACACAGTCTCTGGTTCCCACCCTGAAGACATCCAGTTCATTTCAGTCTCATCAGTCCATCAAACAATTCTCAGCAGTGTTAAATGAACTGCACTCATACAGAGCTTTTCTAGCGTCATCGACCCGTCAAAGAGCTTAATAGAAACTACATTCACCCATTCACACACACTCATACAGCACTTTCCTCTACACATATAGTGCTTCAGTATCTTGCCCAAGGACACCTCAACATGTGGACTGGAGGAGCCGGGGATCGAACCACCGACCCTCTGATTAGTGTACAATCTTCTCTACCTTTGATAAAACGCTATGTTTCTAGGCAACGCAGTAGTTGTTGATGCTGTGCAGTGTTGCACACCCCTGATCTCTGAACGTCCCTCTGCCTCTCGTCCTCCACCTTCTGCTCTAAATTCAGCTTCTCTCAGTCACAGCTGAAGGATCCTCCATCACCCAGCATGCACCTGGTGGTCACGGTCTGTTTAATCTGGGACATTTGCCGTGGTGCAGCCAATCAGCAGCTTCTTCTCTGCTGCAGCTGCTGACTCCTTTCATTTGTTCATCATAACTTCATCATGTGACTGTTGTTTTCACTCTGGAACGATTTGACTTTAACTGTAGAGAAGTTAAATGCTTGAGTTAAGAGAAACTGATGTACGAATAATGTCACTAGTTTTTACAATTCTACAAAAAGTACAAGTACACAAGAAAATGACTGTTAGAGACAGTAACAGTTAGCTCCCCCCTGCTCATGGTTTGTATTTGACTTGACTTTTGATGTATCTCATGTGTCTGTATGACAATGAACTGTATGTCCCAAGTTGTGGTAGGATCAGACAGTGTTGTCCAGCTCTGCTCTGATTGGTTGAGACAGTTTGACTCTTGATCATGTGGATCACAGTCATCTGTGTGATGACAGAGCCTGATGAAGGTCCCTGTAGATCCAGACGTTGCTCTATTGAGCCCGTGTGGTAAACGGTGGATTCTAGCTGATGAGGGTTGAACGTTACTCTGCAGACACAGGGAGTTTGATCAGGGTTCAGTGCAATGAGCAGAGCTTGTTTCTTCTTCTCTGCTGCTGTCTGTGTAGGAGGCTGTCTGAAGACAAACTGCTGCATAACTCACACTCACAGCTTTTTTATATCTGTGTGCAGGGGAGAGGAAGGATGTACTCATCACCTGTGTGTCAGCACAGGTGATGAGTACAGACTGTCCCAGGACAACTGACACAGCCACAGAAACTGAGCTCAGTATGTCTGCATCGTCTCTGTCTGTCCTCCCTGTCCTGCTGTCCAAACCTCTGTCTCATTCCTCTTCCTCCAATCTCCAGCTGTGCCTCAGCTGTCTGTCAGCCTGCAGCATAGGTGTGTCTCATCCTCTGTCACTTGTCTTCAGTGTGATTTGTTCATCACCTGAGGAAGACTCTGGCCTCTGTCTGATTTATCCATCAGGCTCTGAAATATTAACTTAAGGATTTGTTTTTTATCAGGAAGTCAATGTTTTGCACACCAGGTGGTTTTTGAGTACTGAGTTTTATTTTTTTTAAAAAAGTAACACAAATAAAATAAAATAAAAACATTTTTCTGCAGGCACATACAGTATGTCATCATTTATCACAGCGGGACAGCAAACACCATAGCTGTGTGTTAGCATCTCATTTAATTTATATAAAAGCACCAGTTAAAGGAGAAGATACAGTGTAGTTATCTTCTCCAAGTGTTGATCTCCATCAGAAGATATATTTGTGGTTTTAAGAACCAAAAACCATCTCAGTGTAGTTTTACATCTCCAACAGGTCAGTCGGCCAATCAGAAGAGAGAGTCTGAGCCTGGGCCAAACAGAGGCCGGAGGTGTGGCTGATGAAGCGTTTGTCTAGGGCGACGTCTCATATCGGTGACGATCAATTACAGAACTGTTATATTTGCGGTATTGTTGCTGCACCTGAGGAAACTTTGCAGGGACAGTGGTGAACGACATACTAACCTCAGAATGCTAACAGACTGACCAGCTAACTAACAGTGACACCACCCAGACATATTTGGATTTTACCTGGATCAGAGGTTCCTCTGCTGGTTCAGGACAGGTTCGCTGGATCAGATACTCACTGCCCCATCAGTGAGTTGACCAACGTGCAGCAACATATTCCAGAACATGTCTGTGGGTTTGAAACAGACCTGGCCTGCATGTCGAAAGCAATGCCACTGCTCATTCAATATTTCCTGGAACCATCTGTTCACACCTTGAGACAGGAGAAAGTGTAACCAGCAGCAAATTTATGGTGGCAGGAAACCATCTTCTAATCCCAGTGCGAGCGATGGCTTTCCTGATGTGACAGCGTTGTATCAGGTGCCAAGATCCTGACGCACATGTGTGTCTTTCCACAGATCTGAGCAGCTATAGTTTGGACTTCGGAGAGACACGCTGAGAGTTCCTGATGAGACAAGAGCATGTGTGACTGGATTTATACCTAATTTTAACAACACGCTAGAATTTAAACAAGTGACATCTTCTAAAAACCAGATACCCAACACCACTCTGCACCACCCTCACTGCCCACAGCGCTGCTGGCATCCCTGGTTTATCTGCTGCATAATCTTGCCACAGATCTGGCAAACCATCTGGCATGGCTGGCGGTCATTGGTGCAGACGGTTGGGGGGGCAGATGGTGAGATGATGGTCAGCTGTTTTGGGCATTGCTTTAATCAATATATTCCATGTCGGGGTTGCCAAGCTGAAGCTAAATGTGATGTTAAGCTCACAGAGCTTCAGACTGGAGGACACAGCTGATGCAGGGCAAGACTGAGATAAATGAATGGTGTGCTGAGGAAGGCCGGCATCCTGCTGAGAGGACAGTAACTGATCTGAGCTCTGGGGCACCTCGGTGGCTCACCTGGTAGAGGTTTGTCCTAACTGCTGTGGCCCGGGGTTCGAATCCAACCCGTGGCTCTTTGCTGCATGTCATCCCCTCTCTCTCTCCCATACTTCCCTGTCACTCTCTCACTATACTTACCTAATAAAGGCATTAAAAGCCAAAAAAAACCCAAACTGATCTGAGCTCTGATCCGTGACTGATTCTGGACGAGTTTAGTCTGAACTGATTATCTGACCCATTAATCCTGTAGTCTGAGAGAGTTACGGGGGTCGTGGCATATACACCCACCTTCATCACTAAGTGACAATCTGATGACAAACGGTGAACCTGCTGGTTCGTGTTTTCTGGTCTGGGGGGGGGGGCAGTGAAGCTGTTTGTGGGCTGATGTAACAATCCCAATGAAGCTGCAAAGGCTGCTGGATGTTGTGGAGGTTCCACCTGTCGGGACACATTAACACGCTCTCACATTCCCTCATGTCTGCTGCTGAGGGAAGACATGGCTGCGGCTTTGATGTGATGCAATTAGGGTTTGTGTGCTCTGCAGGATTACAGCAGCAGAGGTGATAAAGCCAGTATAGAAGTACAGCACAACAGTGGGGTGGGGGTGGGGGGTGGGGGGGGTTATTGATGAAACCTAATATGGAATATATATGTAATATATATCCATCCCAAAGCCTGTCAATATATGTTAATATTATATCCAACCACTGTCCCAGGAAGTGAAGATAGATGTTCATACTGAAGAATAGAGATTTTTTTGAAGTGTCTCATTTTGATAAACTTAATAAACTTACCATATAAAAATCAATCATAGATATTTTTAATATATGTACATATACAAGTTTTACTGTGGGTATTTGATAAATGTTATAAACTTATTTGTTCATATATCCAGAGGATGTTTACATGTTATAATGATCCTCTCATAGATAACACTGGATATTGGCACATATATATGTCATATATGACATGTCTGTATGGGAGGACTCTGGATTTGTAAATTCGTGGACAAGCCACAGTTAAACTACAGAATTTAACTGGCTAATCATAACTCACTGCAAGATGTTACGCAGTGGCAAAAATAAAAAAATCTAAGGGAATCTGCAAATTTCTTGTTGAGTTCACTTTAAGTGAAGTTGTTGAAGTATAAGGGCCATATTCGGGCTGTGGTCCAGGCGTATACTGGGACAGAAATTTCATTTTGCTGCCTGGGTTTCAGCATTTTAACGACCAGCCCTTTGAGTAGCCGCTGGAGCCACATTATTTTACTGTGCCACTTTCCAGTGTGACCTGCTTTAGAGTGAGGAGGCTGCCATGTGTTCTGTCAGTCAGGTTTTGTCCTTTGCACCAGGATAAATGAGGAAACCGTCACAGTTAATTCAGTTTTGTCTACAATAGGGCTGCAACTAACGACTATTTTAATAGTCCACTAGGCACTGACTATTGAAACGATTAGTCGACTTATCGGATAATTATTAGCATGAAGTTGCTTTAATTATGTGGCAAATGATAATAAACACAAGAAAGATGGGTACTTCAATGAAAAATGCATCTTTTATTCAACTTTGCTGCTGATTCATACAAAAAGTAAATACGAATCTAAATGACTAATTAATAAATAAATAAATTAATTAAATAAATTAATTATTCCGTTTCCTTCAACTGCCCGACGTGCTTTCTCTTTAAATGTTCGTGCATCACCGAGGTGCTGCCGTGATACTTTGCTTTGCAAACCTTGCAAGTCATCTTTTTATCCGCCGTATCCAGGCTACAATGCTCCCAAACTTGAGAGGGTTTGGTCGTGTAGCTGATGCGTTGGACGCCGCCATTTCTGTGTACGTTACCGCGACCCTCGGCAGAGATTGTAATTAAGTGAGATGCCTCACTCTGTTGGAAAAACACGTCTGGCGACAATAATCGACAATGGAATTCATTGTCGACTATTTCTATTATCGATTTTTGTCGACAACGTCGACGAATCGCTGCAGCCCTAGTCTACAACACCACCTGTGACCTCAGTATTCATTCATACATTTCTGTCAATATCACCAACATCATAATCTTCATAAACAGAGAGTTTAGAGCAGAGCTGTTGTATTGATAGTACAGGTGTATCTAACCTAATAACAGACCCCACCCTGCTTCTTTTCTGTCTGTAATTCTTCCAGCATAGCTGCAGCTACATGAGGCTGTTCTGATCTCTCTATCAGAGACGACTACAGAGTGTTCATTAAACACAAAACAGACCGGTCTTTAGTTCAGTATGTGGATAAAAACACTTGCTCCTAATTGCTAAATGACTGTTGGCTGTAGCTGAAAGTGTTTTCTTCTTTGTTTTGATCCTCTTGCTTCAGTTTGAGTTGGCTGCTTTCCCAGTGTAGTGAATTTAAATTTCTGCAGCCATGACTCACACAGCAAACCCAGCTTCACTTTCCCTGAAACGCGACAAGGCTGATCCAATTTACGCTTCAATAGCAGCCTAAGGCAAAGTGATGTCAGCCCAGCCTCCCAGCTGAAAGGAGGGAATGGAATTGTCAGGAAACACAGGTGACCGTGGAGGAGCTCCCCTGGGGAGGGAAGGTCCGTATCTGCTACATCCGCAACTGTCAAACAGGTGTAATAAAATCCAGTGGATAGGGACCGGTTCTCAGTGGGTTTTGGGTTAACCAGGCCGGGGCGTCACTGCGGTGGAGACGTCAGGAGAGTGATACACCACATACAGCAGAGGAACATGGGAAAGAGTACTCAGGACACTGTGTGTATGGATGAGATCAACATCTGAGTCACTGAGGACTTCCTTGCTGTGCTGTGACTCCACGTTGTTTGTTGTAATTCCAAGAGCACAAATCTGTTTTTGGTTTTCCGGCAATGCAAAACATTTGAAACGCTGAAAGAATTCAGTGTATTTCAGTGTGGTGATGTTAATCTGTCAGTCGTCCTCTGTGGAAACTTTGTGGGCGTCTGGCAGCCCACATGTGTGCTTTCATTTTCATGCCTACACTGTGTTGCCTTGTGAAGGAGATGAAATAATCCTTTGCTCGACGTCTCTGCCTTTATGACTCATTTGGCATCTGAGAGCTTTTGCACCCTCTCAAAAATGATTCAGTTATTGCACAGTTTTCAGCTCTGCACCAGGTATGAACATGCTGTACATGTGATACTGTGTATTTACACTGGTGCCTGTTTAAAGCACGCTGGATTGGACTGATGAGTGACTGATGCTGGTTATTTTCATGTGGAGAAGGAAGTAGAATGATCAGTTTACAACATGACCTGTCGACTTGAAAGGGTCTGAATGGTGGAGTTCCCTCTTTCTGCAACAGTGCTCACCTCTGTTCCTCTTCACTGTAACGACCCTGTGAAAATCTACTTTTAACAGGAAGAAACCTCCAACAGAACCGGACTCAGGGTGGGGGGCCGTCTGCCTCGACCGGTTGGGTTTAGGACGAGATAAAAAAAGGAGGGGTGGGGGGAGGAGAGAGGAGAAAAGAGAGAGAGAGAGACCAGGAACAGCTGTGTAGGTAATGGTGTTATCAATAATAATGACAGGTAACAGTGGTTAATAGTAATGATGAGTAGTGGTGGATCTGGATCCTGCCGCTCCAGAGGCAGAGAGACCTGCAGAATGAGGACAGAGAGAGGGAGAGAGAGGAGAAGCACAAACTACGGGAGAGAAGAAAAATACAAAGTTAATGGCATAAAGTAATCGAGAGAGAGAGAGAGAGAGAGCCCAGTGAATCATGGGAATCCCCCAGCAGTCTAGCTCTATAGCAGCATAACTAAGGGATGGGTCAGGACATACCTGAGCCAGCCCTAACTATAAGCTTTACTAAACAGGACAGTTTTAAGCCTGATCTTAAAGGTAGAGAGGGGGTCTGCCTCCTGAACCCACACTGGGAGCTGGTTCCACAGGAGAGGAGCCTGATAGCTGAAGGCTCTGCCCCCCATTCTACTCTTACAAACTCTGGGAACCACATGTAGATCTGCATTTAGAGAGCGAAGTGTCCTATTGGGAAAATAGGGAACTATAAGCTCTCCAAGGTACGATGGTGCCTGATCATTAATGGCTTTGTAGGTGAGGAGGAGGATTTTAAATTCTATCCTGGATTTTACAGGGAGCCAATGCAGAGAAGCTAACACAGGAGAGAAGTGATCTCGTTTCCTAGTTCCTGTCAGTACTCGTGCTGTAGCATTTTGGATCAATTGGAGGCTTTTTACTGCATTTTTGGGACATCCTGACAATACAGAGTTACAGTAGTCCAGTCTTGAGGTAACAAATGCATGAACTAGCTTTTCAGCTTCCTTTAGACACAGAATGGGTCTGATTTTTGCAATATTGCGCAGGTGGAAGAAGGCTGTCCTAGAGACTTGCTTTATATGTGAAGTAAAGGACAAGTCCTGGTCAAAAATGACACCTTGTGTCCTATTGGAGGATTTGTCTTCCTGTTGCTGCTACAGAAAGAGGTAAATCAGTGTCTTCACCTTGAATCACATCATCATCCAGGTCCGTCGCAGTCGCAGACTCCAGACATTGAACTTTTGCAATCAAGTACTCCAGGAGGGAACATTACAAAAAAAAAAAAAAAAAAAAAAGTCCTAATATGATCTGAAAGTAGACAGAGTGTTCCCCTGATTTTGCATATTTACATCAGGCTTTTCTATCAAGGACAAACATTTTGTGTTAATGAATTTTCCATGTTCTTGAATGTGTTCTACTATAGGAAGCATGGCAACCAAAATATCTGTCATACTGCAGAATATGATTAAATTTGATGTGAATTCATTGATGTTGTGGACAGCACTGTTGGGAAGCTCATGTGGTTTCACCTGATATACATATGTTAATTGTGTGATGAGTATTCTGCCAGCAATTTAAGAAAGACGAATGTGTGCGATTTGGATGCATCTGTCCTATGTGGTTATTCTGCAGAGCCAAAGACTCTACTGTTAAATGTGATCAGGAAATTTTACTGGGGCATGTGCCCCAGTAAAATGGGTCTGGTGACCCTGATGACGTGTACCAATGGTTCTGGAAGGGAACGATGGATCTTCTCCTGACAGACTGTCAACATTGTAAATAAAGTACCTCATTCCCGAAGTAGTAATAATTAGTGCCAAATGAAGCAGTGAAGTTTTCCAACCCGAAACCAAAAGGTTCATCACTGGCAGCTTCATTCAGCAGCACTCACTGACATTTACTGCTCAGGTCCATGTGCAGCAGAACCTTTTATAAAGAACAATCCAGTCCTGTTATCTGGGACCTCTGTGCTTTTCTTCACAACTCTTGATTCATCAAAAATATTTAGAATAATAATGTAACAAAAATGAACAACATGACAACATCTGTGTGTTGGGATTCAGTGTCTGGAAGACATAGAAATGTGATAATGCTTCCACTACTATGACTACTACTACTACTATTACTACTAGTCCTAACAATAATAGTAATGATGATATTGACAACAAATACTCTGCTGAACCAGACTCAACTGCTTTTCAGTTCTTCTCCATCAAGATGATGATTATGATAAACAATGTACAAAAGTCAGCTTTTGAAATAAGTGAATCAGTGCAAATCTGCAGGACCACTGCTGCTTTTGTATGAGCAGAATCTGATCTTTACCCTGAACCTGACTCCACTGAAGCTCTTTGGACCAAGTCTTTGACGTGTCCACTGCCTTGAGGCATCAGCTAAGATCTTTATACAGAGGTCCCACTACACTGCCGTTAAGAAGACTCTTTGTTTACTCTGAACCAAACAACATTGGCATTTTGCCACCCTGATGTGAGGTGTCAGGGGCGTGAAAAACTAATTGTATATCCAGACCTGATGTGAAACAATGGTCATCAGAGGAACTGTTGCTTGAGACACCTCGACACTGACTTAAACATTTAACCATGGTGGTTGCAGTATTTCAATAACACAGTCTGTATTGCCTTTAGGAAATCACAGTTGAACATAGCATATACATATGAATACCTGTAGCAAATCAGTGTATGTTCATTCACAGTGTGGGCACATGAGGCTGAAAGATGTAAATGTCATCCAGATGAACTAAAAGCAGCAGTGTCAAAAGAAAAACCAATGAATGTGGCTGAGGAGAAATGACATGGTTTGATCCTGCTCTGCAAGCTCCACCTCCAGCTGTTCAGTTAAAGGTATTAATGTTTTTTTTATTGTCAGTGTGTAAATGGATTGTAACACAACTGCCTGACGTTCTGGTCGCCTGTAAACAGCCTGTGGACTGATGTAAAATCTCCTGTGTCTCAGTCCTTCTCCTCCATTCCTCTGCAGCGCCATCAGTGTGCAACACTAGCTAACGTTAGCTTAGAAACAGAGTCTGCTAACATCAATAACCAGCACAACACAGACTCTAACACAGACTCCCTGTTAGTCACAGTCAGACCTGTCTCCTCCTGAAGAGTCAGACAGAATGTAAAGGTTACACTTTAGTCCACTTTAGTGGATAGTCCACCTGCACAGACTTTACAGAAGATTGTTGGGGAATGATAATGGAATATTGCCATTTGGTACATTTTGGTTAATGTGTTAATTGAGCCTTTGATCTGCCTGTACTCCATTATATTCCACTTCCATCTGAGTCAACAGCTTCTACTGAATAAGACAATATTAATATTAAACAACAGTCAGGTTACTGCAGCGTCGAAGCCCATCAGGGGTTCTGTTCTGTTAGACTAACACGAAGTCCAAACAACTGCATCCATTCAGCTGGTTCCTGTGTGACCATGAATGGATGGAGGCAGCGCTGAGTCCAGCATCTTGTCTACTCATTCTTTATGTGTAGTCCTTCACTATAGTGTTGTGATTGGTCTTCACTTCTGAAAGGTTCAGTTTGTGGGTTGGGGCTAATTCGAGAAGGAGGTAAACTGAAGGGTGGGGGTTATGGTGGACTGTTTTTTGTGTCGTTAATCATGTTATGTTGTAAAAACAAAACTAAAATCATAATGCCCCCCTTTCTGTTTCTTCAATCACGCAACAAGAGGAAAATATGGAGTTATGCTAAAAATACTATTATTGTCTGGAAAAAACTGAAATGCATGATCTGTAGCAAATCACATGACACTGTTGATTGGTTAAGGGTGTGTTGCCCAGGTGATGAATTCTCCTCTGAACAAAAGCCTTGCAGCTTCATTCACAATGTTGCTGCTTTTCTTTTGCATAGTATGCTTTTTAAATCCACATCCTGCTGTTTTTGGTTTCAGTTTTGCCCTGTGCATTTACTGTGTGTGTTTGTGTGTGTGTGTGTGTGTGTGTGTGAATGAGTCAGAGATGCTCCAGGCTCTCTGTTCTCCTGTGGAAAGACACCGTCCACAAGAGCTGTACCTGCGCTGAGCAGCCTGAAGGAGTTGCTGAAGCCTGTAAGACTGAGCTCATTCTCAGCTGGAACACCGTGCCCTGCAGTCAGAGGCAGCAAGTCAGTGCTCACATCACCTCCAAAATACAGCTCTGCTCATAGTCTTCATCTGAGAGGCACCAGGTTTACAGAGTTCTTAATTCATTTGTTCAGGCGTTTTGTCTCTTACAGCAGAATGTGGCTTTGGTTAAGCAGGTCATGCATGAATCAGCTGCATGGTTAGTGCTTTGATCTGGATTTCCTCCTGTCCACACATCAAAAGGCCTTTGAGCAAGAAACTCATCTAGTGATGTCCTTACACCCTTTCCTCTAGAAACAGCATTTCTATAAAATGAACCTGCAACAAATTAATTTTGGAGGGAACCTAACTGCTGGCAGTGTTTGTTTTTTATGCCTTGTGTCAGCTGCAGCCGTGGCCGGAGACATTATGTTGTCTGTCCATCTGTCTGTCTCTCATATTCATAAGCTTGATATCTCTGTGACACCTTGCAGGAATTTCTTCAAATTTGGTTCAAACGTTCACTTTCAAGGATGAACTCATTAGATATTGGTTTAGGTCAAAGGTAAAAGTCACTGTGGCGTTTTAAGCCTCTTGTATTTGACATCTCAAGACTGTCTTGAGGGAATTTCTATACATTTTGCACAAACGTTCACTAGGACTCAAAGAACAGTGATCTCACAAATCATGTTTTTTTTGGTCTTGATATCTCAGGAGTGTCTTGATCTGTAGTATCTAGTATCTGTACATAGTTTTGAACAGCCAATCAAAAGAGTGGCTCAGAGCCTCTATTCTGATTGGCTGACTGATTTCAGGTGAACCAAATCTTGCAAGGTTGGATGGTGGGTCCAGGTGGGCAGACTTGGGGCAGGGCTGAGGGCGGTGACTGCTTTGTTGTGACATCACAAAGTTCCAGAAGTCCTGACGGCTGGTTTTAAGGCTCAGTTTCTGAATACAGGCTGTGTGCATTTCTCTGTGGACTGAGGCTTTGATACTTTCACAGTATTAATATAGAACCTAGACCTACTTTATAATCAAAAAACACATGAACATCTACCTTTAGACTAGATGGATCTTTAAGTAGATAATGAAAGATAAGAAATGCCAAATTCAGAGACTTGTAGCCATTATATCAGTGTGTCAGAAACATATCGTGGCCAAAAGAACTTGATCAGGAACTTAAAAACAAAAAGAATTAATGAATTAACCAAACTGTCTGCTGTAAACCTCCATCATAGTTTACAGACTCACTTCAATTCTGACCCACTGTTTCGTTCCACTAGTCAAGTGGGTTATTTGCCTGTTCTCTTCCTTTTTGTACACTTCTCCTCAGACCTTCTCTATGTGACCACCAACCTATAACCACGACCATTCTCTAACCTACTTTAAACTGTACTTCACCACACAGGTAGTGTTCAAAGCAAGCAAGTTTGTTTCAAAACCCTGGCATAATAATAATAATAATAATAATAATAATAATGATAAAAGCATTGAGCATAATCCAAGTTTTGCAGAATCAGCCAGTCTCAGTGTTGTTGTGTGGTTTTCAGTCTGAAGTTAAATGTTAAATGTCTCAGTTTGATTTATCTGAACATATTAGGAGAGAACTGCTCCTCTCAGGATACAAATGGTTTCCTGATGGAAGCAGATTAGAACTGCAAGTGCTCTGCATGAGTGTTACTTGAGCCACATGAGCAGTCTGCGACACTGTGTGTGTGTGTGTGTGTGTGGTTGCACTTAGAGGATGAAAGGTGAAGATATTGATGGAGAGTGAGAAGGCATGAGAGACAAATACCTAGGTCAGCTATTCAGCATCTATAGATTGTAACTTAATCGCTGAATAAACACACACACACACACACACACACACACACCCCTCCCTGCTCATACCAGCACATATGTCATTCTTCCATGAATGTTACATGTCCATCGTCCAGGCCCCAGCTGTCCATTCACTGCCTCTGATCCCTTTCTCCTACAACAGGCCACTTGCCCTTCACACACATACACAGCCCTCGTCTGACACATGGCTCCAGCGGCTGTGTGCTGAGGGATGAAGGGGTTTCATTCACACTAAATCCAATTCCACTTGACATAGGCAGGATGAGTTATAGAGGCTGAAGGAGGCTGAGCAAATGAGCAAACACTGCTGCCAATGACCTCAGAGGTCATTTGTCAGGATCTCAATAACCACAGTGCAAGTGAGAGCTTCCCCAGAGCGGCTCTCTCAACAAAGCTTCATTGTTGAATGGGAGACGCTGATGTCATGGCGGTGTATTTCCGCAGCTCAGGAAGTCCCGAGGGAGGGCCCCAGTAACGTAGCCCGGACTGAGCACTATCTTTAGCTGTGAGTCGATCTGAGGAAGTTTCTTCCTGAGATAAAGTTTCAGTGTTTCTTTGTGTGGACTCCTGATCTGATGTCTCCTCTGGCGCCACCATGAGGTTGAGATGAGCATAATATCCCAACAACTACTGAATCACTTGACATGAAATCTGGACGAAATGTGAAATTTTGATGATCCCTGAATTTCCATCCTCAACATGTCAGTTTGTTCAGTACTTTGTTTAAACCTCAGCAGGTCGGTGTTGTCATCAGACAAGTCTCCAAACAAATGAGGAGTTGGACACATCGCGATCAACAGTAGGTGTCACTAATTATCCAGATGGTGCCATTAAACCACTGCAGAAGAGGGACAACATGATGATGTCATTATTATTCGAATGATGCAGAGTGGCAGCAAGTCTTTGAGGCTCGTACTTCTTATGCTTCTGAATTTCCCATCAGATTAATAAATTATTTTATCTATCTAATAGTCAGCTGACATTTGTAGCACACACTAGAAGAGCCATGCAGACAGAAGAAGTCTGGGCAGTGAATTAGTTAAATTGCCTCTTTACAGATGAAACAGGGGAAATGGTGTATTTCAACAAGCCCACACTGTGGAGTAGCCTTACATAGAAAACCATGGATGATTGTAGGTGGGTGTTTTCATTCAGTCCTGTTAGATACTGAAATCTTCTCACCAGGGTTAAAAGTGTCAGCACACAGCTGATCAGCTGCAGCTAAAACAAGACTGACTAAGAAATGACATTTTGATCTACATACAAACCAACAAAACATTTCTCAATTCAAAACATTCAATAAACATGTGGTGCTGGTACCACCAGTAGCTATGGTGGCTAATGTTCGCTAATGTTAGCAAACTTTAGACATCTAGTGGTCGTAGTAATGATGACAGGAACAAAGGGAAATGCGACGAAGTCCAAATCAGGAGGTTGGGGTGGATTCCCATGTGAAAGTAGCAGTTTATGTTGTTTCTATGATCCATGACCGTTTGTTGTTATTATTGTAACCATGACAACAAAGATCATCTAATGTTGAAGAAGTACTTATTTTAACCCAAATCACCATCTTTACCTAAACCCAACCAAGACATGACCGATATTATAGTAACCATGGTGACGAAGGAAGGTACACCGCTCTTAGTACAAACCATGTGTTTATTATTGTAACAATGACAACCAAGGTCCGATATGCCTGTTGCCATAGGGGCGCTATTTCAGGAGACACTGCTGTGGGTCGTATCAGAGGGTAAAAGGTTGTTTAGATGGGAGGAGTGGTCTGAGGACTGGTTGGAGAACTGGTCGGAGTACTTGTCGGAGGACTGGAGGACTGGTTGGAAGATTGACTGGAGGACTAGTCAGAGGATTGGCTGGAAGACTGGCTGGAGGACTGGTTGGAGGACTGGCTAGAGGATTAGGTGGTTATTCTACATTTTTAGTACTGTACTTTAACAGGATACAGTTTTGTGTTTGGCTTATGATCAGATCTGTTCAAACGTTGCAGACTGTGGTAGTCAGGAGAGTCTAAGGCCGTTATTTCCCTTTAGATCATGTTTCTAATGTGTAGTCTTACCTGATTAAAGCAAACTCAATGCTACCTCTGTGTTTACTTGTTGTCTAAGGTACATTTCCACATGTACTTACCCCTCTGCTGCACTCATTCAAACTCAACATTTCCTGCACAAGTTTCATCTTCCACACCCCTTCCTCATGTACATTTACTGTGAAAACATACAGGATGTGTTTGATTGATGATAGCTTTGCTGTGATGGAATAAAGAAATGAGAAGAGGAGAAGTGACAGAGTATAATGGCTGGTGTTGGGGAGGAGGGAGTGGTGAACATGAGTCTTTTGTTGTACTGATGGAATTAGCTGCGCTCAGAATACCCCACAGACACCATCAGAGGAACAGAAGACATAATCAGGGCAGAGGATGTGGCAGGAAAGGGTGGAGGAAAGTAGGCCATAGTAATACAGTGAAGTGTACACACACACACACACACACACAGAGTGGAATTTGTGAATTATTAGTGTTTGTTAATTAATATTTGTGTGTAGCTGTAGCTCCGGGGGAAGCTCCCTGTCTGACCCTGGGCTCTGCTGCTCTGTGATGAATAATTCACTCCTGGATGTTTTTACACTGCCTGCTGGGATGCACCGTGTGTGTGTGTGTGTGTTTGTGTGTGTGTGTGTGTGTGGGCTTGTTTCACTATATTTGTGGGGTCCAATAGCTTTGTGGGGACCCAGACTTGGTTGGAGGGTTGGAGTTGGTCACTCAGTTGGGATGGTTAAGGTTGGGGTGAGGGGCTGGTTAATACATTATGTCAATGGTGAGTCCCCACAATGATAGGTGTAACTGTGTATGTGTATGTGTGTGTGTGTGTGTCTTAGGGGTTTGAATGGCCTCAGATGTGTGTGTGATTGATGGGTCTCCCGGGTTGAATGTAGGCTAACAGAGCAACTGAATAATGAGGATAAAGTGCTGAGCGGCCGTGGAGAGGTGCATTATGGGACATACTGGCAGTGCTTGAACAGGAGGGACCTCCTGCTGCTCTGCCTCACTGGGGTTTTGTCTGTTGACTGTGAGTTTCTGGTTTTGTGTCCAGGTCCAGGTTTCAGAGGATCTGACTGGGTCACATTGTGATCCTGAGCTTTTAGGTGCAGGCGTTAAGTGAAATGTTTTACCTCTAGCACAGAGACAGTTCTCAGAGGACATGGGTCCTTTGGGTGATTCTTAGGGACTGTCTGAAAATGATCAGGGTGAGGTTGGACTGATGACATTTAATGTCCCCGACAACCTCTGTCGTCTCATTTAGACACTTGTTAGCAACCTGCCTTTTTTAACAGATGGAGAAGCTTTAAGAAATCAGGACTGAGGGATTTACTGACTGATTTGATGTCAGAGAATCAAGCCTGAAAATGTCTTGAGCTGCTGTTAGACACAGACCTGATTTCAGTCATCAACCAGAAACACCAGAGTTAGTTAGTGAGATGCTCCTAATAAAGTGACCACTGAGTGGACTGTATCTACAGCTCCAGTTCTTTACCAGGTTATTCTACCCTTTTTTTTTTTCTTTTTTTTTTTTTACAGTTTTTACAGTTCAGGGATTATGGATATCACTTTGCTCCTGTCAGCCTGTCTGATGCTTAAACATGCCATCCCCTCTTCACATATTAAAGCTCAGCGCCAACAAGATGATGAAACCACTGGCAACATCTTGTTTACCAAAGCCCCTCAACTGTCTCTGAACACTTAACCCAGCGCGGTCGGAAGGAAGGAAAACAGCAAAAACAAGAGAAACACAGCTTCATACATCAGACTCTGCTGATTGAAAGTGAGAAATGGGGAAAGGATTTTGATATAATGGTGTTGGATACTGACTGCAGAGCCTCTACAGTTATCATGTTACTGGTCCAGTTCAGCTGTAAATGATGTTTCCTGTCACCCATTATCATTTTAAAACAATATCTTTTATTTTAGAAATCAGCGTCTGACCCTGTGTGTTCTTCCAGTGACTGTTGTGCACTGTACTCCCAGTGTTTCCTAATGACGATGATGAGGATGATGATGATGATGATGATGACACTTTGGTCAAGAGCCAGATACTGTATCTACAGTCACTGCCCAGATTTCTGCTGTGGACTCTTCTTCTTAAAAGTCCATATATTAACTTCTCCAGTGTGTTGATATCCATAAGAAGATATATTAGTGGTTTTAAGAACCAAAAAAATCATCCATGCCTCTCCTCTGACTGGCTGACTGTTTTCTGTTTGATGCATGGCCAGGCCAATCAGAAACTAACAGACTGTAACCTACCACTGTAGCTTGGTAAAACTCACTGGTAAATGCAAATGGCAATGGCCAGTCAGCACTGAAATGAGCTCAGACGGTCAAATTCAGACTAAAATATTCAATATTTGTTGGTCTGTAATGTCAATCTCTGTGAAGCTTGTGCAGTGATGTGTTGGTCTCTTGTCTTGTATCTTACTAACTCAGTGATAGAATGAACTCTTGTTCTTGTGTGATTAATACAGCATGGTTAAAACAACAACAAAAAATTATGGATGATGGGTCCAGGTGGGCGGTTGGGGCAGGGCTGAGAGCCGTGACTGCTTTGTTGTGACATCACAAAGTTCCAGAAGTCCTGACAGCTGGTTTTAAGGCTCAGTTTCTGAATACAGGCTTTGTGCATTTCTCTGTAGACTGAGGCTTTGATACATCTACCTTTAGACTGTGTGGAGCTTTAATAAGATGATGCCACAGATTGTGATTGTGGTCACCACACTTTATATCCAGGGCCTGTATCAGGTAGAACATCCTCCTGGCAAACACTCTGGTTGATGATAATGTTAAAGATTAATTTCTGCAGCTCCATGAAAGTGTTGTTACTTTTGGTCAGACCTTGAGTCCGGACTGTGGCTATAAACAGTTAGCACTGGACAGTTAGTGGTTAGTACAGTAGGGTGTGATACACTAACAGTGAATTCATCTTAGCAACTTGTCTGAGGAGTACAGTAGATGAGGAGACACAAAGAGCAGTGTTCATGAATGTGGTTTCCTCTTTCTTTTGTTTTCTCTCTCAGCAGCTGAACAGAGCAGGGCAGCAGGAAAACAGTGGTCATGAACAATTTGCAGGGATCATGAAAAACCAGGAGAGAATGGTCGGAGCCTGAAGTGCTCCTGAGGGGAAGCAGGAGATGATCTACACTGCTGAGATGATTGGCCCCTGGGCCACAGGGAGAAAAGCCAGAACACTACTTCAGCAAGCCCCCAGTGCTGGGTGCTGCTTATTCTAAAGCCATGAATCAGCAGAAAGCAGCCCCCTCTCTGCCTGCAGACACACACACATACACACACACACACACACACACACACACATATACACATATACACACACACACATACACAGAGCGAGCCCATGGCTGATGAGACAGACAGACTGCATGCTCAGCTGTCTGTGTTGGGGCTTTGTGTTCTGCAGCATTGAAATGAAACACAATGAAAAGCCCCTGGATAGAGCTGCAGGAATCAGTGTGGAGAGCTGCTTTATATCTATATGTACTTCTTCAATATCTATCAACAGAAACACACTTATCATACAACATATTACAATTCGCAACAATAAACCCTGCAGTGAACAGTTAAATGCACTGTTGTGTCCTTGTTGAGGGAAAAGAGACCTGTCAGGAACCAAGTGAAGCTTAAAGCTCATCACTGTGGTGTCTCTACAGGAAAGATCTTTAAACCGTATTCAGTAAACTTCAAGACAATCTCTCACTGTTATCAGGGTTAGGCTGGGAATCATACATCGTAGTTCTACATGTATATTTATGATACAGCCATATTTAGAGCTAGAGTTCCTCAAACCCTGTTTGCTTTTTTGCTCTTTCCCTGAAACAAGGTCTCAGTTGTATGAAACTACTTCACTGACATTAAAGCTCCATATTTTAACTTCTGCAGTGTTTTATCTGAGGTGTTGATCTCCATCAGCAGATGGAGATCAACACAAATCAACAATTTTAAGAACCAAAAACCATCTCAGTGTAGTTTTACATCTCCTCTCTCAGGCTTCTCTCTGGAGCTCTAGTAACAATAGGCCAGTCAGCAAATCAGAAGAGAGGCTCTGAACCTCTCTTCTGATTTGCTGACTGTTTTCTTCGTGATCCAATAAAAATACAGAAGATTTCAGCACTCAGAGAAACCAAATCCTGCAAGATTGGATGGTGGGTCCAGGTGGGCGGGGCTTGGAGTATGGCTGAGGGCAGTGACTGCTTTGTTGTGACATCACAAAGTTCCAGAAGTCCTGATGGCTGGTTTTAAGGCTCAGTATATACTTTATTTTATGGCACCAGACAGACAGACAGACAGAGAGACAGAAACATGGTCAGACACACAGACAGACAGACAGACAGACAGACTCTCTTTGTATTGTTCATATCTTGTTGAAACACTTCTCTTTAGACAGTCTAATAAGATTCAAAGAGTTCCTCGAGTATCTCTACAGAAACTGAACACAGTGAGGAGTGTACCCATGTATCAGGCTGACGTGATATCCTTCCTCTCTGTCTTTTTCCTGTGCAGAGTTCCAGAGGGAGTGATGTTGGCGGGCGAGGAGCAGGACGGTGAGGCGGCTGTGCCCATGTATGTGTATGAATCTAAGGTTCACTGCACCAACGTGCTGTTGAGCCTGGAAGAGCAGCGGCGGCAGGGCATCCTCTGCGACGTGACCGTGCTGGTGGAGGGTAGGGAGGTGCGAGCGCACAGGGCCGTCCTCGCTGCCAGTAGCCGCTACTTCCTACAAGCCCTCCTGGGGCACAACACGTCACCCGGCGAAGCAGAGCCCATCATCAACCTGCCAGACAAGGTAAAGAGCCACGATGACAACACGCCAGCACCTTCCACGGGAAGTGGTCTGAGGTCATATAAAATATCTTTGTTACAGGAGAACTTTAACTAAGTAAAGATTAACCTGCTGAGGTCAAAGCCTCAGAACAGAGAGCCTGTTTTACTAAAGACAGATTAGGGCTTCCTTCAGGGCAGAGACCACATCCTTCTGTTCTTGCAGCCCCTAAGTCAGACAGAAATGGGTGAGGGTTAGTTTACTGTGGGAAATGTGTCTAAAGACAGTAAAACCAACAGGAGCCAGTGTTTTTGGGGTTTGGCCCATAGAATATCTCAGACTGAGCTCTGACTTTGATTCTGAGTCTGTCTCTTGTGAGTTGTGGTGGGGTGGAGGTGTTGATGGACCTGGAGACCGAAGAAGAACCTACCTGAACTGGACAGGCCTAGATCAGGATTCATTAAGAGAGACCTGATCTGAAAAGAACCAGAGGTTGATTTAACCTGGTCCTGGACTGGAAGAGATGAAAACAGGTGGAGACCAGGGTGTCATGATTCTCCACCTGCTACAACAGGTGCTACAGCAGGTGGAGAATCATGAACTGCTACAGCAGAAAAAAACACGTCACCACCACTCAGAGCTGCTGCAGTCTGCTCACATCCACCTGGGTTTAGACAAACTGGTTTGACACAGACCTGACACAACAGGAATGGATTCTACCAGGACCCAGTTATTAACTTTAGACCCAGCTGGACTCGGGCCAGTATGCATGTAAAGCAGGGGCAAGAGGAGCTGAGAGACCTTGACCTTCCTCAGATAAATAAGGTTAAAGAGAAGGGAGGGCACATGGATGGAAACAGCAGGGTTGACACAAATGGATCTGTTTATGAAAATCTTTGTGGCATGAATATTAATGCCATCGCCCTGTCAGTTACTGCTGCTTCCATTAACCACTGGGGCTGATCAGGGAACAGCTCCTGGTCCCCGCGGCTGGTGTTACCTTATAATGCTCCAGATCTGTCATATTGATTAATGTGTCTCTGTGACTCCACCTCATACAGTAACAACTGGCAGTGGCCTGGACCACTTCACAAATCAGACTCTATCCCCTAATGACTCTAAACATGGCTTCACATTCCTCCTCCTTTCTTCTGTCCACCTGCTCATAAATAACTGAGCCTGCAGTCGCTCAGAGAGAGAAACAAATGTAGCTGTGAAGTTTAGTATTTTCAGGACTAAGGACGTCGTACTGCATTGTATTCTTGGTTCTTGTAAAATGGCAAATATCATTTTCAAGGTTCTTGTTTTCCAGGTAGCTGTTCACATGTTTTAGCATTATTGAACTCCCCCTATGGGGACATCTATGATTATTGAACTGCAGGCTGTAAACACACGAACATGTTCAATATTAATTAATAAAACTGTCTTCACCAGCTGCTTAACTACTTATTCTTAATTTCCAATTCATGCACAAAGCAGGAAACTGAAGCAAATCTTTGCATTTTAAAAATGCCCACAGAAAAACCTAAGCTAAGCTAACTACAGTTTGTGAACCGTTGAACTACTGTATGACTACACCAGGCTGTACGTAGGAATACAGTAGTTAACCGGTTGAAAAACTGTAGTTCCACAGTAAAGGGCTATTTGATGGCAGATAAAGTGAAAATATTCAAAATAAAGTGTACACTTCAACTGATATTAGCTTTTTTTTCTGTGGGTATTTTTTAAGTGGCTTGAACAGTAGCTCCTCACTCAGCTCCTGCTGCTTCTCTAAACTGATCTGAATCTACTGCAGGTAAAACACTGACTATAGATCAGCACCTCACACAACCCCACGTCTGACACCCTGAACTTTAAGGCCTGGTCACACCAGTAAGTAGCACAGTGGTTTTAGAGGCTGGGTGATGTAGGAACTACCCCGGAGGTTAATCAGCAAACGACTGTACCTGGCACGCTAGCTGCTGTAGGCTAGTCAGTCAGTCACAACAGGCATCTGTGCTAGCTTATCTCCTTATTTGTGCCATTGCTGTAATAACAGTCATTTTACCTTCAAGAGACAAATTTGTCCCGTTGACTGCTTTCTCATAACTGCATGGAAACCTTGTGTATTTTGTGGCGAAGTTATGCTCTAACAGAGGAAGTGAAATAAAAGTGAATGTTGATTGGTTCTCCTGTTTTGGACCTTGTAAACTCTCAATTCTCACAAAGGACAGTCATTTAAATCAGTTTGATATTGGTTTAATTGAGCTACATCATCCTCGTGACTCATTGGAATTGATTTTACCGCAATTCCACTCTCCTCCTCCCTTTCAAAAAAAAATGTAGTTTTGAGTTTCAATACTTCAAGATGATACAGAATATATATGATAAATTAATGTTGATATAATGTTGATGATATGTTAATGATCAGTCGTAGTCACTGATCACTCCCATCTGTCCCTGCTGCTTCTCATAAGTATGACTGGAGCTTCTCTCTGCACAGGAGGCAGTATCTGCTGATGCTAGCTGAAAATAGGCTTACATCCACACCACACACATTTTCATGTACACACATGCATACACAGCTATATACAGTAAACATACAGCAACACACACCCATATGAACATGTAATAGCCATGCTGGATGTAATGAACAAGATGGAAGCAGGGGAGGTGAGGGATGAGGGTGGGAGAGGAGGAACAAGCCAAAGGATCGACAGTCAGATGAATAAACCAGAGATGAATAAAGATGACTGGTTGATTGTGGGGTAAAATTCAGTTTCTCCCATTTCCAGCTCATCATCTCTTCCTTAAATTCCCATAAGGTCAGTAATGTAACACATAATATTGTTCTTATTTTACCATCATCTGCTAGAGTCCTGAAATATTCTGACCAGAATATAAACTTTACAGATAAAATAGAAGTTGGTGCCTTGTTGTTGTGGTTGTGTGGACTGGTGTGGAAAAACCTGAGCAGGATAACTTTTCTCAGCCAAATGAAGATGAAGGCATCATTCATCTCAAATGTCTTCTGTAGAGTTGAGGCAGAAGAATTATTGAGGGACAACTTCTTCTTTTCCATAACAGTCCTCAGGACAAAGATTTCTGCTTCAGTAGATGGGAGCCATCATTAGTGATGGCTGATGACTCCAGGTCTCTTCCTCTATAGTGCAACATCACCTTCATCACTTTGAGGAGAACCTTGGAACTGCAGCTTGATTGCATTAGATAAGAAATTCTTGAAAGTGCCTTTCTTTGGTTAGCTTCATGCAGTATACGGGTGTTTATCCCTATGTGTTGGACAGAGTTTCTCAGTGGTTTGCTCTGGCAGCATGACCACATCACCAGCAGTGGTTGTTGCTAAGGATCCAAGTCTTTGTTTCTTCAGGAGGAAGCTGGCAGAGGTCAGGACAGACACTAATGATAAGAACAGGAAGACTACGACGTCCTGTGAGGTTGTAAGATGATGGGAACTGTACCTTTCTGAGCTACATAAGGAGGTGGAGTTGTCTGAGTATTACTTGCTCCATGTAATATCCTAGCAGTGCGATAGCTCTGCTGTACAGGTCCTGATGCCTCTGCATTCGTCTGCTGCTGTTGATTTGCGTTGTAACCACTGGACCGTTGGGTGAGTGCATACGTAGCATAACTGAAGGTTGTGAACATGAGAAGCACAGGCTAACTCACAGTACAGGTGACGATGGACTTGTTTGTTACAGGAAAGTCTCCTGTATCTACCTAATGCATAATCAAGGAAAAATCCATGACTAAGGCAAACTAAGGAAGGAGATATAATATTAATATATAATAATTATAATATATATTATATGTGCCGAGGTGGAAGACTTGAGTCACATGATTTGATTCAAGTCAGACTTAAGACATTTACAAAATAGGAACCTTTTTAATGATACTAATACTAACTGATAATAAAAAACTTTTTTTTTCATCTCACATGAAATGTTCTGTGTTCTCCTCTACAGGTGACAGCCAAGGGTTTTGCTCCACTGCTCCAGTTTGCCTACACAGCCAAGCTGGTTTTAAGTCGGGAGAACATCCATGACGTCATCCTGTGTGCTGACTTCCTGGGTGTTCACAATTTGGAGGACTCTTGCTTTCGGTTCCTTCAAGAGCAGCTACGAAATGACAGCCGACATGGCAGTAACGGCAAGGTGGACTACGATGATGACATCACAGCCAAGGACACAGTGTTTTCTGAGACGACATCCGTGGATGATTCTGCAGACACGCGGCATCATGTAGCAAGCACTACGCAACTTCCCACTGACCTTCCCCAATGTCCTAAATACAGGAAGTATCACTACCAGATCTGTGACAGCAAGCTCAATGGAGAAAACCATCATGCCAGTGATGATGTCATTTTGGCCAATCATACCTCAGTCAGCCCTGCAAGCTTGCAGCTTGCAGACAACGGTGCTGGTCCACAAACTCTACTGACACCCTCCAGAATCAAAGAGGAACCCTTCGTGTTTGAGGAAGGAGATGAAAGCAATGGTTGCAACCCAGAGCTGTGTACCGAGGAAGTACTGGAGATGGAGCTAGAGGTGGAAGGGGTTCCAGTAGCAGCTGAGCACTCACCAAGCCGAGGCTCACCCTCTTCCTGTCTGCGATCCTACCTCCAGAGAGGTGGCCTGGATCTCAGCGGCGTGCCTAGCACCACCATCCAGCAGCTGCTCACCAACAGACTGTCCCTTGACCACTACAGGGAACTGGTCAAAGACAGGCAGAGGGGTAAGAGGGAACCTGTCGGACAAGTGGACCTCAAGACTGGGATTGCAGATGTAATACCAGCGCTGACTTGTATTGGTGGGAACATGGAGAGGCCAGTGTCCAAAGCTTCTTCCTCTAAACATGAGGGGGAGCTCGACAGACGCAGCGTCATTTTCTCCTCAGCAGCTGGCGAGCAACAAATGTTGGCCCGTTCTTACATCGATGAGAAGTTCAGAGAAAAAGTCTCCACCCTGACACAGGTCGAACCTCTTTCCTCTCCTCAGTCATGTCTTACCACCAGCTGCCCTGTTCCCATCAAGACATTAGCCCACTCTCCGCCTCCCTTCGAGCCTCGGAACCAGACCTCCAGTTCCCGTTCATCATTGTCATACCCAGAGGATGCAGGGAGTAGTAGTTCCCCTTCCAGTTTGCCCCAGTTTGACTTCTCCTCATCCCCACACTCAGGCTCCATCTCTGGACTGTCTCAGAGCCTGGCTGGAGTGATGGAGCAGAGGAACCCCCACAGTGGAGAGGTGGTCTTCTCTCAGGGTTGCACCAAGATCAAAAGTGAACGGGGCTTTGGTGCCAGTGGTGGCAACTCCAGTGATGAATCAGGCTCTTTCTCAGAGGGAGACAGTGAAAGTGGCTTCTCCAGAGTCTCTGGTCCTGAGGTCAGTACAGTCCTCTGTTACACTTTCTTCAGCAGCATATTGTTTGTGTTAGCATCAAGGTAAATTCAGCTACTCCCAACACTGACCTGGTCTTAACCCTAACACCAGTTTGAGAGCTGTGTTGAAGCTTTTGTTGAACAGCCTCCACTGACCATAAATGGGATGACTAAATATCCTTTAATTTCCTTAGATTTTCATGAGTCAGTTGCTTTAAAGACGTCAACATTTACAACTTGGCTGACAGTGAGTGGAATGGGATCACAAACACTCAACAACATGTCCTCTGGATACTCAGTATTTACTTGTTTTACTTTGGTGATGAAACATTGTTATTATAAAATGTTTTGTAGTAAAATGTTGGCTAACAGTAGAAAAGAGTCAGTGAAATGACTCACTAACATCAGTTAATTCACAGTTTGTATTATTTTACTACTTAACACCAGCTGCCTTACTCCTGACCACCATGAGCAGGTCATTCCATATGAAGGACAAAAAATTGCACAAGTATCAATCAATAAGTCAGTGCAGAAATAAATAATGAAATACATCATAGTAAAGTCAACGCAGTAGTAGTAGATCCATCCCATCAATCGCACTGACTAAGGTAAGACCACCAACCTTATTAACATACAGACAAAAAAATAAAAAAATAAAAAATAGAAATATATATATAATTAAATATAGAAATGTAGAAATACAAAAATAAACTCATGAAACAATCTACAAATACATAAATATGTTAATGTAGAAATAAATAAATAAACACAGAAGTAAATGAATAAATGTAGAAATAAATAAATAATTAATAATTAATAATAATTAATTAAATAATGTATAAATACAAAATAAGTACAGAAATACATCTAAAAAGGCACATATATGTAAATGAATAAACGTAGAAATAATTAAATAATAAAATAAATGCAGAAATGCAAAAATAGATAAATGTGGAAATACATAAATAAATAAATACAGAATAGCATTTTTCATTACTAAAATGTATTTATTTTGAAATTTTTTCTGCATTCAATTATTTATTTCAGGATTTTTTTGTCCTTTATGACACCAGATCAAGTGAGGCGCTGTAGCAGGAAAACTCCTGAATGTACTAAGTCGTGGAGCATTTTATTCATTTGTCATCATTTCCTTTCTCTGAATTTATTTTAAATATATTAGTAATATATAAATATATTAGGAATACATTAGAACAACACATTGATTTTTCTTCAAAATCTTACATTGTTTCACTGTTTCAAAGATTTTAGCCATTAACATTTAATAACAATCAAGTATTCAATGTAATTTGGGTCAAAGTTCACTTCCTCTCAGAGTCATAATTCCATCAAATCAGAACACAGAAATCAAACACACACTCTGAATCACGGGAGAGAGAAGGTTGTGAGTAAGAATTTATCCATTCAGGAAAAACATCTTCAAATCGGCTCAGAAATCAGTAAGAACAGAAACTGCTGGTAACTGATCAGGTGGAGTTTTCATGATGCAGATTTATTAACAAACACAGACTCAGTGGAATCAGCAGTTCATTCACTGATTCATCATTACATTATACTTCCTGTTTAACCAAAGCCCTCATGGGAACTCCACTGTGGGTCTGTCGGTTCATAAGTCCACTTCTCTGTTCCAGACAGAAATATCTCAACAGCCACTGTTGACATTCATGGTTCTTAGACCATGAAACTTTACTGACTCTTCCTCTAGTGCCACAGTAGGTCTGTGTGTTTTAACTGTGGTCTGTCTAACCTAATGGAGTGATGGGCACAAATGTAGGTGTAGATATTCATGGTTCAGATGATGTATCCCTCTGATTTGGTGATCTCCTGACTTTCACCGTGAAGATCACACTTGTGGTTTTAAGTAAAACGACTTAAACAACTGTTGGATGGATTGCCACAGGATTTCTACATACATTCATGCCCACAGTAGATGATATATCTGCTTAACATCAGCATGTAAGCACTGTCATTATGAACATGATAGCATGCTGATGTTAGCAGTTAGCTCAAAGCACCACTGTGTCGAAATACAGTACAGCCTCCCAGAGCTGTTAGCTCGGCCTCAGACTCAGTCTTATTTGACAGAATTTACCACCAACATGTACTAAACAGGTTGTTTAAGCTTTTTTAGAATTTCGTTTCTAATGCTCACTTTTCTCTCTCATGCTGTTAGATGGAGATGTTGAAGTATTGATCACCTCTAATCAATAGCTGGCCTTTCTTTAAAGCTTTAAAAACACATGTTCCTGTGTCCGTGGCCTGGATCAGTGATTTACAGCTGGGACTATTCTTAGACAGTTTTCCTTCCAGGAGAAATGATGCAAACATTTCAAACACATGTTCCTTGGAGTTAAAAGAGCTGTATGGTTGCCATGGTGACGCTTAAGCACATGCAATATCTGAAGATTAGTTTCATACTGGAGCTCTCCCTCTCTCTCTCTCTCTCTCTCTCTCTCTCTCACTCACACACACACACACACACACACACTCACACACGTGATATTAGCTTTATTAGATTTGAGTGGTTGTGGCCTATGGTCTGTGGATGAGTCAACACAGGTCCCTCTACATTACTGTTAAGAAGACCCCTCGTTATGCTACCTTTTCTCGTTTACTCTGAACCACATGAAGCCGATCAGTTTCTGCCACATGTGTGATTTAATCACGAGTCAGAGTTGTGACGTAACACAGCAGCAGCACCTTCATACCTTTTACAATATAAAGACGCAGCATCCTCACCTTCACCAGGCTGTGTAAAAGGAGCAGGTGAAGATGAGTCAGTGCTGCGATGTGCTGCAGAGGTTCAAGTTGTTCAGTTATTACAGTTATTATACACATATTGGACCTGACACCACAGACCCAGCCCATTTATTCCAGGTCCTGTTCTCCTAATAACTATGAATATATGCATAATGTCAAGTCGGTTTTTATTTGTATAGGTCCAACTAACAACAGAAGTTATCTCAAGGCATCTTTTAAAGATAGAGCAGGTCTAGACCTTCTCTTTATAGAATTATTTACATTAGTTTATTAGTTATTATTATTATTAGTTCCTAAACAAAGGTGCTGTGTAGAGCTGATGTTGACCAACTATAATCCACCTCTGACATTTCACATATGTTCCATCATCCTGCTGTTATTATATCCTGAATACTTAATGTGTTCACTGAACTCATCCTGCTCCAGTCAGCCTGCTTGTCTTTGCTAACACATGTTAGTTAGTTACTACAAAGTAAAGACAATCAGAGTTCATCGTTAAAATGATGTTAAACAGATAAACATACAGATATTTGAACTCTGGCTCATTGTGGAGCTTTAGGCTACTTTCCTCTGAGACTCTGCTCCATGTTGACATGACTACATCACACTCATGCTGCAGGTCTCCTGTTCTACCACATCCCAAAGGGGGTCTACTGGATCCAGGTCTGAGACTAAACTGGACTCACCGTCATGTTGATGAAACCAGTTTGTGACATGGAGCATTATCCTGCAGGAAGTAGCCGTTAGAAGATGGTGAACTGTGTCCAAGAAGTGTAGAGAACATGATGGTCCTGACAAAATCTCACAGCAGGGTGATGTGACCTGTCTGCTGACATTGTACTACAACACACACCACACTCCAGCACAAATGCACTGCAGCTGTGTTAGAGATGCACCGTTCTCCCAGGGCAGTGTGACACTGTGAAGAGCTGCTGCTGTGAGCACAGTTTTGTAGAGAAGAATTTTGTTGGAGACTGTTGTGTGTAGTTTTGTTTTAATTGAGTGTGTACATGTATCTACATCACATATCACTCCTCTTTATGTTTTTGTGTGTGTGCATGTGTGTGTGTATGTGTGGTCTGTCCCACTTCTTTTCCCTGACCCAGTTGTCTCACCCATAGAGTGGACACACACACACACACACACACACACACACACACACACACACACACACACACACACACACACACACACACAGGGTGCCCTGCAGGCAGGTGGAAGGTGTCCTGTCCACGTTCCCTCCACCATCTGCTGTTCCTGACCCCAGATCTGACCACTCCAATTAGGCCAGCCTGTTAAACCACCCACCCCACCCCCTACCCCCTCCACTCAACTCTGCATTTTTGCAGTTTTTCTTTTTTACTCCTTATTCAAGTATTATTGAAGTAGTAGGAAGTATTTACTGCATTCATATTAATATTTCTTAAATATTTCCTGATCAGCTGTTGATCCCTGCTGGGAGATTTGGTCATTGCAGCAAAACTGAGTAAACTCTAAACAGAGCACCAAAACAAAAATCAATCAGTTGTGCAGCTGAGATTTAAGTTAAAGTAGCAAAGAAAGACACAGGTACAAATTCCTTTAGAAAAGACACCATTTAACCCCACCTACGTATTTGTTCAAAGCCTGGATGCAGGTTGTAATAAAAACACTACATATATTCCCAATATAGTCGACTGACATGTGAAGCAAACTCTGAGTTTGTACAGATCACAGACTGTAAATAAGGATGGGTGGAGCCTCTGTGATGTCACCCTCAGGTTTCTGAAGTTCACAGTGAGCTACTGTGCCGTCGCCATCTTGGTAGTGCCTGACCCCGCCCCTAACTCCTTGCTGATGCAGAAGTTGATATGAAGAGACCAAAGAGACCAAAACCGTTTTTGTACCAGGCTGTAATCCTGTTTATTTCTGCTGTAAAGTTGGACATTTTAACATGGGAGTCGATGGGGACTGACTCACTGTTGGAGCCAGACTCTAGTGGTCATTAGAGGAACTGCAGCTTTTATCTCTTCACTCTTGATGCTTCATGTTTCAGATCTTGAGTTTGAGACCTGGTGCAGATACAATTCAATTCAATTCAATTTAATTCTATTCAATTCAATTCAATTCAGTTTTATTTGTATAGCGCCAAATCATAATATACATTATCTCAAGGCACTTTACAGGGTAAGGTCAAGACCTTACTTTGTTACAGAGAAAAACCCAGCAGTTCCCACAAAGAGCAAGAGGAGGAGGAGGAAAAACTCCCTTTTAACAGGAAGAAACCTCCAACAGAACCGGGCTCAGGGTGGGCGGCCGTCTGCCTCGACCGGTTGGGTTTAGGAGGAGGAGAGAGGAGAAAAGAGAGAGAGAGAGACCAGGAACAGCTGTGTAGGTAATGGTGTTATCAATAATAATGACAGATAACAGTGGTTAATAGTAATGATGAGTAGTGGTGGATCTGGATCCTGCTGCTCCAGAGGCAGAAATACCTGCAGAATGAGGACAGAGAGAGGGAGAGAGAGGAGAAGCACATACTACGGGAGAGAAAAAAAAAACAAAGTTAATGGCATAAAGTAATCGAGAGAGAGAGAGGGAGAGAGAGAGAGAGCGCCCAGTGAATCATGGGAATCTCCCAGTAGTCTAGCTCTATAGCAGCATAACTAAGGGATGGGTCAGGACATACCCGAGCCAACCCTAACTATAAGCTTTACTAAACAGGACAGTTTTAAGCCTGATCTCAAAGGTAGAGAGGGTGTCTGCCTCCTGAACCCACACTGGGAGCTGGTTCCACAGGAGAGGAGCCTGATAGCTGAAGGCTCTGCCCCCCATTCTACTCTTACAAACTCTGGGAACCACATGTAGACCTGCATTTAGAGAGCGAAGTGTCCTATTGGGAAAATAGGGAAGTATAAGCTCTCCAAGGTACGATGGTGCCTGATCATTAATGGCTTTGTAGGTGAGGAGGAGGATTTTAAATTCTATCCTGGATTTTACAGGGAGCCAATGCAGAGAAGCTAACACAGGAGAGAAGTGATCTCGTTTCCTAGTTCCTGTCAGTACTCGTGCTGCTGCATTTTGGATCAATTGGAGGCTTTTTACTGAATTTTTGGGACATCCTGACAATAAACAGTTACAGTAGTCCAGTCTTGAGGTAACAAATGCATGAACTAGCTTTTCAGCTTCCTTTAGACAAAGAATGGGTCTGATTTTTGCAATATTGCGCAGGTGGAAGAAGGCTGTCCTAGAGACTTGCTTTATATGTGAAGTAAAAGACAAGTCCTGGTCAAAAGTGACACCAAGGTTTCTGGCTGTAGCACTGGAGACCAAGGTGATGTCATCCAGAGTCAGTATATTATCACATAGTGTATCTCTGAGGTGTTTTGGGCCAATTACAATAACTTCAGTTTTGTCTGAATTTAAGAGTAAGAGATTACTGGACATCCAGGTTTTTATGTCCTTAAGACACACCTGAAGCTTGGCTACCTGGTTAGTCTCACCTGGCTTCATGGATAAGTACAGCTGGGTGTCATCTGCGTAACAATGGAAATTTATCTCCTAATAATGTTTCCCAGAGGAAGCATATATAGAGTGAAAAGTATTGGTCCTAGCACAGAACCTTGTGGAACTCCATGACTGACTTTAGTGATGATAGAAGAGTCATTATTAACATGAACAAACTGGAGTCTAATATGACTTAAACCAGCTTAGTGCGGTTCCTTTAATGCTGACCATATGCTCTAGTCTCTGTAATAGAATCTTATGATCGATGTTGTCAAATGCAGCACTAAGATCTAGCAGGACAAATATAGAGACAAGTCCATTGTCTGAGGCTATGAGGAGATCATTGGTAACCTTAACCAGAGCTGTTTCTGTGCTGTGATAGACTCTAAAACCTGACTGGAAATCTTCAAACAAACCATTTCTGTTCAGATAGTCACATAACTGGTTTGCAACGACCTTCTCAAGGATTTTGGAAATAAAGGGGAGGTTGGATATAGGTCTATAATTGGCTAAAACATCTGGATCAAGAGTAGGCTTTTTAAGTAGAGGTTTAATTACTGCAACTTTAAAAGCCTGCGGTGCATAACCAGTTGATAAAGATAAGTTAATCAGACTTGATATAGAGGTGTCGATTAAAGGAAAAACTTCTTTGAACAGCCTTGTTGGAACAGGGTCTAGAAGACAAGTCGATGGTTTAGATGAAGAAACTGTTGAAGCGAGCTCAGAGAGATGTACAGGAGAGAAACAGTCAAAATATAAACCAGTTACAGTGGACTCTGAGGCTGCTGAACTGGACAGTACATCTGTCCAGTTCAGAGCTGTGGCTGTCTTTCAGCCTGGCTACAGTGCTGAACAGAAACCTGGGATTATTCTTGTTTTCTTCTATCAATGATGAATAATAGGATGTTCTAGCTTTACGGAGACTTTTTTTATACGCCAATAGGCTGTCTGTCCAAGCCTTTAGAGATTCATCCAGGTTAGTAGAACCCCACCTTCTTTCTAGCTTCCTTGAATTTTGCTTTAAAGCTCGTGTTTCTGAGTTTCTGAGTTGCACGCAGTGAGGCTACAGTACTGTCAACAAGATCATCAACCTGTGTGGATGTGAAGTTAAGAAAGCTGTTCCCTACTGTATTGATACATGGCAGTACTGATGGGATTCTTTCTTTAAATTTGCTAATGCTATTGTCAGAGAGACACCTGCTGTAATGGACTTTTTTCCCAGATGCTGTGTAGTCCTGACTGAAAACTCAAATGTGAACAGAAAATGGTCAGATAAAAGAGGGTTTCTGGGAAATACTGTTAGATATTCAATGTCAATCCCATAAGTCAGAACCAGATCAAGGGTATGGTTAAAAGAGTGAGTGGGTTCATTAACATGCTGAGAGAAGCCAATTGAGTCTAATAATGAATTAAATGCAATACTCAGGCTGTCACTTTCAACATCTACATGAATGTTAAAATCACCCACCATGATAACTTTATCTGTGCTGAGAACTAACTCAGATAAAAACTCTGAGAACTCAGATAAGAACTCAGAGTAAGGGGCAGGTGGACGATATACAGTAACTAGTAGGACTGGTTTTTGTGTTTTCCAGTTTGGGTGAGACAGACTAAGAATAAGGCTTTCAAATGAATTATGATTAACCTTAGGCTTAGGATTTATTAATAAACTGGAGTGATAAATGGCTGCCCATCCCTCCTCCTCGGCCTGTGCTTCGAGGGATATGAACATTAACATGAGTGGGGGGTGTTGATTCATTCAAACTAACATATTCATCCTGCTGCAGCCAGGTTTCAGTCAGACAGAGCAGATCTACATGATGATCAGTTATCAGATCATTGACTAGTAGAGATTTAGATGAGAGTGATCTGATATTCAATAATCCACATTTAATTTTCCTGTCATTTGGTTCTGGAATAACAGTTGTGTTAATTTTTATTAGGTTTTCATGTCTAACTCCTCCTCTGTTCACTTTTGATTTATTACATTTAAATTTAGGCGGTCGGGGGACAGACACAGTTTTTCGTGGGTTGAATGGCAGCGACTGCTCTAAGAAGCGCAGAGAAGAGTGTAAGACTGCGACTCTGCCTCCTGGTCTCAGCTCTGGATTGTCATGGCTTTGGCTTTCTAATAAACTCAGTTAGATTTCTAGATATGAGAGGAGCTCCTTCCAGCATGGGATGTAAGCCGTCTCGTCTATTCAGACCAGGTCTTCCCCAGAAAGTCTGCCAGTTATCAACAAAGCCCACATCGTTAGCGGAACACCATGTGTGTTGGATGTCATGCTGTTAGTAATACTGAATGAAACCGATGTGTTATCTGTTAAGAGACAATGAAAACAGAAACTTCTGCTCCTGGCTCACATGCATGTGTCGGCATGTGTCACCTGTACTGGCATAAAGCTTCATCTTGTGTAGCTATGTTGGTAGAGTTAGTAGAGTTATCCGTGTTGGGAATAGTTTGACACAGTGGATGATGTCAGTGCTGAAGTATTCCCAGAGTTTAACCCTGTGGCCATAACACAGTCATGACTGCGGCGTAACTGTCATTGTTGTCTTTGTCCGTCTCATAGACTGATCTCAGAACTGATGCAGTTACATCATGTGGCTCTAATCCTCTTCTGCAGGTTCAGACTATACGATAATGCTGCAGTTTTAACAGCAGTCAACATCTTTATTTTACATGCACACCAATCAGCCATAACATTATGATCACCCACCTAATATTGAGTAGTTCCCCCATTTGTCGCCAAAACAGCCCTGACCTGTCGAGACATGGACTCCACTAGACCTCTGAAGGTCTGCTGTGGTATCTGGCACCAAGCTGTCAGCAGCAGATCCTTTAAGTCCTGTAAGTCGCGAGGTGGAGCCTCCATGGATCAGACTTGTTTTTCTAGCATATCCCACAGATGCTCTGCTGGATTGAGATCTGGAGAATTTGGAGGCCAAGTCAACACCTCAAATTCGTCGTTGTGTCTCTCACACATCCTTGAACCATTTTTGCAGAGTGGCAGGGCACATTATCCAGCTGAAAGAGGCTACTGCCATCAGGGAATACTGTTTCCATGCAGGGGTGGACTTCATCAGCAGCAATGTTTAGGTAGGTGGTACCTGTCAAAGTAACATCCACTTGTAACATCCGGCTTGCCCTCTTCCCATAGTGCATCCTGGTCCCATGTCTTCCCCAGGTGAGCAACACACAAGCCCCCGGCCATACACATGATGTAAAAGAAAATGAGATTCATCAGACCAGGCCACCTTCTTCCATTGCTTTGTGGTTCTGATGCTCTCATGCCCATTGTAGGTGCTTTTGGAAGCAGACACAGGTCAGCATGGGCACCCTGACCGGTCCGTGGCTATGCAGCAAACTGCGATGCACTGTGTGTTCTGACACCTTTCTGTCGGAACCAGCATTACGTTTTTCAGCAATTTGAGCTACAGTAGCTCTTCCATTGGATTGGACATTACGGTCAGCCTTCGCTCCCCACATCGTCAGTGAGCCTTGGTCACCCATGACCCTGTCACTGGTTCACCAGTTTTCCTTCCTTGGACCACTTTTGGCAGGTCCTGACCACTGCAGACTGGGAACATCCTGCAAGAGCTGCAGTTTTGGTGATGCTCTGACCCATTCGTCTAGCTGTCACAGTTTGGCCCTCATCAAAGTTGCTCAAATCCTTACACTTGCCCATTGTTCTTCTTCCAATACTTCAACTTCAAGGACAAAACGTTCACTCGCTGTGCCATTGTAATGAGATCCATCCATCCATTATCTATACCGCTTATCCGAACCGGGTCGCAAGGTCACTGGAGCCAGTGCTAGCTGACATTGGGTGAGGGCGGGGTACACCTTGGACAGGTTATCAGTCTTTCACAGGACTGACATTTAGAGACAAACAACCCTTCACTCTCACATTCACACCTACAGGCAATTTAGCGTCACTAATTAACCTAACGTGCATATCTTTGGACTGTGGGAGGAAACCGGAGAACCTGAAGGGAACCCATGCAGAGAGAACATGCAAACTCCACACAGAAAGTCTTCAGGACCGGGGTTCAAACCCAGAACCTTTTTGCTGTGAGACAACACCACTAACCACTGTGGCGCCATGCTGCCCCATTGTAACAAGTAATAAATGTTGTTCACCTCACCTGTCAGTGGTCATAATGTTATGGCTGATCAGTGTAGTGTGTTATTCTTTTGGGTTCACACCTTTGTGAACGTTGATGGGAACATGTTAAATATGTTTTTGTTCTAACACCATCAAGTGATGGAGCGAACGTCTCAGAGGAAACACTCCGTTTTAAAAATGGAAACCAGAGCACCAGAGAGAGACAGAGATTGGTCGAGGGATTTATGACCATCCACGGCTTCACTTTGTCATTCCAACCTTATTATGTGACTGCTGAGAGAGTCAGGGAGCTATATATAGATGTCTATAGAGTAAAGGACACCCCCCCCCCCTTATCCCTTTACTCTGTGAGTGATGTCATTGCTGTATACTGGCATCTCACGCTGAACACTGCTGGTATGATGAGCCTGTATCATCTGATGCAACGTAACATGGAGGGAACACAGAGTAACAGCGGTCAACACACACAAACTCAAGACTGCCTACAAGATTTAAAAATCAGAATTTATCTTCAGGGGTCACAGCTACACAGTGAATAACACACACACACACACACAGTGCATTGACAAGACAAACTGTGAGGGAAGCAAGATGACAAAGAAAGGGTCAAACAAATGAGCTAATTGTAGTGAATGGCTGCATTAATGGATTTATACAGAAGGATTTAAAATATCAATAAATGTTTACATAAGTTAATGCATGAACGAGGGCCAAATAGATCTGCAGATAATATAGAACCCATGAAAGAAACACTAATCACACACATTTCAACAGAGAAATAACAAGTAAGACAGAAACTGTTGACACACGTCTTATGTCTTACACGTTTTAGATTAAAATAAGCTGCAGACTGAGACAAAGAGCTCGTCCTGTGTTCTCTTTGTGTCAGAGCTGTGGGAGCGATCAGCTGCTCAACACTGACACCTGCTGGACGTTACACCACATTTCTCTCCATGTGCCAGCTAATGTAGAATATTACCCACGGCTCAACTTGGGCTTCTAATAATTTTTGATTTGCACCTTTACAACAAAGAGCATTGCCCTGTCATCTCTGATTGATGTTCAGTTTAACACATATTTATGATATTATATTATAGTGTAATCTGTACACACTGAAGATTGGGAGTCAAAGAAAAGTGGTGACAGTCCTCTCTCTGTGGGTGTTTCTCTCAGCCTGCTCAGACATCTAGAGTATATCTAAAATGTAACATCTCCTCACAGTCCAGCACAAATATCAGAATATACAACATTATCGTGGGGGTGGGATTTATATGTCACATGCCAAGGTAGAATGCACAGTAAGCAATGCAGTGAAATGAGGGTCAGACTCAGCAGCAGTGCAGACTGTGCAACACTGCAAAAAAAAAGCATATTGCAGGAAATAGTGTGATATCTGATATTATTGAAACAAAAACAAAGCTGATGTTGCAGCACTTTCCCATGAGCAGGGAGGGTATCTTAATTTTTGGTTTATGTATGACCTGTATACAAGAAGCTACTTGCAATAAACTCAACTGAGCGGCAGTTTTAATCATTTCATATCACATGTTGTCAGTGTGATAATTGTAAGATACATTTCTCCATAGTGTAGCTTTGCTGTAGTTCAGCTTCTTCCAGTGTGAAGTGATGGGTAGTTTGCAGCTCTGGTTGATGCAGCCTGGTGAGTGTAGCACATTTCTCCTTTTCCTCATGGATCGGAAACCAAGGATACTTCCTGTAGTTTTTTTATTGTGGAAGTTAATTCTTGACCTTAAAAACAGATGAGACAAAAGAATCATAATCAACATCAACTCATTAGCTTTCAACCACATGTCATAGTCTTGTCAGCATCTCCACTGCTGACAGGAGGAGACTGAGCAGGCTGATCAGGAAGGCCAGCTATGTTCTGGGATGCCCCTTGGACTCAGTGGAGGTAGTGGGCGACAGGAGAATGTGGCGAAGCTATCATCCCTGTTGGAGAACACCTCCCACCCCATGCAGGACACTCTGACAGCACTGAGCAGCTCCTTCAGTGACAGGCTGCTGCACCCACGGTGTGTGAAGGAGAGATACCGCAAGTCTTTCCTTCCAGCTGCTGTCAGACTTTACAACAAACACTGTGTTCAGTAACCACACACACACACACCAGAAACTGACAAGTCACCACCGTAACAACCTCATGCATTAGCTACTGTTGTTGTAAATATGTAATTTTTTGTATCTATATATTTAGTACATTATTATATTGTATATATTATTGCTGCTGTGACACTGTGAATTTCCCCACTGTGGGACTAATAAAGGCGATCTTATCTCATCTTATCTTTATTTGGTTGTCATGGAGTTGGTTCAGCTGTCATCACGTGACATACATGTGGAACTCTTTGATTTTAATAAATAATATTATAAAATGAACTAAAACCCCTGTGGTCCCTGTAGGTAAAGCTACCCTTCCCTGTGGACCAGATCACCAACCTGCCACGCAACGACTTCCAGATCCTCATCAAGATGCACAAACTGAGCTCGGAGCAGCTGGAGTTCATCCATGATGTCCGCCGCCGCAGCAAGAACCGCATCGCTGCACAGCGCTGCCGCAAGAGGAAGCTGGACTGCATCCAGAACTTGGAAGGCGAGATCCGCAAACTGGTGCGTTCATTTAACACACACATACACACACACACACACACACACACACACATATATATCTCAGGTGCTGTGCTACCATCTGGTGGCCATATTGAAGAACTGCAGTTCCTCACCCTCACTGTTAAACAGTAACTGATTGTTATTATCCAGTTCCCTTCACTGTGCTGAAGGTTTAAAGGCTCATTCAGTTTATTGTATTCTGGTCGTTTTGATTTTCTGCACAATTAGGAATTATTGTTTTAGATAATGTGGCTAATCTATTATAATCATTGGCTCCTGGACTTTGTTGTAATGTCATCATGTTCCCAGAGGACCATCTCATCATACCCAAGAGAAATGATGAGCAGAACTGTGAGAGTAGATCTGGAAATATTCTTTAAAGGAGAGCCCTTTAAAAACAAATCAACAGCGGCAGTTTTGAATCTGATGGTCCAATCAACATCACTTTGGTAGAGATATGTTGAGGTTCTGGAATAAAAGGAACCATGGTTATTGTCAGAGAAAGGTGAAACTAATTGCATAGGTTAGGGATCCTTTGCTGTAATTGTTAAGAGTTCAGATTAAGGAACAATTACAGTCTCCAGAAAGTCTAAACTATAGTGTTCCAACAAGAGTCATAGTTCACGCAGCTTGTTGTTTGTAAAATAATCCAGTTCAGTGCAGTTTGACTAACGGATCCATGAAGTTGAAGGCCTCTCAGGAACCAAATCACTGCTGTTGATAGTCAGAGGAAGGATTTTCCTGTGTCAACACTGTGACGTCACTGTGGTCTGAACACATGTGGCTCTTGAACAAATGACAGATGCTGTTTTGTATGGTGTAGCCAGTCTAGCTCGACCTGAGAAAGTGCTGTCTGATGAGTATGCAGTGTCTTCACCCTGCTGAACTGATGAAACTTTGTCTTATGAACCCAGATGTGTGAGAAGGAGAAGCTGCTGAGTGAGCGCAACCATCTGAAGGTTTGTATGTCGGAGCTGTGGCAGAACCTTTCCTTCCTCTCCCAGCAAGTGTGCAGGGAGGTGCAGGGCAGCCAGCCGCCCCCCGTCTCCGCCAGCATCGACCTCACGTCCGTTCCACCGTCGCCTTCCTCCGACGATGTCTTGTCCCAGCACAGGTCGCCCGTGTCACAGCAGAGCGAGGCGGCATGCCTGTCTGATGTGGGCCTCAGTCAGGGGGGGGGCAGCAGGCAGTGTAGGGTGGAGGTGTCAGATGTGGGGCAGGAGAACGCGGAGTCTCCACTGGTGCATGGATCCACTGAGGAAACATGTAGCCCCACTGTGACAGTGGATTTCTGTCAGGAAATGACTGAGAAGTGTACGACGGAGGAGCAGAAGAGACGAGACTGTACTTAGAGTCTGGTGGTGAACAGTTTGGTCTTTGACATACTCGTCTTGTCTATACATTGATATTTGAAGTATTTTTTTCTTTTTTTGTAAAGGATGACACAAGCGTTATCTTATCAGCAATACTGTTCAACAGCTATTTTTGGACTGGTTTAAACAGAAGCACTGGCAGCTTTCTCTCTCCCTCCCTCTCTCTCTATCATCCTGACTTCTTCTTCCTGTCAACTTCCCCCACTCTCTCGTGCATCACGGGAGGTTAAACTCAGGAATTCCACAGAATGTTCAGTAATTTCCCTGTTCACATGTACACACACTTTACTTTACAGTCCTGTCCAAGCTTGATAATTACTGCGGTGCACACACTTGATTTGCAGTAAATGTTTCATATTCGACGTCTACATCAGTTTTAATTTTCAACTCGTGTCACATCTGGTTGACTAAAGGAATAGTTCGACATTTTATTTGCTTTCTCTCTGAGAGTGAGATGAAGGAGATTGATACCAACCTCAAGTCTGTGAAGTTCAGAGTTGGACTTGGTTAGCTTGAACATGGTTAGCTTAGGTTGGTATAATGGCTGGAAGCAGCAACAGCTAGCCTGGTGAAAGAACCTGCCTGTAGACTTTAATGCAGAGATATACACAGTGTATTGTGTTTGTTTAATCCAAATATGAATAGAAATGTAATGGTTTGTGGTTCTCCATCCATGCGGCACCAGATACAGTTGGTCCAGGTTTTGGTTTTGGGCTCAAACTTAGCAACCTCACTTTGACAATAATGCAGTATTCACAGTATGTTAGCAGAGCTGGGAGAATGTTTGTGTTCAGGTATGATTCCAAGATGGTTAGCCGGAATATCAGCCTTGTGGTTGGGTCTGCATAGTCTGAACAGTATGACGAGAACATGGCATGAGATGCTTCTCCCACTGTTTGTTCACCTACTATGAGTTTGGTACATAATTATGTGTCTGTTTGTGTGCAGGTCAAACAAAAGAGATACAACATGTTCACATGTCAGATTTACAGGTGCTGTTACACATTGTTCTTCATCTGTGGTGACAGAGCTAGGTCACTAGCTGTTTCCCCCTGCTCTCACTCTTTATGCTAGGCTAGGCTAACCATGTCCAGACTCCATCTCTGTACTCAACACACATCCTCTCACCTCACTGTAATACAATTCCCAAAAAGTTGGACTAATCCTTTAAATTATTTAGAACATTGTACAACATCAGTCTCACCTTTTATGATATGGTCCCAAGTAATCAGTAATCAGTAATTGTTGAGTGAGACAGGACTTTAAAGTAAAATGTTACCAAAGGTTTGTATTTGTAAAATTTTACATTAGATGGAAATGCTCAAATGAATTCTCATTATGCAAAGTTTCATTTGAAAAACTTCACGTTTATTTTTTCTTGTTCTCAGATGGACGTTTCTACACGTTTCTCTTCTGCCTTTTTCATATCTGTGGTAAGAGAGAACACTACAGAACTGAAGCACTGCCCAGCACCTCCAAGAGGTGACGCCTGGCACTGAACATGAGCGAGCCTGTACACATAGATCACAGGACAACACCAGTGCCAGTTTACATTTCTCCAACCATTCTCCAAAGCATGCTGCAGTGGTTTGTCAAGTTACAGTTGTGGTGGTCAAACTGGGTGATGCTCCTAACAAATTATTTTATTAAAACTAACTGGTAGTGTAAGCTTTCTTGGAAGCTTCCAACCAGTCCTCTAACCAGTCCTCCACCCTAAACAACCTTTTACCCTCTGATACGACCCACAGCAGTGTCTCCTGAAATAGCGCCCCTACGGTGCCATTGGTTGTCATGGTTACAATAATAAACACACAGACTGTAGCAAGAGCGGCATACTAACCTTATTGCCATGGTTACTATAATAACCATCATGGCTTGGTTAGGTTCAGGAAAAGATGGTGATTTGGGTTAAAATAAGTACTTCCTCAACATTAGACGATCTTTGTTGTCATGGTTACAATAACAACAACAAATGGTCATGGATCATAGAAACAACATAAACTGCTACTTTCACATGGGAATCGAACACCGCTCTCCTGTGTCATATTCATCCATCCACCCCAACCTCCTCCTGAAGTGGACTTTGTTGCTCTATAAACTACGTCACCACACTTTTCCCTTTGCTCCTGTCATCATTACTACGACCACTAGATGTTGCAATGACAAAAAAATCTAACTATGGGTCATATTAACCTGCTGACGACCTATGGGCTTGTTTTTTGTTTTTTTTTTTACAGGAGGACGGTTGTGTATCATTATAGAGTGAAATGAATGGAAACTAATATCTGCCTGGAAGTAAAAAAACACTCAGAAATCTAGAACAATACTATGCTTTGGAAAATGAATGGTGGTAATGTAAAGTAAACATGATCCATTTTAAATGGGCTTAATTTTAAACATGCTGGTTTGGTAATTTAAACAACAGCTTAAACAAATCATAAGTGCTCTTTGTCACCCATTTATTTATTGTCTTAAAAGTAGTAAGAAGTTAGTGTTTACACTTATGGCAATCATGTATTTAGCTACATAGTATTATAGATAAGACAAACATCCCTACTGAAAGTATTTGGTTCAGTATGTTGGTGTGAGACACCTTCATTTTCAAATTCACAAATCATATGTAAATTTGTTCAAACACAAAGCAAAGCAATCAGTTCCTTCGTACAAATCATCAGAATCCCTCATACTGCGCTACATGAAGTTCAAAGCTCCAAACAAACACACTGGCTCATTATTGATTTAGAGAGATGCCAAATTCATCTGCTGTTGAAAAGTCGATAGCGAGGCACGTGGCAGGGGCGGATGCTGCCGCCACCGCTGCACAGCACTCGACTGCACCTTCAGCTTCACAGTGGAGCAGGTCAGGGTGGAGTCTTTTAGCACAGGGTGATCAAACTAGAATTTTAAACTGCAACTGACAATATTTCATTGCACTTGATTTTTCACAAAAAAAATAAAAAATTGGTTAATGACCCTTTACATACAGAGCTGCTATTTCCCTGTGTGATTTTTGTAAATGTAACAGGATATTGAAAAGCAGGTGGATCACTGGGTTCTGGCAGCTTGACTGTGCTGGTTTTAAAGAAGAATGAACTGATCTCACAGGACACAGTTAGCCAATGATAATCCAATTCGAATGTACTAAATGCTCAGAGTACACTGAAGAACACTGCTCAGCTGATTTTTAACACTTTCATTTCTTAATGTGAACTTGCTAATTTATTTATTTGGGCTCATGTTTGGGGTTGGTATTTGGGGTGGTGTGGTGGGGTGGGGTGGGGGGTGTAGAGGAAATTGCATAGATGTAAAATGTAGGTTGCTACCCTTGAATGGACTTGTTGATGGGTGTATTTTGTTATTGTTGACAATTTCATGAAAAAATAAGTCTTGATTTACAAGCCACACATGTACTTACTTTAGTTGTAATATTTTAACTTAAAGGGGAGTGAGTGTGTTTACAATTTTGTGTATTACCTGTTCTTCTTGTTTTGTAAAGATATGATTAAGACCTGATAATTAATTTGAATAGACAAGCTGATGAAGTTGATTTTTTTATATATATACATAAGTTAAAAAGTGTTGATGACTTTGGGAGAAAAATAGGAATCTGACAAGTGCAGCTACAATTTCTTGCCTTAGAGGTTACAGAGGCCAAACTATCCAGTAAAGGGACAAAGTACACTGCAGCTTTAAGAAACTGCGTCGCAACAGCGTCACAGACGTGGCCCAGTCTGGCCCCGGTTGTATTTGAGATGAAGCCTTTAGAGGGGAAGAGGAACATTGTGAGTTTTTGTTTCACCATTCACAAAGCTTCCTCTCATGAAATCAACAAAGTACATGTCCCCCTATGGAAATATGGAGGCCCAAAGTGGACAATATTGATTAAATAAATTACATGTTATGAAATACATAAATCATATATATCAGTATATAATCAGGCAACATATGTAATTTATTTAATTTATTTATTATTTAATTTTATTTAACATATGTGAGATAACCACACAGATTTTTAAAACTTAGTGTGAAATAAAAAAAGAAACATTTTGAAATAAAATCAGATTTCCTAATTACCTAACAAATAACATTTCAAAAATAATCATATAAGCTTTAAAAATGTATTGCATTATTTTAGTTTGATGGTTACATTATATATTTATTTATTTTAATATTGGCTGCTGTGGGTCTCCATATAGAAAATCCAGATACTCAGCTCGGTCAGCTTGGAGTATATAAAGAGGACCAACTGTTTAAAAGATAAAAATGTGTTGTAGTTAGAATTATGTTGTAATTAATCATTTGCATTCTGTAATTAAGATTAAAAAAAAGAAAGAAGCTTCACTTGAGTAAACATCAAAATGAGGCATCACATCATTTTAATCCGTTCAGTGCAAAACAATGCAGAAAATGTAGACTGAAGGAAATCTGATATCAAAACATCCATTTGCAGATGTTTGTTTGTGCTTTGTGCAGGACATAAGACATGAATAAATTCTGTGCCTCATTTTGGTTTTATCAAGAAAACACATTCCCTCCCTTTTCTCTTCATGCTAAAATGCAAATGAAATACACAAATACACACTGTTGTTTTAACGGAATGCTGCACGTCACAGATGTGAGAGAATTTAATGTACTGAAGTAGGTTGCTCTGCAGACAAGTCAGTCTACAACATGCACAATATTCCTCTGTTATGGGACAACATTAGTCCAAAGATGAACATTTCTGAGGAACAGTCACTCGTCATAATATTAAAGGAAAAATTCAAGCGTTTGGGGAAAAAGCAGAATTTAGGGACAAATTAGAAATCTGATATTAATATTGAAATTATGGCCTTTTCCCTCTTTCCTATACAGTACATACAAGAGTAACTTTATCCATATCTATCAGTATCAGTTGACCAGTTAGCATGGAGCATATGTAACACCAGTGCAGTTTTAAATTCAAAACGGTGATAATAGGATTTAAAAGATCACACTCATGTTTTGTTCTTGTCCAATGTCTGCAAATTCAATACACTTTTTATTGCTGCTAATCAGTCTTTATAGCTCACTCTAGATCTCTGAATTATGTTCAGATGGATTCATTTCATTTCAGTACGGTACAAAAATGTGCTTAAAACCCAACCGGACACTTCAAACTTGCTTTAGTTGGGTAATTATTGACATTATTGTTGTGTGGCAATGCAATGCAGAATGTTTAGATCGGCAAGTCAGTTTGGCCTCAGGCCAATTTTTTTCTAATCCATTAGATGGCTGCCAGAAGATAATCAAAGGCTCATTTAAGAAATTGATTGATAAAAATGCAACTGGAATTTGCTTTGTTACTGTTCACATGTGTGGCTGTGGCCACAGTCACATATTATATGTTTGACTGCCAACCACTGACTTAAGATAAATCTTCACTTACTACTGCATCACCGTGCCATAACACAAAACTCGACCATGTTCACAGTAACACAAAAAAGGTGTGAGTCTCTGCGAGTAGATTCACTCTGCTGAAAGAAAAGATCAACATGAAACTGTGTGGATGACATTCAGAAATCATCATCAGCAGTGAAAAAAAAAAAACACTGGTATGGTCCTTTAATTGCATTTTTGAAATTGTGTGTGGTTAGTATCATATTATGCTTGTAACAGGGGTTGTGAGCACTGAGACTCAGCATGTGTTCAAACTAGCAGGTGCTGCCTTCAGCTGATTCGAGGAAAATCCTCTTGAACCTCTGTAGAATATGATAAGAGCCACATCGTCTCTGTGCTGCCACAACAATATGACATCACATTAATCATATCAACAAACTTGGGACTGACCTACTCCTCCAGACAACTGAATAGTGGGAGATTTCTCAGTAGGATATTTGAGGTTCCAACTTTCCAACATCTCTGAATGCACTGTTAATCCAGGTCCCAGCGTCATGGTTTAAAGTTTGGGCAGTGGCTGTCAGGGAAACAATGTTATCGTCTTGGAATCAAACGCCTTCAATTTGCAATTACAGAACATGGTGGCAGATGAAAGGAAGCACTTATTTTATCTAGTCTGTTTACAGAAATTGTCAGGGCCACTTCTCACATTGTGATTGTGATTTAGTTTTTTTTAAACCTCTGTTGAACAGACTCTTAACACTTATCTACCTGGATGATTCTGTATACCTCTTTTTATGGGTAAGGACTGTATGATAGACACTTAGAAAGTTTCTGTGGCATTGTTTCTAACTTTTTACAGTGGTTACTTCATTGTATTTGTAGATTTTGGTGAGCCATTTTTCATGTGTTCTTTTTTGAGTACCTGCAACATGACTGTTATATGCAGATTCAGCATTTTTGATTTCCTTTTTTTAAATCTTTGAATGTTCAAATTACCTGTTTTCTTTAGATTCTCTTTGTAAATATTGTGCAACATGTCATGTTTTGTTTATTTGATATGAAAAATTAAAGGAAAAAAACAGCATTTTGTCGAGGCAATTTTTGTCGAGAAATAAAACAAAAAGCATGAGAAGTCTCTGGTTTGGTGTTGGTGTGTGGATTTTGATGAAATATCTGTTGAAAAAAATGTTGCTCTTTTGTTAAGAAGTATTTAATCTGAATATAATATAAAGTATAATAATTTCTTTTGAAATTACTGTATATAAATGACTATACACACACGTTCTAATCAAGTCTTTGACTTAGAAAATGTACTTTAAACTTATAAAGTCCATGTTACACAAGCAAACAGATGTGTGGAGAATGCTCCATAATCCAGTGTTGTCTCTGCAAAATCTTAAAAATTCAGCCAATACATGGAATAATGTCCACAGTGTTTAAAAAGATACAATCCTTTCCTGTTAGTGCCCACATGGAGGCGCTCTAAGGTGCTTCAAATCCAAAACATACTGGGCTTTGGCTGTCTCATCATTGCCGACTGGTTTTGGCCCCATGTGACTTGAACAGTGGATTAATGTTGATGGATGGCTCACTGATACAGTTTCTCCTGTTTGTGATCCAGCTGTGCCGTAGAACACAGCTCTGATGGACATGATGTTCACCTTGTCTCTTCACTTCTTCATGATGGAGGAGATATCCAGAAACATACTCTGAGGAAGACAAGACACATAAAACACACATTGTATGGAATTGAGTAAAGGAAACATCGTTTGTCCAGTGTCATTGCTCCATCAATGCACCTAACATTCATCATGTCTGTAAACCTAAAGGCAAACATTCACATCTGGGAACAACATAGAAAACTAGAAAAGCACTCAGTAGAGCGGTCCAGGTCCAGATTATAATCTGGATCTGCACCTAACTGTACAATGTCATAGATCCATAAATATGTTTGATTTCCTAAAACAAGATCCAAATATGAGTTCCTGAGAAACTGATGAAAATGTCAAGGAAAGTAAAACATTCCTGGATCTGCCCCTTTAACAGGCTCTGCACCAAAATTCAGTGGGTTCTTCCCTGGCTCATGGCCCCTCTCTCCACCAAGGTTTGGGCAAATCGGTTCACTAGTTTCTGCATAATCCTGCTATCAAACAAACAATAACCTCCTTGGAAGAGGAGGTTGAGCCTTCAAGGTGCATGTTGAGTACAGCTGAGCTTTTCCAGTGAGGTGCGTATCAACATGTGTATAATTTTAGACGTGTGATATAACTGATGACATGTATGTTTGTACCATGTGACTGCATGGTGGTGATTTGAATCATGGAGTAATATTTGTCCTCAGAGAGAAATTATGTATTCTCATGGTTTCTGCTTCTGTGACACCGACTTGTTGTATATGTGATGGATCCACCAAGTTAAAGAAAGACTTCTCCAGTTTGTCAACACTTTGATCTTATGTCTCCCAGTAATTGGATGGTTTGAGGATCCACTGTAATAAGGTGATGGACAGAAATGAATGTATCTACATCTTGACAAGCTGGCAGCGGGGCTTTTGTGTCCCCCAGCCTCATCTGTGAAACACTGTTCTCAGAGGAGATCATTTCTGAAAAAATTAAATCATCTTAGTCCCAACACAGTTGAGAAGTTGTTTCTGAATTGCAAAAAATTATTTTCCATTATGCATGTTCTTTGCCCACACTGACGACTCACTTAAGTTAAAACAGATATTGAGCTGAACTTGACGATGTTAACACATTTGATGTGTAGAGAGTATGTTGATTGTGTCAACAGTAATTACTGTAAACATCTATTTATAATTGAAAACTACAGTCATGCTTTTCCATGTACTGATATTTAATTTGAAATATACAAACGTGTATTTGCCTGTTTTACATTCTGGCCAGTAGATGTCACTCTGTTAACATGAAGAATCAAGAAATGAACCTTTTTTATGTTTAATGCTATTTTCTGTGAATTCCATTGCACAACAATTTGAGCATGAATTAGTAATTAGTGAGCACAGTTTATTAATTTAAGAGCAGGGTTTCAGGTGTGTCTCTATCTGTGCTTATGGAAGATTAGTTGTGATCTGTAAAATGTATATACAACAGAATCTAATTGTGCGTTTTAATATATTTCTTAATAATTCAGTTTGTGCTTTAAAGTCATATGTCAGCTATAATAAATTAATAAATATTGAATAGTTTCATAGTTTTTAACTTAGATCATGTCTTATAATTTAGCATTTTCCTTGTTATAATACTTCATTCATTTCAGGAACTTACAAAAATATTGAAAAATTCTGGGTAATGTTCTGTTTTGACTTCTTTGATAATCCACTAGCTGATGTTTCATGTTTTACATAACTGATGAAGATTATTGATAAAGATGCTCTGGACAACAATGGCAGATGAAACCTAGGTGGGAGCTGTCAGGTAAAAGCTCAGCTTCATAACTTTGCCTCTGAACAGAAAATGTCTGCTGATGGTCTGGACTAGTGTGCAATATGATTCAGACATAAGACAGTCTCTTGTCTTTACTTGCCATTGACATCCTCCGGCCTCCAGCAGGTGGCATCATGGGCATGTCTCCCTGCAGGGACCCCAATTCATCCGACTCCTCTGAGGTATGTAAGGAAGGGCTTGTGGAGCCGCTGATGGAGGAAAAGCTCTCAGAGGGTGGCCTGATCATGAAACTGGTCTTTCTAGGGTTAGGGATCAGGACCTCACTCCCCATTGACTCTCTTCGCTCGTCATCGTTAAGGTCTGTGATAGCTCTGGGTCTTAAGGTGCTACTGGACAGCAGAGCTTCCAAATGGCTGGGGTGAGGATGTTCTCCCTCATGGATTTCCTCAAGGTGACTTGTTGAACTTTCCTCTGCATTGGACACAGCTGAGGCCCAGGGTGGATGGTGGTCCACCACGGCTGTGTGGCCCTCTGGGCCGTCAAGGGGTTGGGGGGCTTGCATTGCACAGTTCTGGTCAGACCTGGGTGGCATTCTTGGTTGGGGGCAGATATAGCTGGTCTGACTGTGTCCCAGATAAGCCAGACTGTTGTGTCTTGGTGCATCCTGGTTAGCTTTGAGCCCAGTGCTGTAATGAGGAGGCTTCATGTCCGCCTCTGGAATCACTCTGAAGGTCTGAGTCAAAGGCCCATTGTGAGGTGATAAATTGCTCATTACACAAAGGTGTGGTAAGGATGCCTTCTTCTTGTTCTTGTAAATCAAACTGTCATCTTCTGTGTACCTCTCTCCGAACAGCGTCTGTTTGATTTTCCTGATGCCCAGGTGAGATATTTCCAGAAGGTTGAGGAATAGTGACACACCAGCGATGGCGAACATGAAGACCATGAAAATTGTCTTCTCTGTGGGCCTGGAGATGTAACAGTCTACACTGTTGGGGCAAGGCAGCCTCTCACACTTGTAGAGTGGCTCTAGTTGGATACCATAGAGTATATACTGGCCCAGGATGAAGCAGACCTCCACCACAGAGCGTGTAAGGATATGGATGACGTAGGTTCTCAACAGAGAGCCTCTGAGAGGTGCCTTCTTCACCTTCCTCTGCTCATCTAGCCTCCTCAGCTCCTTCTCCATGCGCTTATGTTCATCCAACGCCAACTCAGCCTCATCAAGCTCCTCTTTCAATTGGGCCCGTCTGCGGTGGCGTTCCTTCTCCAGCGATCGGATGCAGTAGAGGGCATGGCCCATATAGACCAGTGAGGGCGCAGACACAAAGATGACCTGCAAGACCCAGAAGCGAATGAGGGAGATGGGGAAGGCACGGTCGTAGCAGACTGCCTTGCAGCCTGGCTGGTCAGTGTTGCAAACAAACTCAGACTGCTCATCATCCCATACATCTTCAGCGGCTGCTCCAAGGATCAGCATGCGGAAGATGAAGAGTATGGTAAGCCAGATCTTGCCCACGATAGTGGAATGAATATGGACCTCTTCTAGGATGCTGCCCAGCAGGTTCCAGTCACCCATGGTCAGCTTCTCACCACTTCACTGCCACATGTCCTCAAACTGTGGGGACACAGCATACATGAAAACATTATGAGAACATACGCCCCTGGGCTTACACAGGTAAAAGGCCCTTCACCTCTTTGATGTATGCTAAGGCCCCCAGACTGGAGGAGACACAAAATGACTACATAACAACACAACCACAGTGCAGTTTTTTTTCTCTTTATGATAACTGTGTGTCTGTTTGTGATCATTTTGTGTCTCTGTGGTCGTTTTTTGTCTTTTGACTGACTTTGACGAGAGGCCAACTTGGGACTGGATCACATGATGTATGTCAACATGTTGATGTACCCACAAGTACTGAGTTGTTATAACTACATGATTACATGAGAACTCAGCAGTTATTATGCCATTATTACATGAGTACTCATTATTCTTGGGTCGGACACACTCATCTTTGAACTCACCCTTAGTTTTCATCTCTACTACACACCTGTAAATTATTGAGACTGTATCTTGCAGGTTGTGATGATAAATCTGTCCACAGACAGACAGTATTAACACCTTCCAAGGTACTGTCTCTGCAGTAGTTCCTCCCTACAGTAGGAGTCTCCAGGACCACATTTTGCCATGATAACACAATGAGGATGTTGCCCCTGGGCCAGTGATTAGTAGGACAATTTGATAATCCATCCATGACAGCCTGCACCGCGTGAGCCCCAGAAAGCCAGACTACATACTAGGTAAGTTATCCTTTAAAATTTATCACAGTTTATTACAGCTTGGGTCTGTAGCTCAGGCCATCAGCTCTGTTGCTTATAATAACACTGCACTTACTGATGAGATTTAGTGACTGTTTTGTTGTAGCAACATAACTAATCTAATGAATAAATCTAATGAGGCAAGAAACACAAACAATGTCACTAATAATTACACAGATAAGTTGGGATTTAAGCTGTTGTGGATGTTTACAACAGACAGTTTGCGAGATTGTTTACAACCTCTCTGAATGTCAGACTGTTTGTGTTTGTTGCTCCAAGATCCCAGGTATCCCTCTGATGAGTACAATCTTATCAGAACTGGTAAAACCCAAGAAAATCAAACCCAAGTTTAATGCACAGCATGTTATTTGCTGCCACTCGGTGTCTCAGTCTAAACAAAAACAAACAATGGAGTTTGGTGGCGTCGTGATGTAGTGTGGAATCATTGGAATTACTGACTTCACCCTTGCCGCCAGCTTCTCCCAGTTTGGATTCTTTCAGTGTCAGTTGGTCAATAAGTTTTTGCCAAGAGAAGAATTATCCACAGAGGTCTCTTCCTCTCCAAACCAAACACACCTGGTGATTAAATCTGGCAAAAACACTGAATAAAGCAGTTTCATTTTAAAAATCTGTGATTCTCTGATGGTGTTCTTCAGACACAGAATGTCTCAGAGGGGCTAAAAGCTGAAGTGCTGCTAATGTTTGCTCAGCTTTTTTCTCTGATAACTTCAGATCCAGACATGCAATGACTAAAATCATCTAAAATCATCTTCATCTGGTTAAAATATAGAGCTGAAAATAAACAAGGTTTAATATGAATACTGTAAAAAGTGGGTTAAAACTGGATAAATAGTCAATTTTGACACTGACACATGCACAAAGACGTTATGACGTCATTGACAGGCGACCAATGAAACAGAACGCTACCATAATTAAATCACAGATTTCTCTGGTTTGAGAATTTGTGATGATGTAAGAATACAACTCAACAACATGTAGAACAGAGGTCTGGTTGTTTATAGACATTTTGATGTGGGAAAGTTACAGGTTATAAATTGAACTAAAATCTCATTTATCCTTTACAGAATAATGAATAATAAAAGGACCCACAGTGACATTGTGTCTTTTCATAGTCTCTGACCTCTCTACCCAGTCTGTGGTTGTCAGCCTCAATCTAATTGATTCCTACTGAAGATGTAAAAAAACATTCACTAATTTTCTACAGCCAACCACTCTGGCTTTTAGCAAAGGTTACTCAACAAAGAGGAACAAGTGCATTTGTTACCTCTGACAAAGAGGTTATGTTTCTGCCTGTTCATTTGTCAGCAAGATTAAACAAAAATTACTGAACTGATTTTCACAGAACTTAGTGGAGGGATGGGACATTGGGCCTGGCAAGAACTCACTAAAGTTTTGGGTAGCAGATCTACCCTGAATGTGATTTTTTTTCTGAAGTAGTGAAGGTCTGCACTTTCTGAGTGCCTTTTCAGTTGGGGACTGTTTTCAGGGGTGGATTAATCCACACTTGGTGCTGTAGTGAGTAACTCTGGCAGTATAATGGTGAATGGTGGAAATACAGGACTTAGACTATACTGTACCTCATTATATCCAAAAGAAGATGATGATTTCATCATGTCACTGATGTTTGAACCATAGTTGGTCTTTTTCAAGGCCTTGAAGAAAGTGAGTTCGAAACGTTGTCACTGCTGTGACAGCGCCTCCCGCTGTGCATTCACTGGACAAATAAAACCGAGCTGTGTGGTGCCATAGAAATAAACATGAAAATTAAAGTGTCATCTGGTTTTCTGTTAATGTCAGAAATTAATCTGATATTAACACATTAACTTCATTTCTGTCTTTTCATTTCTGTCCTTTTAAGAATAACAAATAAAATAAAACATTTACAGCTACTGTTGAGCTGTAAATGACACCAAATGACAACCATTTATCAGGATCACTTACATATCACTGGTATGGGGTTCCTCTTTGTCTCTTGATGGACTTCATTATGTTCATATAAGCATCCCAGGAATGTATCGTTTCTGTATGGCTACCCCATGGAGGTGTTTGGAGGTCCTCTTGCGCCAGTCCCAAACTTCAGTCCACATCCCTGTGCTCCCTCTTACTTTGTTTCTATCTGTGTATCTGTGTGTGCTATGGCAGGAGCCTGTGTGTTCAGAGTGCTCTCCCGTGTTACATGCAGGGTTCACAGGATGTGAGCATTGATCGTCTCCTGACGGGACAATGCCCCCACCGCCCTCCCCTCTCCCACGCCAGCAGTGCCAACTCCAACCAGTGCCATCAATATCACCCTCTCTGACAGAGTGAGTTGATATTTGTTTATGGCTGGTTTTTCACATAGGGCCTGCTCCTGGGGCCCTCAACATAAAGATGTTACTGAGCCAGTGGGGAGGCCTTCACATTTAAGTTCGGCTCAGTTCACCTAATGTGGAGAATGTGGTTTCACTTAACCTGCCTTCTTCTTGCACACAGCTTTTAATTTGGTGGGTTGGGGATATTCATGCATGACTGCCTGGCATCCCTGCTGTGTAAATTCAATGCAACAAAGTATGAACAAGGACATAGTAAAAGTCTTCATGTGAAAATTACTTAACAGTGAAAAATACATGCCTACATGAAGGTCATGATGGGATTTGGTAATTACTTTTGGAATCGTCTGGATTTTAGAAACTGTGAGCAACAAATAATGAGCTTAATGGCCTTTTATTCATTTCTCAAAAGTTCAAAATTGATAAAGACACTGAGAGACTGAAATAAGAAGACTGACATCAATCTCATGTCTGTGTGTTAAGTAGATGGGGTCAAGATGGTTAGCCTAGCTCTGCATAACGACTGGGAAATAGAGGCAAACAGCTAGCCTTGTGCTGTCCAAGATGGATGTAGCCTCTGTGATGTCACTGACAGGTTCCTGTAGAGTGCTTTTTGAAGTTGAGAGTGAGCTGCTCCACCGTCACCATCTTGGCAGTGCTTGACTCCACCCCTAACTCCCAGCTAATCCAAAAATGGTAAAAGATGTCTTTGGAGCTAAGACTTCAGTGCATGTGGTTTGTGGCAAGCATCCTAACCCACCTTTCACTCAAAGAGGCCACACCCTCAATTCCCCATAACTTTAGTCCTTTATAAAATGTAAACTGGTGAGTTCTATAAAATTCACCAATACGGGTGTTATGAAGGAGGAAATTAGCTCTAGAGACCAGAATAGTTTTTGTATCAGGCTGTAAACATGTTTATTTCTGCTGTAAAGTTGGACATTTTAACATGGGAGTCTGTGGGGACTGACTCACTGTGGGAGCCAGACTCTAGTGGTCATTAGAGGAACTGCAGCTTTTAGCTCTTCACTCTTGATGCTTCATGTTTCAGCCTCAGAGGTTCTTCTAACATTTCTGAAGCTCATTATTTGTCAGGCTGACCAGCTGTATCTTGGTTATTTAATCTGTACACAATAAGAGGTGTAAAAATAACTGCATAAAATTATCAGCTGCATGTCCCCTCAGCTTTACTGAGCTTTTCAGCATCTTTAGCTTATTATTATATTTCAAATCCAAATTGGATTGGAACTTTTAAAATGATGATTTTTTTTAGATGTTATTAAAGTCCCACAGTCATACTTCAACACAAAGGATTAGACCTGGTTCACCATGAACATGTTAGCAACTGGCTAAAAAAACTAACTATAACCTTTACACAGTGTTAGTCCAGGTTCTTCTCAAGCTTTAACATTAAATATAATCCTTCTCTTCGTTCATTTCATGTACTCTTTCCTACAGTACACACATTCAGGTTTATGGTGTTTTGAGTAGGCAAAGTAGCTTGGATGCACAGCTGTATGTCAAAAACAGTGACATGACATAGGCATGTATTTTTAGCATATTGAGTGCTGACACTATCCTGCCAGGGAGGCCCACATGCCCCCTCCCTCAGTGTCCAGAGTAAAGCAATAGTACATATTACTGGCTTGATTTGAGAGCCCTGGTGTTTGGCTGCATAAAATGACCAGCTGTGCCCAGAGGGCCTTTAATTAGGTTTCCATCGCGCTCTGACAGAGTCAATGTTGCATTGATTTGATTTTCCCTCCAGAAGCTGCTGCTGTGGTCGCTGAGGCCAAATGCCAGATGTCACACCAGGATCATTGGGTTACACAACCAATGGCTGCTTCATCAGAAGCTCCACCCAATGGACTGACAGACAGCTGAACAGCAAGGGCGGCACTTTGTCCAATCTGTCAGTTTGTTGTTTGACACTGGGCCTAAATTCACCCACGTTAGTCTTCATATCCTTGTGAGGACTTAGTAACCCCAACTTACAAAGACCCTGAATATAGCACAAGTATTTCCATTTTACTTTCTATCATACTTGTACTTCACTAAGTCACAGGTTCAATAACTTACTGCTGCACTACATCTATTTATTTAACAGGTAGTTTTCACTTTGCTTATTTGGATTTTTCATACAAAATGAATGGAATAAAACTTCCTGACAGTTATTAGTTTTATTAGACAATTATTAGTTTTAAACTAAGGTCTTTACACTAATTATAATAAGCTCTATCTCAACAGCTGCAACAACTGAATACTCCTTACACAGTAATGAATCAGTAACAATAATCTAATGATCCCATGATTGCAATTTACTAATAAAAATGGCTTTTGGCATTTTTCTGTTATTTGACAGTTGACAGTTTAAAAAGAAGCATGAAACAGGCTGAGAGAGGGAATCAAACAATGGGGGTTTTAGTTACAGTCCAGACAGTAAATATTTGGACAGTAGGATAGTTTTTGTTCTTCAGATTCAGAGCTTCAGCACGTTCAATTTAAAATAAAGTAAAATGGAGACAAGGATGAAGTGCCGAGTCCTAGCCTTACATCAATCAAAAAAACTGTGTGGGAGATACAGCCCATACAGGACCCAGAGTTTAGGGGTTCATGAATAACTGGACAGATGACAAATGAAGTCAAACAAAACCTTATTCAATATTTTTGTGGAAAACCATTTTTTTGCAGTCAATGACTGTGTGAAATCTCCACCCACAGTCACTAGCAGATGCTCTGTATTGTCCCTGGTGATGCTCTCCTTGGCAGCTCAGTCAGACTGAGATCAGGTGACTGACCCTGACAAGGTTGTGTCTGTTCAGGATCATTGTTCTGCTGAAAGATGAAACGTTGTTTGATGCATTTGGCTGAATCTGAGCCACAGACTGCTGCATGTACATGTCTGTATTCATCCTCCTGCTTCCATCAGCAGTCATCATCAATAAATATCAGTGTGCCAGTTCCGTTGGCAGCCGTCCATGCCCGAGCCATAACAGAAGCACCATGTTTGACAGATGAGACTTTGGGTCATGAACCCTCCTTTTTTTATTCCACACTTTCCTCTTCACATTGTTTTGACAGAGGCTGATTTTTGTTTCATCAGTCCACAGAACTCTGATCCAGAACAACCAGTTTCTTTTTGTGTATTTTTGCGAACATCAGCCTGTTTTTGAGGTTTACTACGAGTTTGTATCTTGTGGTGAATACTATGAGTTTATGGTCATCAACTCTTATCTTGATCTTTGACAACATGTCTGCCCACATCCAGGAGAGTATTATTGTCTTGCTCTGAGGTCACAAATGGGCTTCTTTTCACCATGCAAATTGTTTTTCAGCCATCCACAAGACTTGTGCTCGTCAGTCATTTGCCAATTTGTGTTTTTCCTGTGAACACTTTTTAATCACTTATTAACGCTTTATTATGATGTACCAGTTGTTGATTTTTGCAAACCAAACTAATCATTATCTCTTTAAATTGGATGGTCACCACTTTACTCCAAGAACAACAGAAGTTGATCTCAAAATCTGATACATGACATCTTCTTTTATATTCCAAAAAGTACCTAGTCATTCCCCCGCCCATATCAGATTACAACATCACATTGTTATTCACTAGAATACCTGGGCTGGGGGCACATATCCTTATCTCTCAAAACTTGTGCTGAAAATAGTTTGAATCCTTTTGTGTTCTACTGAAACTGGTGCTGAATTCTCCTGTATTCTACTGAAACTGGTGCATCCACCTGTGCATTGTTCACACAATTTTTCATGCTCAGGTCACAGTGACCTGAGGGCACTCTGACCCAGCGCACATTAACATGCCTCGCCATGCCCCGGCATGTCTATTTTTTTAGTCAAAGCCTCCTCCAGTGGACATCATTATATTCATCAATTATAAATGATCAATTATATGTTGCCATGGCGCTGCGGATGGCTGCCTCGGTGTGTTGGTGTGCACTTTTTTGCCTTATTTTCTTTGTAAATTCAGTTTTCTGCATTGGTTTCTGGAGCTCTCTCACCAGAGAAGAGCTTGTTAACATCAAAGACACAACTCCAGAGGATTTTTTCCCACATTTCTCGACTCACCTGTGGAATTATTGGACATTTTGGTCAGAGGTCACTGACCGTTACTCTCGCAGTGAAACACCGGAGGAGAGGAAAACGTGCCGGTGCGCTTGCGCGTCTCCGCCGGTGCAGACTTCGCACACCGCTCCCAGGTATCTTTCTCTCCAAGGTGCGTTCACTGCCCAACAAGCTGGATGAACTTCAGCTACTAAAACCACCATAAAAGAGAGGGAGAGAGCCAATGAAAGGGTTAACAGATCTTATAAAAATGACACAATAAAAATAAAAATTAAGAGAAGGCGTATAAGGGTTAATATTTGTGAGGGTTAAAAGACCTTAGGGTTAGAGCCCTGAGGATGGTTAAGGTTAGGGGAGGGGCCATGTACAGGTTAAATAAAATTAATTTTGATACAGGGATGGTTGGTGTTAGGCACTCTCTACTAGGTGGTTGTGGTTAGGAATTAGGTTCTGGAAAGTAATAATGAGAGAGAGGGAGAAGGAAAAAAAAAATAAATAAATAAAAATGTATGATTAATTGTGTTATCCTGCTGGTTAGGGTTAGGGTTAGGTTAGGTAAAAGGCGCAGCACTCTTGGGAGGGCTGCGAAGGGCACGGGCACACGAGGACCCATTAAAAACATTCAAATAGGTCTCTTTTAAGATAGTACCAGGTGCTTAAAATTCACTTAGGGGTGGTGGGGGGTTGGGCTGTGGATTCCTTAGTGTTTTAGTATTTTGTTAGGTAAAAAAGTCAAAAGCATCCTCAAAGAATTGTTGTCCAATCGGACATACAATAGGCACAGGCACACAGGACTTCCACTTTCCCCTCTCCTTCCACTACACACAAAGAGACAGTCAAAGAAATCCGGTTTCGTGGCCCAGAATACCATCGATGGTAGACTGGGCCACATCCACATCCCACCTGACCTTCAGCGACATACACACACACACACACCCACAGAGTCTCCAGTCCAGAGATGGCCTCCCATATTTAAATGGCTTCATTTAGACCGCTGGGCACATTAGTTTTTAATTTTGTGATCCAGCGTCTCTCAGCCATCCATCTCTGGGCTGATGACCAACCTGCCCTGGTCTCCAGGCCTGCGATCAAAAGATTCTCTGCACCATGAGCACGGAAATGCACATAAACTTCTGTTGTTTTATTTGAGCGCTGAATATGATATAGATGTTGTTGTAAACGTGCCCGCAGCTTGTTTTTAGTCTGCCCCACATACAATTTACCACATATTTTACACTCGATAACATACACCAGATTTAAAGAGTCCAGCTGGAAAGTTTGCCAGACTGGAAAACTCATATCTGTGTGTTTGTTTTCTACATATTTAATTACTTTAAAATGTGCATTCCGTTTGTTTTTTTCTTTAGGTGTCAGAGAGGCATGGACCAACATATCATTTAGATTTTTGTTTCGTTTAAAAGCTGATATGATTTTGAAATCAGAAAAAGACTGAATAGCATCCTGAAGTTTTCCAAAATTAGTTTTTGCCATTGAATTAATTTTGAGTGAGAGCGAACAGAAAGTAGTCACCAGAGGAACTATTTTTTTATTTTGTTCAACTCTGGAGTCAATCTGTCTCTCCTCTGTGGAGCTCACAGAAACCTCCCTCTTTATGGAGCGCAGAAAAGTGCGGCTGTAGCCTCTCCTCCTGAGCGCTTTAAAGAGAGTCCTGGTGGCCATCTCCACATCCTCCGGCCTTGTACAAATCCTTTTAAACCTTATAAGTTGGGACTTCACAATCCCCTTAAAAGTGTGTTTTGGATGAAAGCTGTTTTTGTGTAACAAAGCGTGTGTGTCTGTTGGTTTAAAATAGACCCTGGTTCCCAGTCTCCACTTTTCTGCGCTCTCTTTCATGACAAAAACTTCAGTGTCTAAAAATTCAATTTTTTCTGTTTGTAAGTTATACTTTATTTTAATTGAATCATGATGGTTATTCAGGATGCTAATGAAATGTTTGAATTCAGGCTCTGAGTGAGTCCAGACTCCAAATATATCGTCCAGGTACCTCATATACAATATGGGGACCTGAGGGCACTTGGGGAAGACAGTTTGCTCCCAGGCAGCCATGTAAATATTGGCATATGCCGGGGCAAACTTCTTCCCCATGGCCGTCCCATGTACCTGTAAATAATATCTGGAATCAAACTCAAAGTCATTTTTTGTTAAACCTAGTTTTAAAAGCTGGAGAAGGGCCTCATCTGGTCTGGCTGGATCCGGGTATTTTTTGAAAACCTCTTGAACCGCTTTTTTCTTTTCTATATCTATAGAGAAGAGCATGGCTCCAGGACAAACCTCCACAGATTTAATTTTTGAAACAAACTCATATGTATCTTTAATGTAGCTGTCATGTTTCTGGGACAAGGGATTCAAAAAACAGTCAATATATTCAGCTACCCTATATGATTCACTCCCACAGTCGGAGACAATGGGCCGACCCGGAGGAATCTCGTGAGGAACTGTCCAAGTGCTGGGATCCTTATGGATTTTTGGAAGCAGATAGAATTTCCTTGGACGTGGCGGATCTTGACCAAACAGATAAAATCTCTGTTTAGAAGAGATGTATTTCTTCACGTACAGTTCCTCCACGATCCTCCGGGTCAGCACCTGTGTCTCCGACTGTAGGGAGTGTGACAGCGGCCTGTAATGAACTGAATTACTCAGTTGTCTGTTTGCTTCAATGAGATATTGTGTTCTATCCATAATAACTATTTTTGATCCCTTGTCCGCAGGCTTTATGACTATATCCTCTCGTTTTTTGAGTTCTTCCAGCGCTTGTCGCTGTTCCACACACAGATTATCCTCATCTACATTAACGGCTCGGGTCCCCTGGAGTCCCCGCAGGTCCAGCCCAATCAGCCTCTGCAGTGGCTCCGGCACTGCATCCCACTCAGGTTCCCACCTCGAGGGCTCCACAAACAACATCGGACCCGAGTCCGTAGTATATTCAAAATGATTTAATAGTTTCAGACGCCTGTGATACTCATATAGATCTCTTTTGAAGTCGTTTCTATCCACTTTTAGTGGGGTTGGAATAAAAGAGAGGCCCTTCTCCAGCAGTTTTTGTTCAGCCTGATTTAACATAACAAAACGAGATAAATTAAGCACATTAGAATGTGTGGGGGTGAACGATGTCGTTCCCCCTCCCCTTAGTTTAATTGTTTCATCCAAGATTCAAAAATGTTTAATGCCGTTTTGGCTGTCCAATGTACCGGGTCGTGACTGTGAACTCTGAACTGGTGGTCCTCCACCATGTTCAGAGTTTTAAAGTGTTCCAACAGAAAGATATTTGTTTGTTCTACCAGAGCTCGCACACTCTGTGGCAGTTTATCTGAGCACTGGATCAGTGGCACAAAGATCTGTGCGTGAGGAAACACTCTACGGGCACATGCCCTCAGCTGCTGAAATTGTTTTTTGATGGTCTCCATAAGATTATTTCTTAAACAATTATTCAGACCAACCGAGAGCACGACCTTTTGAGCAGTAGAGCAGACAGCTAATTTTTCCAGCACCCCCTTCAGATGATGTATCTGGGCTCCAGGAAAACTATCAACCTGCACCGATGAATGCTGATAATCAGGAATTCTGGACAGGTTGGAGTCTCTGATCACCAACATCGGCTGTGTCACTGTCAAGGCCCAGAGCCTGATTTTCTGAGAGGTCATCTGATGGCGAGTTGGTCTTTTACTCAAAACCTGGGAGGCAGAGAGAAGGCCCCGCCCGCCCAGCGGGCCAGTGAGAGTAGCCCCTGTGCTAACAGGAGCCCCCTCTCTGCTCCCCAGGATTCCATCCGTAGTCTGTGTCGTGCTCTGTCCTGATTGTCTGTCTTCAATCACGTCCGGTATTAAAGCAACTACATTAGAGTGGACAGCTCTGCTCTCCACCCTCCCCACCGCATCCAAGAAGGAGTCGTCAGACATCTCCTCCTCCTCCTCACCCTCCTCCCCCCCAGCAGCACTCCTCTGTCGTCCCCCCTCCTCCCCCTGCTCCACAACCCCCCGACTCACCCCCAAGGGAAGCTGGCCCTCTATCGTAGGCCGCTGCTCCACCTTCTGCTGCATCCCCGCCACCCCCACTCCCCCCCCAACCCGCACCACATGCACCTCCGCCCGCACACTCAGCATCCTGCTCCCCCCAGGGTTAGCTCTCCCCCCCACAGTTTTTGCCCCGGCTTCTGCTGTGGGCTGTGGGGGGGGCCCCGATGTCAAAACCGCCCCCGGCCTAGGGTTGGCAAGAGCCGGAGAGCGGACAGAGGGACCACGATGGGGGCCGGAGATGGCAGCGGGAGACGGGGATCGCTCCAGCACAGGAGGTGGAGCGCGGCCCAGACCAGGGGGGTGAGTACGGCCAGGGTTAAAGGGGAGGGCGTTGTTATGGTTAGGAGAGAGGGCATGGTTATAGTTAGGAGAGAGGGCGTGGTTAGGGTTAGGAGAGATAAAATTTACTCGGCCACTGACTAGCAGTGGCCGAGTCATGCACACTCCATCACAGACACCCTGCAGGAGTGTCGCCCAGCTCAACTCCCTGAAAGGGATGATTAAAATGGGATATTGGAGTTGGGTCAAAGGTCATGATGGGTTGGGGTTAGGCAAAGGTCAAGGGATGGTTGAGGTTAGGGTTGTAGTGGGATAGGGTTAAAGGTCATTAGGGTTAAGGTTAGGCACAAATCCAGGGGTGGTTAAGGTTAGGGTTAAAGTACATGTTGGGGTTAGAGGTCACCATCCTGGTTGAGATCAGATGTCAGGATGTGGTTTTGGTTAAGATGAGGGTCTAAATTAGGTTTTAGAGGTCAAGGGTTAGAGTAAGGTTGAGGAGAGGAGGAAAGAAAAAGAGAAAGAGAGAGAGAGAGAGAGAGAGAGAGAGAGAGGAGGAAGAAAAAAAAAAAAAAAAAAAAATTTAATTATTTCCTTGACACAAGAATACCATTTTATTATATACTTATTTATTATTTAATCCCCGTGGATATTTAGAATCCAGATTAATAATCCACGATCTTTCAGTTCTCTGTCTTTGAATTGTAGTCCAATTTGGATTACATTGTAATATCGATGCTTGTACTGAATCCCATCCATGTTGAATAAAATGCTTAACCAATGGAGTATGAACTTCCTTTCTTTTCAAAATATTATGTCTGTGCTGTGCAAACCTGGTAAGGATCGTGTTCCCAGTCTCACCAACATATAGAAGGCCACACTGTTTACATACAATTAAATATACACAATTTTTAGTAAATATATTCCCATGATTTGGGATTTTGAAAACCCTTTGATTATATGGATTAGATATCCAAAATCGTTGTCTGAAAAAATCACCTTTGTATTTGACTCTGGGCTTCACTAATGATTTTATTTTTGCTCTGACTAACAGGTCCTTTAAGTTTTTATTCTTCCTAAAAGCAGCAATAATTCTGGAATCCTGTAAATCTTGTGTCTCTTTTATCATATTGTTAAAATTGTTTTTAATTACTCTGACCAATTTGACATTAGAAGGTGAGTAAGTAGTCACAAAGGGGAGAATGGAGGAGACCTGAATTGGTCTGATCTGGAGAAATGTTTTGAAGCATGTTCTAAGAAAAGTCCTAGAGTACCCTCTACTGGACAATGCGGAGAATAGCACCTTGGTGGCGCATCTGAAATCCTCCTTTTGAGTGCAGATCCTATGAAATCTTAATAATTGGGACTTTACTAAGCCTGCAAATGTGTGTTTGGGATGAAAGCTGCTCTTATGAAGTAATGCATGTGTATCAGTCTCTTTAAAGAAAACTTTAATGTCCAATTGATTGGTTTCTGAAAATTTTGGGCCTTTGAAAGTTGTTGTGTCCAAGAAATCTACTGAATTATGGCTGGTTGTGGATTTGAGTTTAATAGATGGATTGTGATTGTTAAGAATATTAATAAATAGTTGAAAATCTTCCTCTGAGTGGGTCCAGATGCCCCAAATATCATCCAGGTATCTATAATAATGTAGGGGTTTCTTATCACATTTCTCCAGTACAGAAGTCTCCCACTCTGCCATGAAGATATTGGCATAAGCAGGAGCGAATTTCTTCCCCATTGCTGTGCCTTTTATCTGTAGAAAAAATTCTCCATTGAATTCAAAGTCATTCTTATTTAAATTAATTTCTAACAGTTGAAGCAGTTCCTTATCAGGTCTCTTTTTATCATAATTTTTGTAAAATATGTTTTTTATAGCTTGAATTCCCTCTGCAATATCAATATTTGTATATAAACTATCTATGTCCATCGTGAATAAAACAGAATTGACAGGGATATGTAACTTTTTTACCTTTTCTATGAAATCATATGTATCTTTAATATAACTTGCATGAGTAACAGACAAAGGATTCAAGTAATAATCAAGGAACTCAGCAGTTCTGTACGTTTCACTATTGCAATCTGACACAATAGGTCTCCCAGGAGGAATTTCAAATGGTTTACTCCATTTAGCAGGGTCCTTATGGATTTTTGGCAGCATATAGAAGCGCCTGGGTCTCGGTTCAGAATCTCCCATTAAGTAATTCTTTTGTTTAGCATTAATGAATTTTTTCTCATATAATTTCTGAATAATTTGTTTAATTTGTGGGAGAGTATCCAAATAAATAGGTTTGTCTAACTTTGAATAATATTTGGTATCGTTCAATTGTTTATAGCCCTCCCACAGATATTGTTCCCTATCCATAATGACCACTGCGCTGCCCTTATCAGCTGGTTTAATAATAATTTCCTTATTATTGATCAAATCCTTCAAGGCTGAGGTTTCCTCCAGAGTCAAATTGGGTTGTAAGTGATATATTTGGAAAAAATTATTGAAATAATTTATGTCCCGTTGGATTAAATCCTTAATGCAAGGAGGCAATTGTGTCTCTGGAGGAGACCAAGTGGAACTGGGAGTAAAAGGCGGTGGTATCGACACATCTCTATCCCCATAGAAAACTGCCAGTTTAAGTCTCCTGTGGTAGTTTTGAAGATCAAGCCTGGATTGTTTTTTAATGTTTTTATTGCACCCCTTAGTGGGAATGAAATTTAGACCTCTGTTGAGAAGGGCAAGTTGTGGAGTTGTTAGCTGGATTTTTTTGGATAAAACCATAACATTCTTATACCCCTCCTGCTCAGGCAGGGTTAGGGTTAGGGTTAGGGTTAGGGTTAGGGTTAGGGTTAGGGTTAGGATTGGGGTTAGGAACCCGCCCCCTCCAGCCGGAGAAAGCGGAAGGTGCACGGTCCTTCCACCCAGGGTAACCCCCATCCATAAACCGAACCCTGCCGCGATTGGCCTCCCGGCGTCTATGGCCGTAGCGGACCGTAGTCCAGCCTCCGTCCATTTTCAGGTAAGTTTCCCTTTTTTTCTTTTTTTCCTTTTTTTCTTTTTCTTCCTCTTTTCTTCTTCTTCTTTCTCACTTTCTTCTTTCTTCTTTTTCAGGTAAGTATTCCTTTTTCTTTCTTTTTCTTTCTTTTTTTACAGGCTTTGTAATTATATGACCATAAATTTTGTTTTTAAGGTAGGTATTTATAATAAAAAATATATGAAATCAAACTGTCTATGAATTATTTATTTATTTATATTAATTAAGATATAAACAAAAAGCGCTTCTCCAATTGAGAAGGATTAAATAACAAAATAAACGAAAAAATTAGCCTTTAAGAAGGCTTTTAAATTTGTTCTTTTATAAAAAAATAAATAAAATTAACTTAACTTAACTTACATAGACCAAATCCACGTGTGCCTCCAGGCAACGTTTCGACTACTTAAGTCTTCCTCAGGCCAAAGGCACACACAAAAAATAAAAATAAAATATATCCAATCGAGAGCTGGCTGCAAAAGATGTTGCTGCTCCGAGAGCTAGGGTGAGAATGAGCTTCTCCCTCCTGCTTCGCCTTTTATACCCGCCCGGTTTCTTAAGTTTCGCTTTTTCAATTTGGTTCGTCTTTTTTAAATGTTCATTCGCCTTTTTAACTTTTCAACTTTTTTTAACCTTTTGAACCCATTTTTAACCCTATAATAGCCAATTCATGAATTTAAATTATATTTTTATCCCTAATTCCCATTAATTAATATTCTTTTAAATCTCTAATAATAAATTTCATAAATTAATTGTAATTTTAATGTAAATATTTATTGTTTTTAAATCAAATTATCAATTTGTTTTTAACAGTCCAATTAAATTATAATGTTAGGGTTTAGAAATAAATGACTGGGATTGGGTTAGGATTAGGGATTAAAAAGATAGTGGTTAGGGTTAGGGTTAGGGTTAGGGTTAGGGTTAGGGTTAGGGTTAGGGTTAGGGTTAGGGTTAGGGTTAGGATTGGGGTTAGGAACCCGCCCCCTCCAACTGGAGAAAGCGGAAGGTGCACGGTCCTTCCACCCAGGGTAACCCCCATCCATGAACCGGACCCTTCCGCGATTGGCCTCCCGGCGTCTACGGCCGTAGCAGACCGTAGTCCAGCCTCCGTCCATCTTCAGGTAAGTTCCTCTTTTTTTTCTCTTTTTCCTCTTTCTCTTTCTCTCTTCTTTTTCTTCTTCTTTGTCTTTCACACTTTCTTCTTTTTTCTTTTTTCTTTTCAGGTAAGTATTATTTTAAGCTTTGTAATTATATAACCATAAATCGTTTTTTTTAAAAGTAGGTATTTATAATAAAATAAAATATGAAATCAAACTGTCTATGAATTATTATTTATTTATTTTAATTAATACAAAGGTAAACAAAAAACGCTTCTCTAATTGAGAAGGATAAAATAATAATAAAAAAATTAACCAAAAAACAAACCTTGAAGAAGGCTTTTAAATTGTTCTTTTATAAAAAAGGTAAACTGAACTTACATCAATAAGGTCCACATGTGCCTCCAGGCAACGTTTCGACTCCCTTGAGTCTTCTTCAGGCCAAAGGCACACAAAAAAAACAAAATAATATATCCAATCAAGAGCTGGCTGTATAGGATGTTGCTGCTTTGAGAGCAAGGGTAAAAATGAGCTTCTCACTCCTGCTTCGCCTTTTATATCCGCCCCTTTTCTTAAATTCGCCTTTTTAATTTTGGTTCGTCTTTTTCATTTTTCGTTCGTCTTTTTTAACTTATGAACTTTTTTGACCTTTTTAACCTCTTTTTAACCCTATAATAGCCAATTCATGAATTTACATTATATTTTTAATTATATTTTTAACCCCAATTCCCATCAATTAATATTCTTTTAATCCTTTTAACCTCCAATGATGAATTTATAAAGTAATTGTAATTTTAATCTAAATATTTATTGTTTTTAAATTCAATTATCAATTTATTTTTAACAGTCCAATTAAAATGGTTAGGGTTAGGAATGAAGGACTGGGATTGGGTTAGGGTTAGGGATTAAAAAGATAGTAGTTATGGTTAGGGTAAAATATAGGGGATGGGGTTAAGATTAGAGTTTAGTGGTTAGGGTTAGGGCCAGAACCAGAGGTTGGGTTTAGGTTTATGTTTAGGCAGGAGGCCGAGGGTTAGGGTTAGGCAATAGAGAGTGTGGTTATGGTTAGGGTTAAGATCCGGGTTCGGGTTAGAGTGAAATATTTGGTTAGGTTTAGGCACCCAACCCCTCTGGTTGGGTTTAGGCACCCAGCCCCTCTGGTTGGGTTTAGGCAAGCCTCCATACAGGTAAGTACACACAGGTAAGTACCCAGGTAAGTAACAATTAATTCAATTTCATATTAAGACCAAATGGTTCTCTCGTTCCCAACATATAAATCCAATAACGCTCTTTTTTCTTGCGTTCCCAATCTGTCCAAGCAGCATTCCTCTGCAGCCCTGCCATTCTTACTGAATCAAAACCATGTACAATAAAATGTTGAACAAAAGGTGTATCCACTTCTTTCTTATTCTTAATATTATAGCGATGTTGAATCATCCTCGTGGATAAAGTATTTTTGGTTTCTCCAACATATTTTAAACCACATTTTACGCAAAATATAACATAAACACAATTGTTAGATTTGGGGCTGAAACCTTGATCTATCTTTACCATAGTTCTATCCCTAGCATTTCTGATAAATTTCAATTTGACAAATTGTTCAGCCATATAGTCAGGTTTCTTAAAGGTCAAAGAGGGCAACTTAGCTCTAACTAGGAGGTCCCTAAGATTCGGATTCCTCCTATAGGCCGAAATGACCCTTGACCCCGGAATGATCTCAGACCCCACAATGAACTTATCAAAATTATTCTTAAACACATTATTCAATTTCTTTGCAGTAGAACTAAAAGTGGTTATCAAAGGAATCAAATTCCCACGTTCCTTACTATTTTTCTTTTGAAATGTCCTGAGACACCGCCGTAGAAAAGATAAAGAATATCCTCGTCCCCGTAAGGCATCAAAAAGGGTATGGACTGCCCCTAGAAAATCCTCTTCCCGCGTGCAAATTCGTTGGAATCTAAGAAGTTGGGATTTAACTATTCCTGTAAAAGTATGTCGTGGGTGAAAACTGGACTTATACAATAAGGCATGGGTGTCCGTTTTTTTGAAAAAAACTTTAACTTCTAATTGGTGTGTATTTTCAAATTCTAAACCTTTAAACACTGTTGTGTCTAAAAAATCGATAGATTTATCATTTGTTTCAACTTTGAGTTGGATAGAAGGATCGTGGGAATTCAATATCTGTACAAAATTATCAAATTCTTCCTTGGATCCCTCCCAAACTCCCCAAATATCATCAAGATATCTTAAATAATGAAAAGGTTTTTTATAACATTTATGAAATGCTTCCTCTTCCCAGAAGGCCATAAAAATATTGGCGTAGGCCGGAGCAAATCGCTTCCCCATCGCCGTGCCCTTAATTTGGAGATAATATTCATCATTAAACACAAAGTCATTCCTCCTTAAATTTATATCCAACAATTGAATTATTTCTTCCTCTGGCCTTCTAGGATCTGGATACCTTTGAAAAATCTTTTTAACTGCATCAATACCTGCATCAATCTCAATATTCGTGTACAAACTATCCACATCCATAGAGAAAAAGAATGAGTTGGTAGGGATCCTCAATTTCGTAACCATATCAATAAAATGGTAAGTATCTCTTACATAGGCAGGATGTTTACATGACAATGGATTTAAATAATGATCCAGAAACTCTGCTGTGAAATACGTTTCACTCCCGCAGTCCGATACTATCGGTCTGCCAGGGGGTAATTCAAAAGGGATAGTCCACTTTTCGGCTTCTTTGTGTATCTTAGGAAGGATATAAAATCTCCTTTCCCTCGGGTGAGAATCACCTTTTAAATAAGCTTTCTGCTTTCCATTAATGAATTTCTTCTTCTTTAATTGATCTAAAATTTTATCAACCATAGGAATGGTGTCCATATAAATCGGTTTATCTAATTTTTTATAATACTCCTTGTCATTTAACTGTCTTTCGACCTCAAATATGTATTTATCCCTATCTAAAATGACAACTGCCGACCCTTTGTCGGCAGGCTTGAGAACCACATGTTTTGCTTTTTGTAGTTCCCGTAATGCTTTAACTTCATGAATTGACAAATTACGAATTTCTTGAAATGTATTATAATTGTTATTTAAAGTTTCCAGATCCTTATTTATTAAATTTTTAATTTCCACAGGTAACTTTTCCATTGGAGGCGACCAATTGGAGGTCCCCACAAAAGGTAAGTATACTCTTTGGTTTGCATTTTTAAAGTATGCCGCTAATTTAATTCGTCTGTGATAATTTTGTAAATCCAATTGAAATTGTTGTTTCTGATTCCTGCCTATGTCAAGAGTAGGTACAAAAGTTAGTCCCCTTTGCAATAAATCCCATTGTGGGCCCGTGAGAGAAAAGTTTTTGGCTAAAACCACCACAGTCTCTGCTGTAAGGGACTTACATCTGTTGACCCCCTCTCCGTCTGGCCTTAGAGGGAGGTCAAGTTTAAAAACTTGGTCCAATGGGCCAACATGGCTCCCGCCGTATCACGAGTCCAATGGACGTCATCCTGCTCCGTCTCGAACTCGTCCTCCGGAAGGAGAGGAATGTGTGGACAATTCCGGGTAAGGTATCGGTTGAGAATGTCCAGATTGTCTCTCTGGTCCTTCGGAAGAGTTGAAGAAAAGTTGACCAAGGGGATCCAGATCTCTGCAGCCGGAAACTTCCTCTTAGTCATTCGAATTGCGGCCTGCAGGTTTTTCACTGTTGTCTCTTTGCATTTGTTTTCCCTACCATTCATCCCGAATGATAGAACAACCTTCTCCACCGTCACTCCCCCAGGTGGCCACGCCTTCTCCATAAGATGGTATGCATGGCGGAAATGTGCCCCTGGATAACTGTCTATCTGGAGATTCCGGTTGAAGAAGGGCGGAAACCTGGAAAGGTTTGAGTCCCCAAGGATTAACCATTTTTTAGTAACCACCAAGTCCCAGTCAGTCAATTTCCTTTGTGTGTTGATGTGTCTGGTGACATAGAACTTTGGTGGCGGGGGATGTGTAAAATGGTCTACCGAATCTTCAAAGATCTCTGCGTCCCCCTTATCCTCATGGCCCCGTGCTATCTCCTGATCCGGACTCCATTCTTCCGGTGCTGAGGATTGCGAGGCAGTCAGGATATCTGATTGGGCATCCTCTTCGGCGTTGAGCTGGTCAAAAAGCTCCTCCAACTCTGCATGAAAGGAATCTCGAGTTGAGTCTTCCTGTTGTCTCCGAATCTGCTCCTCCTCTTCCTCCTCCTGTCCTACCTCGTCCTCCAAATTGTTCTCAGACCTCCTTCTCCCCTCCCTAGGTGGTTTGGGAGAGCTGTACGGGGGACTTCCTTCTGGCTGGGGAGGAGATGATACATCCCAGGTAGGTGAGGTAGGGTCAGTCATGGTGGAAACCGAGTGTTTGGTTTTAGGCGACCTCTGCCTTGCCGGCTGGGACTGAGTTCCAGCTGTTTGGACCACCTGTGTTTGTGTCCCAGTAGTCGTTCCCCCAGCCGCTGTCTCTGGCTCTGGCGCTGACTGTTGTCCCCCTCCGGTGACAACCCTTGTAGTGATGAGGGCCTCTGCGTGGTCCACTACATCTTGGGACAACCGTGCGAGGTTCCTCTTAGCCCATCTCACAGCCACCTGGAAGGCCGCCTTCCAGTCTGGAACCAACAACCCGGTAAGTTCCTGCAACACATTTTCCAGGCCGGCGTTGTAGTGGTCCATGAGGATGGTGAGTGTATTGTAGCCCCAGTTCTCCGCATTTCCCTTAATCATGTCCATTGTTTGTGGTGTTGGATTGGCTGGCTTGATCATGGTGGCTAGCATCTCCACCATCCTCGTGATCATCCTAGGCTCCTCCTTACCATCTTTCGGAGCCACATTTTGAAGATGGTGAACCATCCGGATCACCGTGTGCATCTTTCGGATCAGACGTCCAAATTGCGGGTCTGCCGGTTGTCGCCTGATGTCTTCAGACTCTCTATCCCGTGGAGAACCGCTTCTTAGGACCGGTCTTGCGAAGAATTGGCGACCCCTGACAACCGCAGCATAAGAACGGGATTGGGGTCCAGCGTAGCGAGGGTTCCCTGAGGGAGGCACTGGCCAATTAGGATTGGGGTTAGGAACCCGCCCCCTCCAACTGGAGAAAGCGGAAGGTGCACGGTCCTTCCACCCAGGGTAACCCCCATCCATGAACCGGACCCTTCCGCGATTGGCCTCCCGGCGTCTACGGCCGTAGCAGACCGTAGTCCAGCCTCCGTCCATCTTCAGGTAAGTTCCTCTTTTTTTTCTCTTTTTCCTCTTTCTCTTTCTCTCTTCTTTTTCTTCTTCTTTGTCTTTCACACTTTCTTCTTTTTTCTTTTTTCTTTTCAGGTAAGTATTATTTTAAGCTTTGTAATTATATAACCATAAATCGTTTTTTTTAAAAGTAGGTATTTATAATAAAATAAAATATGAAATCAAACTGTCTATGAATTATTATTTATTTATTTTAATTAATACAAAGGTAAACAAAAAACGCTTCTCTAATTGAGAAGGATAAAATAATAATAAAAAAATTAACCAAAAAACAAACCTTGAAGAAGGCTTTTAAATTGTTCTTTTATAAAAAAGGTAAACTGAACTTACATCAATAAGGTCCACATGTGCCTCCAGGCAACGTTTCGACTCCCTTGAGTCTTCTTCAGGCCAAAGGCACACAAAAAAAACAAAATAATATATCCAATCAAGAGCTGGCTGTATAGGATGTTGCTGCTTTGAGAGCAAGGGTAAAAATGAGCTTCTCACTCCTGCTTCGCCTTTTATATCCGCCCCTTTTCTTAAATTCGCCTTTTTAATTTTGGTTCGTCTTTTTCATTTTTCGTTCGTCTTTTTTAACTTATGAACTTTTTTGACCTTTTTAACCTCTTTTTAACCCTATAATAGCCAATTCATGAATTTACATTATATTTTTAATTATATTTTTAACCCCAATTCCCATCAATTAATATTCTTTTAATCCTTTTAACCTCCAATGATGAATTTATAAAGTAATTGTAATTTTAATCTAAATATTTATTGTTTTTAAATTCAATTATCAATTTATTTTTAACAGTCCAATTAAAATGGTTAGGGTTAGGAATGAAGGACTGGGATTGGGTTAGGGTTAGGGATTAAAAAGATAGTAGTTATGGTTAGGGTAAAATATAGGGGATGGGGTTAAGATTAGAGTTTAGTGGTTAGGGTTAGGGCCAGAACCAGAGGTTGGGTTTAGGTTTATGTTTAGGCAGGAGGCCGAGGGTTAGGGTTAGGCAATAGAGAGTGTGGTTATGGTTAGGGTTAAGATCCGGGTTCGGGTTAGAGTGAAATATTTGGTTAGGTTTAGGCACCCAACCCCTCTGGTTGGGTTTAGGCACCCAGCCCCTCTGGTTGGGTTTAGGCAAGCCTCCATACAGGTTAGGGTTAGGGTTAGGGTTAGGGTTAGGGTTAGGGTTAGGGTTAGGGTTAGGGTTAGGGTTAGGGTTAGGGTTAGGGTTAGGGTTAGGGTTAGGGTTAGGGTTAGGGTTAGGGTTAGGGTTAGGGTTAGGGTTAGGGTTAGGGTTAGGGTTAGGGTTAGGGTTAGGGTTAGGGTTAGGGTTAGGGTTAGGGTTAGGGTTAGGGTTAGGGTTAGGGTTAGGGTTAGGGTTAGGGTTAGGGTTAGGGTTAGGGTTAGGGTTAGGGTTAGGGTTAGGGTTAGGGTTAGGGTTAGGGTTAGGGTTAGGGTTAGGGTTAGGGTTAGGGTTAGGGTTAGGGTTAGGGTTAGGGTTAGGGTTAGGGTTAGGGTTAGGGTTAGGGTTAGGGTTAGGGTTAGGGTTAGGGTTAGGGTTAGGGTTAGGGTTAGGGTTAGGGTTAGGGTTAGGGTTAGGGTTAGGGTTAGGGTTAGGGTTAGGGTTAGGGTTAGGGTTAGGGTTAGGGTTAGGGTTAGGGTTAGGGTTAGGGTTAGGGTTAGGGTTAGGGTTAGGGTTAGGGTTAGGGTTAGGGTTAGGGTTAGGGTTAGGGTTAGGGTTAGGGTTAGGGTTAGGGTTAGGGTTAGGGTTAGGGTTAGGGTTAGGGTTAGGGTTAGGGTTAGGGTTAGGGTTAGGGTTAGGGTTAGGGTTAGGGTTAGGGTTAGGGTTAGGGTTAGGGTTAGGGTTAGGGTTAGGGTTAGGGTTAGGGTTAGGGTTAGGGTTAGGGTTAGGGTTAGGGTTAGGGTTAGGGTTAGGGTTAGGGTTAGGGTTAGGGTTAGGGTTAGGGTTAGGGTTAGGGTTAGGGTTAGGGTTAGGGTTAGGGTTAGGGTTAGGGTTAGGGTTAGGGTTAGGGTTAGGGTTAGGGTTAGGGTTAGGGTTAGGGTTAGGGTTAGGGTTAGGGTTAGGGTTAGGGTTAGGGTTAGGGTTAGGGTTAGGGTTAGGGTTAGGGTTAGGGTTAGGGTTAGGGTTAGGGTTAGGGTTAGGGTTAGGGTTAGGGTTAGGGTTAGGGTTAGGGTTAGGGTTAGGGTTAGGGTTAGGGTTAGGGTTAGGGTTAGGGTTAGGGTTAGGGTTAGGGTTAGGGTTAGGGTTAGGGTTAGGGTTAGGGTTAGGGTTAGGGTTAGGGTTAGGGTTAGGGTTAGGGTTAGGGTTAGGGTTAGGGTTAGGGTTAGGGTTAGGGTTAGGGTTAGGGTTAGGGTTAGGGTTAGGGTTAGGGTTAGGGTTAGGGTTAGGGTTAGGGTTAGGGTTAGGGTTAGGGTTAGGGTTAGGGTTAGGGTTAGGGTTAGGGTTAGGGTTAGGGTTAGGGTTAGGGTTAGGGTTAGGGTTAGGGTTAGGGTTAGGGTTAGGGTTAGGGTTAGGGTTAGGGTTAGGGTTAGGGTTAGGGTTAGGGTTAGGGTTAGGGTTAGGGTTAGGGTTAGGGTTAGGGTTAGGGTTAGGGTTAGGGTTAGGGTTAGGGTTAGGGTTAGGGTTAGGGTTAGGGTTAGGGTTAGGGTTAGGGTTAGGGTTAGGGTTAGGGTTAGGGTTAGGGTTAGGGTTAGGGTTAGGGTTAGGGTTAGGGTTAGGGTTAGGGTTAGGGTTAGGGTTAGGGTTAGGGTTAGGGTTAGGGTTAGGGTTAGGGTTAGGGTTAGGGTTAGGGTTAGGGTTAGGGTTAGGGTTAGGGTTAGGGTTAGGGTTAGGGTTAGGGTTAGGGTTAGGGTTAGGGTTAGGGTTAGGGTTAGGGTTAGGGTTAGGGTTAGGGTTAGGGTTAGGGTTAGGGTTAGGGTTAGGGTTAGGGTTAGGGTTAGGGTTAGGGTTAGGGTTAGGGTTAGGGTTAGGGTTAGGGTTAGGGTTAGGGTTAGGGTTAGGGTTAGGGTTAGGGTTAGGGTTAGGGTAGGGTTAGGGTTAGGGTTAGGGTTTAGGGTTAGGGTTAGGGTTAGGGTTAGGGTTAGGGTTAGGGTTAGGGTTAGGGTTAGGGTTAGGGTTAGGGTTAGGGTTAGGGTTAGGGTTAGGGTTAGGGTTAGGGTTAGGGGTTAGGGTTAGGGTTAGGGGTTAAGGGTTAGGGTTAGGGTTAGGGTTAGGGTTAGGGTTAGGGTTAGGGTTAGGGTTAGGGTTAGGGTTAGGGTGTGGGGTAGGGTT
>NW_027273885.1:5000-197500 GCF_046630095.1 Trachinotus anak
TATTAAAAAGAGAGAAAAAAAGAAGAAGAAAAAGAAAAAAAAGAAATAAGTTGTTTTAAGGGAGTTTTTTGGTTTTTTGTATTTTTTTTGGTTTTTATATTTTTTTTGTTTTTTATTAAAAATTTAAGTTCATATATATAAAAAATTTAAAAACACACCCTCCCATCATTTGAGATGGCGTTTGCCGATGAGGATGGGGGGTGGCAACTGGTCCGCCATGGGAGAAGGGGTCGCTCCCGTGGGCGGACCTTTGACTTTCGACCCCAAGGCCATGGTTGGTCTTCTTGGGACCGGGGAGGGGTGGGTGCCAGAGGGGAGGCCCGTGCGTTCCCTGGCCCTCATGGGAGGGGACAGGCTACCCCTTTTCCTAACCAGCCTGTGCCGCCCTTTGGGGTCTCATCCCTCCTTCGTCCTCATCCTGTGCCACCCAGATTTAGGGGGCCACAAACAAGATCGTACGCTGAAGTGGTACGACAAGCCAACCCCGGACGGGGTGGCAATAATTGGACCTGGGGATCTGATCAGGGAGGCTCTCGGAATTGGCAAAAGGGGAGGTATTTCCAGCCCAGGAGAGACAATCAGTATATCCCCGCAGATCCAAAGTTTGGAAAACTGGTGCGCCAGTTGAAGAAGATTATCAAGCTTGTGCACCATTTGCAGAATGTGACTGACGGTACTGGCAAACCGCAGCCACAGATGATCTCCCGGATGGTTGAGATCTTGGCTGACATGATTAAACCGGCGGCCCCTAACCCTAAGACGATGGACATGATTGTGGGCAATGCTAAAAATTGGGGCCACACTACACTGATCATTCTGCAGAACCATTATGAAGCAGCCTTGGAGGAAGCGCTCGGGGACCTGAGCCGGGACCCAGGGCTTGATTGGAGAGCAGCCTTTGAGGTGGCGACTAGGTGGGCACGGAGGAACCTGCCACGGCTGCCACGAGATGTGGTGGATCATGCAGAGGCACTAGTGATGACCGTAATGGGATCAAGTGCACAGGGTCCACAAAACACAAATCCACAAGAGGAGGAACAACAAACAGAAGGACTAGGGGAACTCACAAGACGTCGACGTGGGAGGGAGGATCCCTCCCAGGTGGTATTTCTGGAGGAAGTGGTTACGCCACACCCACAAACAACAAACCAAACAAGAGGAGAACAATCAACGAGACGTCCAAACACAAGGGATGAGTCCTCTCAAGTGGAACCTCTGGAGGGATTGCTGGTACCACAGCCACCGAACACAAATCCTCCAGGAAGGGAACAGCAGACACAGACAATTGAAAACCAATTAGTACAAACGCAAGAGACACCACAACCGACAAGACGCCAACCTACCGTAAACGATCCACCTGAGGGTGAGAGATTGGAGGAAGGGGTTTTGGAAGGACCTTCTGGACTTGCACCGCAGCAGCCCCCTAAAGAACAGAGAGTCCGGAGAAGGGATCAGGGTGTGGGACCGATCGAGGAAGGAGAACAAGTACAATTGGACAAGACACCTACCTTGACTCCTACTAAGGTTACCACGGTAGCACAAGTGATCAGAGAGCCAATACAGGAGAACTCACTGATGGCGGGGGGTTCAGAGGATTTGGGGGAGGCATTTCTTCAGGATTTAGGGACTAGCCTGGCCTCTACCCCACAACAGCCTACCAAATTTGGACCAACCAGACACATCAGAACAAATCGCAAACTGGTTGATTGGAACTTGTCGGTTTCCAAGAAGTGGCTAATCATTGGAGATTCAAACTTATCCAGATTGCCACACCATGAGATTCCACATCTCCAGATTGATAGCTTCCCAGGGGCTAATTTTAGACATATGGGGGAAGTTATTTCTAAGGCCATTGTACAGGTCAGGGTGGAGAAAGTGCTCATCTCATGTGGGCTCAATAGCCGAGGGCAGAAATGTAAGGAAACCACGGTCAAGCAGCTGCAGACTGCTGTCCGGATGATCAAGAGGCGATTTCCTTATTCGGAAATATGGATTCCATTGGTCAACTATTCCAATGCCCTCCCACCGAGAGAGCAACGCAACTTGATCCAACTGAACACTCACATTTTCAAGAACATGCCTTACATTCAACAACTTCCTGAGGTCAGTTTCCGGACAGAACAGGATAACATCCATTGGACTAAGGAAACTGGTAAGGCAATGTTTGATCATTGGGTTACAACTTTAAACTTGAAGGCCCCATAAGCCCTCCAGGGGAGGGGCATGGGGGTTTGAAGCCCCTGATTGCACAGAATGTGGTCATTTTGGCAAAAAATTTCACTCCCACACAGGCGCAATTAAAGGTATTGAATAGAGGCCTTACCTTTATTCCCATCCTAGATATAGGGAGAGGGCAGAAGAACCAATTACGGTTAGATATTCAAAATTATCACCGTAAATTAAGTTTAGCTACATATTTTAAGGATTCACAACAGTCTAAAAAAGTACCATTTACATCACCTTCAAATTGGATACCACCAAAGCATAAATTGCCAGAAGAAATTCATATATTGATTGAAAAAGATTTAAAAGACTTTAATAAATATTTCAAAATTCATATGGAGAAATCAAATTTGGACCAAGAGGAAGTTGAAGCAATTAGAGAACTCATGGGGGTAAAACATATTATCCTTAAGCCGGCTGACAAGGGCAGTGCGGTGGTTATATTAGATAGGGAACAATACATTATGGAAGTGATGAGACAATTAAATGACAAAACATATTACAAAAAATTGGATGAACCGATTTATTTAGAAACTATTCCAATGATACATGATATTTTAAATACATTAAAAATTAAAAAATTCATTAATCAAAAACAGGAGAAATACTTAAAAGGTCTGAGGGAACCAAGGGAAAGACGTTTTTATATCTTACCCAAGATTCACAAACCCCCAGAAAAATGGACAATTCCATTTGAAGTCCCTCAGGGGAGGCCGATCGTGTCAGACTGTGGGAGTGAAACTTATGCCACAGCGGAATATATTGATTATTTCCTCAATCCGTTGTCAATTCTTCATCCTTCTTATGTGAAGGACACATATCATTTTATTGAAATTGTTAAAAATTTGAAGATTCCACCAAATTCATTTTTTTTCAGTTTAGATGTGGATAGTTTGTATACTAATATTGAAATCAAAGCAGGATTGGAAACAATTAAAAAGATTTTTGTAAAATATCCTAATGAGGATAGACCAGATGAGGAAATATTAAAATTACTGGAAATTAATTTGACAAGAAATGATTTTATTTTCAATGAAGAATTTTATTTACAAATTAAAGGAACAGCAATGGGGAAAAGATTTGCACCCTCATACGCCAATATCTTTATGGCAAATTGGGAGGAGGAGGTATTAGCAAAATGCCAAAAGAAACCCCTCCACTATCTTCGTTACTTGGATGACATATGGGGGGTATGGGCATATTCTTTAGAAGATTTTAAACAGTTCATGGGAATTTTGAATGCCCATGACCCATCGATTCAGTTAAAATTTGAAATTAATCAATTATCTATTGATTTCCTTGACACAACAGTGTATAAAGGTGAAGATTTTTCTTTAAGTGGGAAACTGGAGGTTAAAGTTTTTTTCAAGAAGACTGATACACATGCTCTTTTGTTCAAATCCAGTTTTCATCCCAAGCATACTTTTAGAGGGATTGTTAAGTCTCAATTATTGCGTTTTTATAGAATTTGTACCAAAGAAGAAGATTTTTGGGAAGCAGTTAAGATTTTGTTTAGAGCCTTAAAAAAGAGGGGTTATTCGAGATCCTTTTTAAAGCAGTGCTTGGCATCATTTAAAGTTCAAAAATTGGTACAGCAAAAAAGAAGGATTCCTTTAATTACTCAGTATTCTTCAATTAGTAAGGTGATTAATCATAAACTTAAGAGTAATTTTAATTTGATTTTGGGGAATTTTGAACCCTTAAATAATCATGAGGTAATTTCTGCATACAGAAAAAATAAGAATTTAAAAGACCTTTTAGTTAGAGCTAAGCTAAAACCCTTACAACAATATCATAGAAATATGGAGAATTTTTGTTTTTTGAAATATGTTAAAAATTCTGTTAACAAAAGAATATTTAAGTTAGCACAAGATTTTACGCCACAAACGACCAATGTTGTCTATTTATGTTTTTGTACAAAATGTGATAAAAAATATGTTGGAGAAACGCGGAACTCCATGAGGAAAAGGATATGGCAACACAAATATAACATTATTAATAAGAAAGAAATTGATACTCCCTTTGTAAGACATTTTATTTTACATGGATTCCAAGCACTAAAAATAGCAGGCATTCAAAGTAACTTTACGTGGACGACAAAAGAAAGGAAAGCTATGGAAAGGAGATGGATTTATTTATTGGACACACAGATACCATATGGTTTAAATATTAAATATAATTAATTTTATTGAGAACAGATTTCATATGTTAAAAATTCCTAAACCTAACCAATTTAAATTTGGTGCCTAAACTTAACCAATTTGTATTTGGTGCCTAACCTTAACCATTTCTAATTAGGTGCCTAAACTTAACCATTTCTAATTGGATATACTTCTAAATCTAACCTAATCCTAATCCTATCCTAATCCTAACCATTTTAACTGAATGCCTAAACCTAACCAATGCCTAAACTTAACCAAACTTCTAAAGGACAACTAAACCTAACCTATCCTAACCCTAACCATTATAATTGGATGCCTAAACCTAACCAATACCTAACCATAACCATTTGATTGGATGCCTAACCTTAACCAGATTGTTCCTAAAACCTATCTAATCCTAACCCTAACCATTTTGTTTCATTCATAAATAAATAAATATTGTTAAAAATGAATATGGTTAAAAAAATGTATTTTTTTTATTATTTCATTATTTAATTCATGTAAATTTATTAAAGATGTAAAACATAGGGTTAAAATTCATTATAGGGGGTTTATATTTAAAAATTATCAGGATTTAAGGGGTTAATTGGATGTATTTCGAAAAATTAAAATTTAGACGATAAAAACTAAAAAAGACGATTAAAACAAAAAAGACGATGAGCGAGTATAAAAAGACGAAAAACATATTGAGGGCTCATTTGGAGCTTAGGCTTGGTTGGAGACAGTCACTTTTAGTGCGTGGTAGCCATTCTTTTTGTTTTCATTGCCCTGCCTGAAGAAGGCACATACACAGTGCCGAAACGTCGCGCTAGGGCACATTTTTAGTTTATTAAAAAGAGAGAAAAAAAGAAGAAGAAAAAGAAAAAAAAGAAATAAGTTGTTTTAAGGGAGTTTTTTGGTTTTTTGTATTTTTTTTGGTTTTTATATTTTTTTTGTTTTTTATTAAAAATTTAAGTTCATATATATAAAAAATTTAAAAACACACCCTCCCATCATTTGAGATGGCGTTTGCCGATGAGGATGGGGGGTGGCAACTGGTCCGCCATGGGAGAAGGGGTCGCTCCCGTGGGCGGACCTTTGACTTTCGACCCCAAGGCCATGGTTGGTCTTCTTGGGACCGGGGAGGGGTGGGTGCCAGAGGGGAGGCCCGTGCGTTCCCTGGCCCTCATGGGAGGGGACAGGCTACCCCTTTTCCTAACCCTAACCCTAACCCTAACCCTAACCCTTGACCTTTCATAACCTCAACCTGATCCTAATCCTAACCCTAACCTGTCACCCTACCCATGTTAAACCCCCCCCTCCTTTTTTTTTTTTTTTTTTTTTTTTTTTTTTCCATGATCCTATCTTTTAGGTAAATTTTAACCTTCAACCTAAACCCTAAATTTGGCCTAATGGATAAGGCAGAGGGCACCCACACGGGAATTCTGGGTTCAAACCCAGCTCGGGCCCAAAAAGAACCTTATGGTTACAGTGAGTGCCTACTGCCCCCCCCTCTAAAAACAAACGTTTTTTATCCATTCTGAATCTGATTACCACCTTTTAAACCGTGGGGTTTTAATTTTAAATTTATTTTTATTCTTTTTAATTATTTATTTACTTTTTATTTTAGACTTTCTTATAAATTGTTAATTTTTTTTGTGTGCCCTTGGTGGTGGAGTGGCTTAGGCCATGGTCCTGCATACGGTAGACTGGAGTTCGAAACCCGGTCCCGGCAGAAGACTAAATTACATAGTAAAAGATCTTAATGTCCATGGCCTTCGCCTTCCACCACCCCCAAGTCATTTGAAAACACCAAAACCCAACAAGAAGTTTTTAAGGGAGACCTATTTATTAAAATTTTTTTTTATATTTTATCTTTTATTTTTATGGGTTCTCGTGTGCCCGTGCCCCTCGTAGCACTCTTAAGAGTGTTGCGTTTTTCACCTAACCTAACCCTGATGGTGGCCTCTAATCTCAACCCCTGACCTTTGAACCCTAACCTCAACCAGGTTTTATAACCACCTAACCTCAACCCAGACTTACACCTCTAACCTCAACCCCTGACCTTTGACCCCTAACCTCAACCTTTAATCCTGCCTGAGTTCTGAACCCTAACTTTGATTTTTGACCCCTGACCTCTAACCCTAACCGGGCTCCATGGGGGTGATGGAGCTGTCTTGGACAGGAGGATGATGGCCTGTGCACTTAAATTTGGCCGCCTTTGGCGGCCAAATTCAAACTTTTGTTTCCCTAACCAATTTGTAAATTTGACAGCTAAACCTAACCTAATCCTAACCCTAACCATTTTAATTGGATGCTTAAATTTAACCCTAACAATAAAAAACCCCAGTTTAAAACTTAAATTTGATGATAAAAATTGATAAAAATATACATTTATTTGTTAAATATGAAAAAATATTTTTTTTATTATTATTTAATTCATTAAAATTCATTAAAAGATTAAAAATAAATAGTCTAATTCATTTATGGGGATTACATTAAAAAACTATCGGGATTTAAGGGGTTAATTGATTTAATTTGAGAAAATAAAACTTAGACGATAAAAAGTTAAAAAAGACGATTATTTGAAAATAGGCGATTGGCGAATATAAAAGGAGCTAAAATACACTGAAGGCTCATTTTGAGCTTAGGCTTTGCTGAAGACAGCTGCTCTTAGTGCTTGGTAGCCACTTCTTTTATTTTCTATTGCCCTTGCCTGAAGAAGGCACATATAGTGCCGAAATGTCGCGCTAGGGCATATTTTTAGTTCATTTAAAAAGAAAAAAGAAAAAAGAAGAAAAAAGAAAACAAAGAAAAAAAAGAAAAAAGAAGAAAAGAAAAAAATAAGTTTGTTTTAAGGGAGTTTTTTTAGTTTTTAATTTTTTTTGGTTTTTAATTTTTTTTGGTTTTTATTCTTTGTTTTTATTAAAAATTTAAGTTAAGTTATATATAAAAAATTAAAAAACACCCTCCCATCAATTGAGATGGCGTTTGCCAAGGAGGATGGGGGGTGGCAGCTGGTCCGCCATGGGAGGAGGGGTCGCTCCCGTGGATGGACCTTTGACTCTCGACCCCAAGGCCATAGTTGGTCTTCTTGGGACCGGGGAGGGGTGGGTGCCAGAGGGGAGGCCCGTGCATTCCCTGGCCCTCATGGGAGGGGACAGGCAACCCCTTTTCCTAACCCTAACCCTAACCCTAAGCCACAGGGTTGGGCTATTATAGGGTTAAAAAGAGGTTAAAAAGGTCAAAAAAGTTCATAAGTTAAAAAAGACGAACAAAAAATTAAAAAAGACGAACCAAAATGAAAAAAGGCGAATTTAAGAAAAGGGGCGGATATAAAAGGCAAGACAAGGAGTGAGAAGTTCATTTTTATCCTAGCTCTCGGAGCAGCAACATCCCATACAGCGAGCCTTATTGGATATATTATTTTTATTTTTTGTGTGTGCCTTTGGCCTGAGGAAGACTCAAGGGAGTCGAAACATTGCCTGGAGGCACACGTGGACTTTATTGATGTAAGTTCAGTTTATTTTTTTTATATTTTAAAAGCCTTCTTCAAGGTTTGTTTTTTTTGTTAATTTTTTTATTATTATTTAATCCTTCTCAATTAGAGAAGCGTTTTTTGTTTACCTTTTTATTAATATAAATAAATAAATAATTCATAGACAGTTTGATTTCATATTTTATTTTATTATAAATACCTACCTTTAAAAAAAACAATTTATGGTTATATAATTAAAAAGCTTAAAATAATACTTACCTGAAAAGAAAAAAGAAGAAAGTGTGAAAGACAGGAGAAGAAAAAGAAGAGAGAAAGAGAAAGAGAAAAAAGAAAAAAAGGGGAACTTACCTGAAGATGGACGGAGGCTGGACTACGGTCCGCTACGGCCGCAGACGCCGGGAGGCCAATCGCGGCAGGGTCCGGTTCATGGATGGGGGTTACCCTGGGTGGAAGGACCGTGCACCTTCCGCTTTCTCCAGCTGGAGGGGGCGGGTTCCTAACCCCAATCCTAACCCTAACCCTAGTCCCCCTCCCTTCTCTGCTCTTCCTTCTTCTTTTCTCCTCTAATATGGTTCATGTTAGCAAGTGGGAGTCGGAATGGGGACTGACCTGCGTCGGCCCATGCCTTTCCCTGGTCATCCCAACAACCTAGTCTGGCATTGGCCAGATAGGGGGAGACCTTGAGTAAATTTCTACTACACCTAACCCTTTTCTCTTGAACAGCAAAGAGGTGACATGTTTTGTCTGCCCGCCATTCAAGCTAGCCATATATAGTTTTCAGTGTGCCAGGACCTGAGGAAGGCCTATTAGAGGCCAAAACGTTGTCTTTTTTGGTTTTTCTTTGGCACACCTTCCTTAGTTCATTGTTTATTTTATTGATTTCATTAAAAAGAACACAATTTGATTTATTTTTTCTTTCCTATTTTTTGGGAAAGTATTTTTAGTTACAAACAGTTAAAAAATAATTTGATTTTATTTTACTACAAAAGAAAAAAGAATAAATACAATACACAGAATAACTAACCCTATTATTATTATTATTGCAAAGTTAAAAATTTAAAACATTACTTTTGGTGTAAGAAATTACACAAACATTTTATGGCCTCACGGCATCAGAGCCCCATTCATTATTTTAGAACATTGCACATTTTAAGGTTCTCTCTAACTTCAGATGAGAGAGCTGCATGTTCACAAATATTGACCAAACTGTTCTGGGGTACAGGAATAAGAAATATGAAAACTTAAAACAGGGTCGAATTCTCCTTTAAATTAACAATCCATGATTATAATATAATGTTTCCATCCTCAAAGCAGCTGATGGAGAGAAATAACAGACTAAAATTTGAAAATGTTAAAGTCATTATAGAAGTCACTAATTAGATGATGAGGCACTTGACTATTTCGGGCTTACTGGCAGTTTGAAATTCATAGTTACTGCTGCCATTCACCCGCTTTATTAAATTTCTTCACTTTGACATTCAGAGCACTGGCCAGAAATCACATAGTGCCAACACCTTTTTTTTTTTCTTTGTTTTTCTTTTATTGGGCTTTTCCTTCATTTTTTGTATCTGTTCTCCCACAAAAAAAAAAACAAACTCTTACTTGGTGTAAATTTACCTGCTGCTGGTCTAAACATCTGAGATCTTCTGAGGACCTGCTCTCAGATCCATCTGGAGACCCCTTCCTGTCCCGAAGCCTAAATAGGACCCTCCAGCACTCATATATTTAATTTAAATATAGGAGAATACACAATTGATTAACCTTTCCTCCTCCTCTCCTCCTGCCAATCTGTATTGTTTATATCTGTTTTTTTAAGCACTGATAATTAGGCCTACAAATATATAAATATATAATCATGCCTCCTTTTTTAAGGGTCTCTCTAGGCCCTCCTTCTCCTTGGTTAATTACTTATTTATATTGTTTGTTTTTCATATTATTGTCCATATTGTCATATTATTTAAAAGCACCTTTTAGGGCCTAACAGCCCCATCAATTAATTATTTTCATTAGGTCCATCTCTGTGGGCCTTTATTAATAATATTTATTTATTTAATGTGTGTATATAATATAAGAATTTTTTCTGTTAGGAGACATTAAAGAAACCATTCGGCACCTGCAACAAATAAACAGATCACAGAACGTGGGGATGACAACAGTGCTCAGACCCCTGTATGCCAGTGCACTGGACCCATACTCCTTCACCTAATTCCAACTCCACTCCGCACCCACAGGGCACCAGTGGGGGTTGTGGGGTTCTACTGCGGGGGACTGTGATGAAACATGCAGCCTAACCCTAATTCATTAATATCGAGGTTGATTGTTAATATCCAGATTTTTGATATGTCTTTCATATTTTCATATCTATCTGATATTTTTGGTTGCATTCATATCCAGGTTATTGATAATTTTGTGCCTTACTAACCATCTTATTTCTAATCTTGCATCCAAGCACATCAACTTTCTTTCAACCAAACATCCAAGCCACATCAAGTGTACAAATAACTTAACTTTGTAGTAGTTACTTAGAGGCAGATTGTCCTGTGAGGAAGAAAATACACATTTTGAGTAGTGGGGACGCTGACATCTGTCTGTCTCCATGCAATCCCCGATTCTTGAATTTTTCTTCAACACATGACAGGTTAAACTTTCAAGTCATGATTTTGAGTTCAATGGGGAGAATTACCTTCAGATAATAATCATAAAGAAAAATATTAACAAAATTGTAGTTCTGGTTTAACTATGAGTTGTAAAATCAAAGCTGTTTTGTGTTATCACAGATTTAAACATTGTGGAGAGCAAAACATTTTATTACTAACACTGGAATAGTTCAATTTGTATATTATTATACAGAAACTAACTGCTTTACAAAAACAAAATGATACAATATCACATGTATGTACAGTGTAGTAAATATACCATCTCAAATTGTACACAAAATATTTACAATTGTCACACATACTGCATTAAAAACAAAACTCAGACTAATACTCTACAGACATTAGATTTTGCATAACATCAAATAAAACATGCCACACTTTGAGGTTTTTCATCTTTACAAACCCATGACAGTTTTTAAATTAGTGCAAGTCAACCACTTGTTTAAGAGGTTATGGATACATAATCCTTAATATTTTCATTCACACACAAGTCAAACTGAAACCTGGAAACAATTGCGATCTGCTAACACGGTGCTCAAAATAAAGCTTGCCTCAGATTTTTCCTGGTTGTGTTTTATTAAAGGTACACTCACTGATTGAGTTGTTCAGGGTTTGTAGATGCATCTTTGAAGGAAATCAGGGAGTGTAGCTTAACTAAGATCAGTTAGACAGTGACAGTGGTAAGGAGAGACAATGGATTAAGATATATAATGAGACGATTCTATGGACTCTGACAAGGAAATCTGAATAAATATAGAGCGGCCCTGACTTTAGATCCCAAAAATCCTTCCTACCTGGGCCTTCATGGGCACTCTGCATCGATCCATAACTTCTGCAAACATCCTGTGAATTAGAAAATGTGACTCTAACAGCTTAAAGGCGATGAAACTCCATGCTTGACACTATTGATGAGGGTTTGGCCTATTTACATGTGCAAGAAGGCTGATGTTTCATGGAGCAACATGTCAGCCGGTCAGTGTGGTCCAGATCTTCTGTGTTCAATTTAAAAGGGTTGAGTTTAGTGAACCTGTGATGAAATAGGACTTTGACACAGTTCATGTATAGCATCAGTAGCTAAAGGCCTCTCTCTGCTTCAAACCAAGTGCTTGTTGGACTGACAGCTTCCTGACAGTTGAATCAGTAGAGCTTCCATTTTTTCCATGTTTCCAAACTGTTCTATTCTAAAACAGACACTTTGATGTAGTGATTGACCAGGTTTGCTGCAGTGTGAAAACAGGCAGGGTTTGACCTTTTCATCTGTCCAACTGTGAGCTACACCTCCAACACTTACTAGGAAAGACTGTTGAAAAGTGTGCGCTCTCTGAAGCACAATAACTCTGAGGTGCAATCATCAAATTTTCTGAAATAATGCTATGACTTTTCAGCTGTGGAATAATTATTTCTTGATTTGGTCCTGGATTCACCTAAAAAAAAGCAAATCTCTGAGTGACAATGTGTTTGGAGGGCAACAAGAAAAGTCCATGGATCCGTTCACCTGCTACGATCTGCTTCCACAGCTTTAACCTGGACCAGGGAATTTATTCCTTTTAGTATTAAAATAATTTCTCCCTTTAGGCCATTCTTAAGGGCTGAATGACAAATTATTGTTTCTGAGGCCGTCTCTACTGAAAACGTCTCTTTCCACAGCTTTATCTAGTGATCATGTGTTGACAGAACTGCAAGGACAGAAAAAAAATGAGACATCCTCTTGTATCCACATGATGAAACATTTAAAGAAAAAGACGTGAGACTGAACCGCAAACGTGTGGAAACGCTGCTAAGACTAAAATAAACTCAGAGTTGTACAACAATACTCAACTCTTGCCATGCATAGATGTTAAGGCAGGAAAGAAGCGTTTGAACAAACCAATGCTGGCTGAGGTGTGGACAGAGGCTGCACTCAACCACACGACACAGACTATGGAAACGTGTAGAGTGTAAAGCTGCTGTCTGTCTGCTAGTTTACATGTTGAAACCCATTTACTACAAATAATGTGACCATTTCTACAGCTAACAGTGGTGCTTTCATATCAGTGTGTCTCTCCAAGCTCTAGTCAGCCATTGGTTCTCAGTCCAAATCAACCTGCAGGCAGATGTAATCCATCACAATCACCAGCATGTTTCATTACTGAGCCATGCTAGTACAGATTCAGCTTTGCCAATAGTGACAGTCATGGTTCAGAAAAACCCAATAAAGATATAAGAGCCAATATTATTTTAAACATTCCCACAAGTGAGCAGAACATGTACAGTATAAACACAAACTGCTCTGTGGGGGAGAAATATGTTTCTCTAGTGACATTTCTTTGGTGTCTGTCAGGCCGTGTGTGTTGGGTTTAACTGCAGACATGCAGCGTGGATCAGTGGCCTCCCTCTGACAGCTGATTCGTCTCACATGGTGGAACATTAGTGATTTGCTTGAATGATTTGTAGTAAATGCGTTGAAACCAAATCCTTGAAGAGCAAAGACTGGTGCAGAGGCACCGCTGTGAGAGTCCAGAGGGCCTCTGCTCCTACAGTAACCTGAAGGATTATTACTACAGCTCTGAAAAGGAAAAAGTCACCACCTCACTCTTCCACTGAAGATTCCCATCAATCTATGGCTATGTCATCAATCTCTGCGGCTAGTATAATGGTGCAGACTGGGAGCTGTGGGAGCTGTGGTTCAGTGAATATTTCACCACAGTGTAAAAACGCTGGAAATCCCTCACTGTGTTGTGTTGTGTTGTAATAAGACACAACAACAAACAGCTGGGATGACAGCTGGGACCACATTTGTTCAGATTCAGTTTCCTGTACATGTCTATGATCAGTTATCACCTGATCAGAAACCTGTGATTTCAGCCTGAGTATGATCAGACATCGAACAATGATGCTTTGGAGAAGTTTAGCTTATCTGAAGAGGGAAAAAGTATTCCTTACTGTGGACTGAGACAAACTGTCTGACGGTGGTAAACAAGATTACATTTTTTTATCACTGTGTGAAACATTCAGTGATGAGTGTCCACAACAAACTGTTAAAGTTTCTTTTTGTGTGGATTTTTCCTTTAAAGAGCTCATAGGTCGAATCTCTCACAGCTGTGGGTCAAACAGATGAAGGGACGTATGTGTGCGTGTGTGTGTGGTGGGATAAAACATCACTATCCACTGTCTCTTATCTATTGATATTGTCACTGGAGGTAATCAATCAGAGTTCAATCTCTAGTTTAACAGGCGACTCGTATCTCACCGCCCTGACAAAGTGACGTGTTCTGTGTTTGCCGCACAAATAAAATTGATGATTGACAAAGGAGCTGGAGAGTTGAGGATTATTGCCTAGTACACAATTTTTCCTTTTCACTGTGTAAACAAATTAAAAAGCTGCTGAAAACAGTTCAGACTAAAAACAACGACAGAAACAGATGAATAAAAGCAAATGCACACAAAACAAAGAGACAAAGCTCGGAGCTATTTACAGTTGTTCCCCTAGTGTTTCTTCACCGTGATACTGTGAACGTGTTTGAAAAGAACAACATCTGTGGAGCACTATCTAGCTGTACAGGATAAATACTTTCAGGCAACAGGGTATATGGATGATTGTATATTTGACGATCATTGGAGGCCGGTTGTGATGAAGCTCATGTGAACTCGTGGTGATATGGACGGCTCACCTCCATAATTAGTACCTGTTCTTTGTCCCCAGCAAGGTTTGACTTTTACTTTACAAATTGTACACATTGAAAAACCCTGACAAAAGGCACACCATGGAGAAAACGTCAACATCGAAATCAGCACTAAGGACTAGTTATACATAATCTGTTTATGTAAAATATGTACAAGACGAGGAGAGGGGAGTGGGACCAGAGAGGAGGTCCCGTCTCACAGATCCACCCCTGCCCCCACCGCTGCTGCTGCTGTCATTTGGTCCATTGCGCTGACGCAGGAGTGTTTAGCCATGAGGAAGGCCGAGGGGACGAGCAGACCACGTCCAAGCTTAACCTTCCGGTCCAGACTTGTTCCCATCAGCCTTTTATGTAGGTTCACGTGTGGCGTCCGTCGCTGCAGGAGTGTGCTGGGGAGGTGAGGAGAGACAAGTGAACTGAAGCTGCTCCTCCACCGCGGCCTGGCTCACACCCCCTCAGAACACAATCACCTGTTCTCCTGCCACAGCAACAAGCTTGAAGGAGTAAATAAAAACAAGTGGAGTGCAGCATGAGGCCCGGCAGGCTGGCCGACTGGGGGAGGGGCGGAGAGAAGGAGGAGGAGGAGGCGGAGAAGGGTGGGGGCGGTGTTGTCCGGCTGATCAGACGATCTTCTTGATGCTGGGTCTCTTGAAGCTGCCGGCGCTGCGCTGCTTCTGGACCTGACTGGCTGAACCGTGGCGAGTGCGACAGCCGCTGGACAGAGCAGAGCTGGGGGACAGTTGGACATTCTCCTTGTCCACACCTGGAGGACACACAGGGATACTGGTTTAACAGCTGGATCTGAGGCCAGTATCTACTGTCTGCAACCACTTCAGGACACTGATCCTGGTGCAGCTTCTCTAAACCGTCACAGATGCTCTTTCTGTCCACATTGTTTTTATAAGTTTTAACATAAAAACAATGTGATAACTCTACTCGAGCTCTCAGCTCTCTGCTGTCACATCTGCTTCCTGATGACTCATGCTACAAACTCTGACATCATCTGATTCTTTATACTTTACTGTTATTGTTTGTCTGTTTATCAGTAAACGTGTAAAATAACAGAAGTGCACTTTTCTCCTGTGTGTGTCACTTTGTAAACATCAGGGGGTGCTGGAGCAGTGGCAGCTAACTTGCTCACTACATTTTCTGAGGTAACAGGAGCTTTTAGATGTTTGGAGTCCACTTCTGCTGGAGCTCAGAGAAACTGAACATCCAACCAAAGACTTCTGATTTGACCCTGACAGAGTTTAGAGGTTAAAGGGTTAACAAAGAACAGGAAGCCTGGGAGAAGGAGGAGGAGGAGGAGTCTGTGTGAGAGACCTGGTGAGTGCTGTGAGGTGGCCAGTGAGGTCATGGAGTTGGACAGGTTGAGGTTGGCAGTGATGCTGAGCTGGCTCTGGCTGGTTGGGGGGTAGGGGGAGGTGGGCGTCCTCAGCTGCTCCTCTCCTCGCTCCTCATCAGCTGCCGGCAGGTAACTGTCAATCAACGCCTCCAGAAACTTGACAATCAGCTCAGCATAGTCTGGTATCTGTGTTTGCTGCAGGGTCAGTAGAGAAGACGTGTTACAGCAATCAGCTGATCTGATGTGTGCTCAGAGTTACACACAGAAGTTCCACATTTTTTAAAAGAGAAATGGAACCTGAGCTAAATTTACAGAGTCTCAGTAAAGTGTCTGAAAACTTATGTCAATGTGATATTTCAGTTTTTACTTTTTCATACATTTGAAAAAAAATAAAATCTGTTTTCACTTTGTCATGATGTAATGTGAATTTTATTTAAGCATCAGGCTGCAACATGAAGGAACTGAAGGGTCTGGACACAGTCATAGGAGCTGCACACTGCACTCAGTGAGAACTGACTAATGGTCTTCAAGTGATCTTCAGCCTCTCTGCTGCTGCTGCTGCTGCTGCTGCTGCTGCTGCTGCTGCTGCTGCTGTGTGTGTGTGTGTGTGTGTGTGTGTATATATGTATATATCACCACACCGACTGACAGGCTGGTTGGAGAAATGTGGTGTAACTGCTTAGTAAGCTGGATTTTTGTGGTGCCTGAGAGGAAAAGAAGTGAGTGGAGGTCAGAATCCATCTTACCTTGGAGAAGGGTCCAGCAAACCTCCAGAGTCCATTAAAGCCAAAGCCTGTGAAGTGAGAGGAAGGGGAGAGAATGTGGGGGTCGGGGTTCAGTTTACTGTCACAGCTTTAGGTAAATTCATTAGGAACAACTTATACTTGTCATGTTCAGAATGTGTATTACTTTGTAAATAGGAGGGCTGGTACTGGGGGGGCGACTCCTCATGGTACACCACACTCTGGACAATGCCATGGACGGGGTTCAGGAGGTTGGTGTCTTGGCACATGGACAGCACAGTGTTGATCTTGGAGTCCAGCAGGTTGTGGCTGAGGATGTAAAAACACATTCAGTAAAGTTTGTATCTACACACAGAATTGCGCGTGCATCAGCTCAGGCTGACAGCGTCTTCTGTGGCTTTAATGAAATAAAATGTTGACATAACGATGCAGCTATTTTCAGATTCTGACTTTGCAGCTGACGAGTTGTTCAGAAGCCACAGGACCTGATAAGCACAGCAGGGCTCATACAGGGGGCTTATATTTGGTACTGCAGACTCAGAGGAGGTCTAACCTACTTAGAACCTGATCCGACCAGATGACAGTCACACAGAATGGTTCTTACCGCAGCCACTGTTGATGTACATAGTCCAACCTATCAGGTCTTAAGTCTGACAACCTAACCTGGAGGAAGGCCACATGCTGGCTACTTACACAACTGGGAACACCTTTGGGAAGACAACGCTAGCTTCAGCCAAGTACTCGTACAGAATCCGCTGGTCAAAGTCGTCAGTGGTGTATTTGACCTGGGTGGCCTGGAAATCAGAGCAACAGTTAACAAACAGAGTCATTTGATTCCATCAAGCCATGTTCCTCTGGGTTGAACTGGCCGTGAACAGTTCATTCTGGTTCCTCACCAGCACAGTGAGCAGCAGAGCCTGGATCTTTGGGTCGGTCAGCACCTCCTCGTCCAGGAGAACGTTGGACTCTGATACAGACACTTTACGAAGGTGAGAGTTTCCAATTCTCTGTGTCTCTGTAATCAGAAAATAGAGGCATGAACACGAAACATCTCCATCAGATCTACCATGAAGTACCAAGAATTTATTCTCACCTATCTCATAGTCATTCTCTGCTACACGCCTCATCTTAGGAGGAGTGGTCATCCCCGATTCCATCTCTGGTCTCTTTGGTGCTTTGGAGTCTGATATGAGATGATCAAAGCTCTTCCTGGTTCCTGGCCGAAAAAAACAAACACAGCAAATACATTTACAATCTAGAGTCTAACATGGACTCTGTAGGGATGGTCCTATCAATACCATCGAATCTTAAAGAGCTTATAGTTCCCCATTATCCTGACAGAACACTCCACTAAAAGCAGGTCTACTGTGGCTCCTAGAGTTTCTAAGTTTCAGGACTTCACCAGGAAGTCACACAGACTCACTGGACTTGACGAGCAGGACACTAGAGAGGAGCTCTCTCTTTGTTCCAATGACTGGGTGAAGTTGACTGAGCTAACCTAACCTAGCACAGCATGGAACTAGTGCAGGACTGTAAGCTTGATACTTAGCTGTAATACTCCCTAGTATGAGGACTTGCACGCAGCTGACCCTCTTTTAACCCAGCACCCTTCAGACAACCTGAACTGGCCTAAAGACAGAAACTCGCACTCCCCAACATGCCACATGTTTCTCTCTACCACCATCTTGTGGTAGTCGTCTTGCCTTTGTCTGCGTCCCCACACACACACACACACACACACACACACACACACAAATTGTATATACTTAGTAGATTGGACACTGTATTTTCTTACTTTGCCATCATGTAAATACATGTCTTGAAGTATATCTGCTGGTGTGTTTAAGAAGAATGTTGCCAAACTCTACTCAGCAGAACTCCAACCTTCAACTTTACCTCCTGTGAATCTGGTATTTTTGGTTTTTTATTATTATTATTAATGACAGACTGTACAATATTGACTATCCTTTTGCCTTTTAAGGCTGGTGCCCTGAGGATAACTTTAAATCATTTATTATTTAATATTAACATTTTAATATTAATATTTTGTTAATTTCTGATTTGTTAAACTACCAATGCCGCAACGTTTACAGAAATAAAACTAACTTGTACTGTAACAAGCTAAGGGATAATTTTTACCCAGGAGCTTCTTCGTGTTGGCCTGTGAGGGCTGACCCATGTCCAGGCTCATGGACTTGCGTGTTCGTGGGCTGATCTGGCCAACTGTGGGGTAGTGGTGGGCTGAAAGGTAGCGCTCTGAAACCTGAGGCGACGTCCATGGCTGAGTCTCCCGCAGAGTCCTGAGAGGAAGGCGAGGGGACATTGTGACGACTCATTTAAAATTCTCACTTTGCTTTAATCATCTGTCAGATGTAAACAAACATTGATCACAGACACGTTCAACCTGTGGTCAAGCTTTTTTTTTAAATTATTCTCTGTCTGTGTTTTCATGCAGGAGTCACCACTGTGGCTGGAAACTGATGTCACAATGGAAACGAGATGTGAGCTGCATTATGTCTGAACTGACATTGTTCAACCAGAGAGAGTTTTTTGTAGATGCATCAGATATCTTCATCCTCTCTTGAGCGGCTCACCTGCAGCTGGGATCAGTGATGTGACTGGAGTAGGTGTCCATGGGCACTGGGTCCACTGACAGGTCCGAAATCAGGAGCGACTTCCTGTGTTTCAGGCTGCAACGACTTCGGACCTCCTCGGAAACAGTGAGCAGTGCTGCACCGAACAATAAGGAGGTAATGATCGTGTCATGACTGACAGTAACCAACCAAACCACCACAACCAACATCACCTGATGGTTGACACACCTGTTCTACATGTTAAAGTATCGGTTCGCACCTACAGGAAATGACTGGATGCACAAAGACAAAGTAGCTGTTGGTGACTCAGTGACTCCACATACAAACTTCATCACATTCAGCTTTAGTTTGTGCTTCAGTAACAGAACATGATGTAACACAGGAGGAAGATTCAGTAAATGGCTTGCAGGATGAACAGAATAACAGTGAGTGTGTTACCTACCAGCCAGGTAGGCCACACTCTGGGTGTTGACCTCAAACTTGTCACATTTCAGATGTTTGCTGATGAGAGCCAACAGTGTGTGCAGGATTCTCACTGTCCTCGCCACTGTGGTGGGGGATGGGTGTCTGTAGCCTAGAAACACGAGGCAGAGACAGTCAAGGGCAAGACGCTGATCGATTTAAACATTTAGGAACAAAAAGCTGAGGCAAGAGACAGGAGGTGATCTCTGTGATCGACGACCATCAGAGCTCAAGTTTATCATCACTTCCTGTTAGACATTAAAGCACAGTGACGGCAGAATCATCTGTGTTTTTACTATCGTCATCATCACAGTGACTGTGAACATGTACCCCAGAAAGGTCGCACTGTATTTGCTGACGATTGGATGATGGCCTGTGGTTGCTGCTTTACCTTTGAGCAGGTGCCCCACCAGTGCAAAGTTGAAGTTGGCACTAAAGTTGAGGCCCACAAAGTGATCCATCTGCTTACAGTGCCACTCTAAAGGACGTCTGATCTCCATGAACACTTCCTCTGGGCTCTGGAGGGAAAAACATCAGATGTCAACATGATAAAAACATTCACTGTCAGGGTGAAAAGTTATTGTACAGATATAAATGAATTCAAACAAAATTGAGCAGCAGACTCTGTATCAGAGCCGCTCTCCCACAGCTCCCCTGCACACACTGGACCAGTTTCATTGGGGTCAGAACAGAACCACCTTGTTTGACAGATTAGGTGGAGTCTTTGGGTCACACTTTCTTCTTTTTGTCATTTTGATAGAGGTTGATTTTTGTTTCATCAGTCCACTGAACTTTGTTCCACTTCCAGTTGTGAACTGCAGCCTCTCTATTGTTGAGCTTTACCAGGGGTTTGCTTGTTGTGGTGAATCCTCTGAATTTCTGGTCTTGCAGAAAACATCCTGGAGTTTATTCTTGACTTTCTGTGGCATCATTAAGGTTCTTCACCATGCAAATGATTTTCTGCTCATCCATGTGTCCCCCTCAGTCGACCGGCTTGTTTGCCATGTTCTAGTTTTTCTGAGCCCAACTGCTTTTTAGAAAGGAAATGAATCTCCCTGATAGAGCCTCGTTATTCTTCTTCAGCTGCTCTGTCACCTCTTTACTCCTCTGTCTGACTGACACCACAACCAACTCTCCTTCAGCTCTGAGCCACGTGTGAACATGAGCTAATGTTGAGACAACACTCATGTAGACGATAAATGTAAATAATACAAAGTGAGAGAGTGAATCAGACTGAATATATGGATTTAGTATGATGTTCTGTACAATAAGTGTAGAAGCTAACAGTGTGTGTGTGTGTTTGTGTGTGTTTACCTTGTCATTGAAGATGCGCATCGTGTCCAGAGTGTGGAGGTTCTGCTCCAGCAGGGCGGTTCCTGCAGAGTACAGGTTGACTTCATCCAGCTGCAGCACGGCCACTGCCACCCAGAACAGAGCTTTGTGCATGGGAGACTCCTGCACACAGACACACAAACACACACACACACAATGTGACTGTGCTAGTTTTGTCAATCAAATGAATAAAGACCAAACTGGAAATAAGAAGTAAGTGATGAGTTTAGAACAAACATGATCATAAGATTTGATTTAACGTAGCAAAGACATTCTACTGCAGAAAAAATGGAATTGGAAAATCTTGGCTGCAGGTGGAGTTACAGTGGGTGTGTACCTTGCTGAGTAGAGGCTGCAGCTTAGTCAGAGCAATGACCGTGGCCTCTATTAATACTTGGCTGTTGTAGTTGTCCGGCCCCTTCAGACAGCTCTCCAGACCCTGTGATGGAGGGATGAAGACCCACAAGAGGGAAACAAGGAGCAACAGTGACACCTTATATAAAACTTCGCCACGTGACAGAAGGAAAAAACTGATTCAAACTGTGCCTTCACTGATTTACTATCACTATCACTGATGAACATGAAGACAAGTGACATTTAGTCTCTGTATGAAGTCAAATGTGTGACAATATGGTGGAAACGTGTTGTCTCCTAGTGACAAACACACTGGTGCTGCGGTGAGGCCTGACTCAACAACGACAGTGACACACTCTGCGCACTCACCCGGTCAATGCTCAGCAGGGGGCTGGCCTTGCTGAGGATTCGGATGATCTGTTTGATCTGGCCGTGGCTCACTCTCTTACTGATGCAGCCGAACACCACCAGTGCTCTGGGCTGCAGAGACGGGTTGTACTGGAACGCAAACCTGGAACCCAAACACACACAGAGACGCGTATGACGCACACTGCACATTCATGTTCTCGGCACTGATGCACTGAAACAGGATGGAGGACGTTCATACTTCTGCGCGAGCTCTGTCCACTGGTCCAACCACTTGCAGGCTGGGATGTCCCTCATACACGCCTGAGGAAACACAAAGCAGACACACACAGTGAGGTGCAGACCAGTTTTCATTTTGACAGATGTGACAAGTCTAAAACGATGAAGCTGTCGAGGTGGGCAACACCTGAGCAGGTAAAGAACAGAGACACTTTTAGATCATCATTTTACACTGATCGTCATTATCACAAGTATTTAACATGGAGAAAATATTCTAACAAATGCTGTGAATGCCGGATACAGATGTGTGTGATCTCCCAACACTCTGGAATCTAGTGTTTTTCTACATGAAATAAATGTACTAAGGGAACAGAGGAGGGGTGAGAGGCTTGTGTCTCTCTGCTGACCTCCATGATCTCCAGCAGAGCCTCAGTGACGGTCTCCAGGGAGGACAGGGCGAACGTCTCCCTCTCATATGAGCCCGGTGAGAAGGAGCGGTCTCTGTAGCTGGAGCGGAAGGCGATGACGGCGGCTGACTTGACTTTGCTGATGCCAAACAGCAGGTAAAACTTGGGCAGGGAGAACTCGGTCAGGCTCAGCCTCAGGACCTGCTTTGTCTCCTCTGAAAATATTCAAGACAGCAACAAAACTGATATGGAGAGAAAACCACGTCTTTTACTTATTTGTGTGTGTGTGTGTGTGTGTATGTGTGTGTGTGTGTGTGTGTGTGTGTATCCACTGCGGTGTAACCTCTGCTGTCCTTTCACCATGAGATTACTGACATGAACAAATGGCTGATTCAGGATTTTAAAATGATAACGTAACAGAAAATCTTAAAACTGTGGAAGTCATTTGAAGACGTACATCCTGAGGTTCCCCAGGGTTCCATCCATTTATATATGCTCCATCTAGGTGAGATGATTCATAGGCGTGGCTTTGACTAACATTTATATGCTGATGATACAAATATATATGTCCTAAATAAGTCTGAAAACCCCACTAGCTTGTCCACATTAAAAGACTGTTGGAAGCTGGATGTCTGTTAATCCTTCAGATAAATCCAGGAGAAAGTGAGATTCTCTGACAATGTGCATCTAATTTGAAAAGACTCACTTTTCTAACTGCACTAAATCTTCTGTCAGAAACCTAGATGTCTTGTTTGACTCCAACCTTCATTTTGAGACTCAGATACAATCCTGCTCCTATCATTTAAGGAACACTGAGCATTTCTGAGCTCCAGAGACACAGAAACCATCACACATGCTTTCACTTCCTCACACCAGATACTGTGATGGTCTCCTCACTGGCATGAACCAATAAAACAATTCATAGACTTAAAGCAGAACAAAAAGCAGCAGCCGGACGAACTAAACTAAGAACAGAGATCATATTATTATCCTCTCTACATTTGGGAACAGAACATTATAGAATAAATTTTAAGATTCTGCCTCTGACTTTTAAAGCACGTCACGGCCGCAGACTGAATCTCTGCATACAGTTCTGGAACAACCTGCCTGATGAACTTAGACTCAAAAACAGTGTCTTCTTTTAACAGCACTTAAAAATAATTTCTTTGATATATTTCACATGTTTTTACATTTCTTTTTTCTTTTTTGAATTTGTCTGCATGTGTTTGTTTTGTTGTTTTATTCTTGTGAAGCTACTCTCTGGTTTTTATAAGAGCTGTATAAATAAACTTTATTATCATCATTATTACAACAGCAGGCTTGAACACAGCTGAGGTCAGTCCTCACCACTGAAGTTGAGCTGTGAGCAGGTGCAGAGGGAGTGGATGATGTTGATAACCAGACCGTGGGTGGAGGCCCTGAGGGACAGCGGCCCTGTGGCTACCAGCAGGGTCACCACATGGAACAGGTAGGGCAAATGGGCTGCAACATCCAGAGAGTTGTTAAAGGACAGCATGAGCATGTAGCGTGCCAAGATGGCGATGTCGTCCCACATCAGATGCTGCTCCAGCGTGGGCGTTGGCGACAGGCATGTCTTGTCTATGATCTTACACATCCGACCAATCACCTGTCACAAAGACGGAGAAAGGAGCGACGTTAAAACAGAACTTCTCATACCATCCTCAAAATGATGATGAAAAAATAAAACACCAATAAACAAGTGTTCAGGCAGCAACAAGACAAATCCCATGTCGTGTCACACCTGGTGTGACACATCAGATCTCAGCAGGCTGCAGAGTTCAGCTCATGACCATCTGTAAACACATCACTGACATACGACAAACTCACTACACATCAACCATCACTCCGTCCTGTCTACCACCAAGGTGATGAGAGCAGAGTCTGTGCTTAAGACTAAAACATTCAGTAGATCATCACCACGAGTCGACCTCTTCATCATTGGATCCATTACTGATTTAAAAGTGATTAGATTTTGATTGATTTCCAAACCCACAAGTTTTCGTTCACTTCTTCAGCTTGATGCTGTCGACTTCCTGTAGCTTCAGCTGTAATCAAGTTCTCAAACACTGTACACATCATCACATCAGATAACATCTGATCATCACCGTGGAGAAGCTGTAGTGACAACTACAGATCAATCTAAACCTTTAAGAACATGTCCCAGACTGACTAACGCATGTGACCCCAGTGAGGGAGACACGGAGCTGATACACGAAAAATGACCACAGCTAGAAAACAGCATTTTTTCAAGTCCTGGGTGACAAAGAGTTCAAGAGCAGCAGACAAGAGTCCATTGTCTCAACAGGTCGTGACTTCATATAGTGACCCTGTAGAAAACACCAGCATCAACACTCATGTGCGCTTCAACACACATGTACTCTTGTTAACATGACATTCTTAAATTCAGAGCAACACTTGGTGAAACTGCAGTGACTCTCTGAAGGGAGTAGCTCTTACATTTAAACACTGACGGGCTTTTCTTAGTCAACAGTCTTCACAATGGACTCTATTCAGTGCAGTGCTGCTGTGTGCCTGGCTTTTCTTTTGTCTGTCTGTGTATGTTGTGTTTGTTTATCTGAGTAGAGCAGCACACAGATGATGGACAGTGAGTGGATAAGTTGGTCTCTGTGGATTCTCTAAGTCAGGAGACATTTACAACTGTGGATTAATTTCTTCTATTAGTAAGTAAATCTTTATTTCATTTAACGCTGATTCCTCACATCATATTTAACAAAAGTTCCTTAGTTCACCTCCTCATTAAGCTACAATTCAGAGCTGTAATTCATCCAGTTTTCAATTAATGTTGTGGACTTTTAGATTTGACTTCAACAATATGGAAAAAATATTTTTAAAATCAAATATTTGGAGAAATACATCTAAAATGAGAAAGGTGGAAACTATATAAACTGTGAACTGAAGAAGTCGAGATGTGAAACAAAATGTGTGTGTGTGTGTGTGTGTGTGTGTGTGTGTGTGTGTGTGGGGAGGGAGGGGGGGGGGGGGGGGGGGGGGGAGGGGGGTGTCTGAAGATCACCAGGGTTTCCTATTGCACTGAACCATTACTAATGTCCTTCATTTGCAAGTCACTTTGGATAAAAGCGTCACCTATAAAACTAAATTTAACTTAAATTAAGAAGAATTTACTAACCAAATGTGTAGATAGGGCATTAAGAGTCACTCTGAAGTGAAGACGTGCACTATTTTTACCAAGATGAAAAGGTCAAAAGAACAGTTGACTAAGTGATTCAGTCCCAGTGCATTATGGGTATGTGTATTTCTGTATTTCTGAATCAGGAAATCATGTGGTTGTTGTAGCTGCTTTGTCTTTTCCTTCCTCAACCTCTTCTTTCTGCTGCACATGAAAAATCAAACAGTGAAACACACACTGACTGTGGATACACACACACACACACCCACTTACACACACTTACAGTGGCTGGGATGAGAGTATTGATGCACAGCACTGCTGGTGTGTGACTGTTACAGAGGAGCAGTGTGTTCATGTTTGTTGCTGCAGCTAAGTTAATCATTTAAAGGAGAAGCGACAGCCAACAGAGGCCTGACCTCAGTTTGTATCACGGACAAAGTCCCTGACTCTGTGCGTGTCTGTGTGTGTGTCTGTGTGTGTGTACACTTGTAAATGCTACATAGTGAGGGTGGTCCTCACTTTCTGACGCACAGGGCTGTTTGAGGCTTAGGACCTGGTCTTAGGGTTAGAATCAGGTCTAGGTCAGAGTCTAGGGAATGCATTATCAACAACTGAGGTACAAGTGCTTGTGTGTGTGTGTGTGTGTGTGTGTGTGTGTGTGTGTGTGTGTGTGCAGTGCTCACAGACACTGCCCTGCTCTCTTGTTGAAACCAAGGTGGTGACATCATGACGTCCACTGGTGACGTCCTGTGTCACGTTATTATAGCAACATGATATTAACATGTTCAGACCTCAACAGAAAGAATCTGAGTGGGTTCACACTGTGCAGGTGTTAGCTCAGAGTCTCACCTTGCTGGACACCAGCTTGACGTTTCCTGAAGCCAGAGCCACTGCAGTATCAGCCATGACCTCTGCTTTGATGGAGCCCAGGCCTCCTGTGGCACTAGTCTTAATGAAGCTGTCCAACACCACATCAAGCAGGTCTGTTATCTGAAGACACAGCCACAGAGTTAGAGGCCAAATCCCCCACACACCTTTACTCAGACTGTGGGTGAGGTGCACCCACCTGGCCCAGGCTGCCCCAGATCTTGGCCTGTATGGACGGATACATTTGCTTTTCATTGATGGTCATGGTGATGAGCTTGTCCAGAATAGCAGTGACGCGCTGGCGCTTGGCATCGTCATTGTGCTTACAGAAGCGAACCAGGTTGAGCAGCCAGGGCGTCATGTACTCCAGGCAGAGATGCTTCAGCTCAATACCTGTGACAGACCAACAAAGAGACATGTGAACCAACTGCTGGTTCACTTTATAACACGAGGTCCAGCTCAGTGTGTGGTTAAAAGACACTGAGTGGAACATACAACATGTGTAGAGAGTTAGATGGTCCAAACTCAGCTGGATCAGGATCCTTAGTCCTGATTTGAAATGGGGGACTAGTCTAGTTTCCTCTCCAGCTCAACTGATAATCACTTTCTATCACAAATTTATGCCACAGGTGAGAGAAGGTGTGTGATGTTTGACAGTGTACAGGTGAGAGCAGGCGTGTTCAGTGGACTCACTGGACTTGCTGAAGCCTGAGATGCACTCCTCCAGAAACTCCAGAGTCAGGTGGGGCTCGTTCGCAGCCAGAGTCTTGCTGATGGAGACGATGAAGAGCGTGTTGTTGGCTGGGATGCAGAGGCCGGATGTCTCCAGGAGCTGACCCTCTATCTTCAGGTTGAAGGTGCAGGTCAAAGCACACAAGAGGTTGTAAGCTGCAGACCTGTGGGAGAGACGTGTCTGAAGTGTTAAACTCCAGCTGGAGCAGTGCAAACACTTTGTTTTCAACTTGCACCATTTCTCATTTCTCTTTTTACCCGATAAACTTTGGTGGAAATCAAAACCCTGAAAGTGATGTCACTTAGACATTGTTGTCCTTTAAACTTTGTGTTGACAGTTTGTGCTCATCTCTTTCCTGTTTCAACATGACAATGTCCCCATGCACACAGGTTGAAAAAGAAATGGTTTTCCCAGTAGCACAAAGCCCTGATTGTGATCCAGGCCATCACTTAACATGCTCTTATGTCTGAACAGAACAATTGAACACCCACAGTTTTGAACTCACATGTTAAATACAGGTATAATGTTCAGTTGTCCACATACTTTTGGCCATGCAGCATAGTCTAACCTCTAAAACACTAAACACTAAAAACACACAAGGTAATTTTATATGTACTAAAGTGATTTGAAATGTCTGTAACTGCGAATCCTGACACAAAAGACACTGAACAGGTGAACTGTCTCTGAGATGAGCTGTCGGTTGCTGCAGGTTAAGTTAGAAATTACAACATATTTTCTTTTGCAGCTCCACCTGTTTCATTAAAGATGGTAAAACCACTTCCTTGAGTAACTCTGCATCACTGCAGAACTGACCTGAGGCTGGGGTCGGAGCTGCCCAGGTTCAGCAGAGCGATGTTAAGCAGAGTGCCAGGAACATCTTTGGGTCGGATCTTGGTGTGCTGTGGGATTGAGTCGGGCTGTGACAGTTCCCAGCGTGTCCGGATGTGGATGATGGACTGGACGATGGCGTCACACTCCTGGTGCATGAAAGTGAGCGGTGTGCCCTGGTTGGCCATGGTGAGGGTGAACTGGCTCTCATCCACCAGGCAAATCTCCTCAATCTCTGAGGCATAGTAGACGTCGTTGAGGAAGACTGGCTGGCCGAGGACCCGGGTCCGCTCGGCTGAAGTCACCTGGACTGCTGTCGAACCCACCTGATCAACGAGAAAATTAGACTTAAGGCTCCAATTTCTCTAATGAGTTTACCAACCTCTGCTAATCTGATCCAGGTTAAGTAGTCACCACCTTTTAGTACAGCTGTTATGGCTACAGCCTCACCTTTATTGAGACCTTGGTGTCTTTGTGGGCCAGCTTGAGGGCATTGTGGAAAACTTTCAGGTCTTCCTCCAGGGTCAGCGTGGCCGCAGGGAGCTTCTGCTGGTCGGGTTCGATGTGCTCTGCCAGCTTAGCCGGAGAGTCGATGAACTGGAGACGCTTGCTGCCTTTCAGGCCTGTCAGTAGACGTTCATGGTACTTGGTGTACTCCCTCACCCAGGTGTTGCAGTTGTAGACATAAACAGCTGCTACGTTCTCATAGGCAAAGCCAGGAAAGACCACAAACCACTTGGATAGGAAGTCGGTCTTGAAGCGATTGCTGGGTCCTACATGTGTCAAGTCTACTACAATCTCATAGGGTTTAGCGTAGTAGGGTTTGAGGGTGAGGAGCACATGGTAGATGAGCAGGTCACCATTGATCTGGCCTGTTTTGAACCTAAAGAAAAGAGATTTAAAAAATTAGACAGTCAAATTTAAAATCAGACCTTCTGTAGTAAATGATGCATCATTGGGTTCAGTCTTGTACATGAGCCCACCTTGACTTGTTCATAGCATCGTATGTTTTAGTTTCTGAGAGACTTCTTTTTTTATCTCTTTTCTTGTAAGAGCTATTCAGCCTCTGTGGTAACAGACCAGAGACCCTGAAATAACCAGACCAGCGAAAGACCCAGAGAGGGGGTCAGGAAGTGAGTTCAGAGCTTCTGGAGAGTGCATCTGCAGCAGGTATCTCACTCCATCAAGACTACAGCTGTAAGACTACTTCAAGTAAGTGCTGTAAATATGAGATCATGCAGCTTCTTTCTGAAGTGAAACCTGTTTCTACATGATAAACAATACAGAATCAAACTTCAATGTAAATTCACCTTTCTGCTCTGTATTTTTTGCCTTGGCATTTTGTATGTCAGTGCATTATTTAGGGCTAAGAGTGATTCAGTACATTTAAATTAAACAGTTGAGATTTTTAGGCTGTAAATGATGCAGAGAGTCAGATTTCTGACTTTGTTCTTTCTAAACTTGTCTTGACTTTAGCACAATGGAAGGAACCAGAACATCCCTCTGGCTGTTTCTGCTGCTCAACCAGCTGCCGTTCTGTCCTACTGATGCAGGCCAAGGCCTTTCAACCATGCAGACAAATACAAGTAAAACAGAAGATCCGAGTGGCAGCTCAACCCCTTCCCTGGAGACCAGCCTCACCACTATTGGCCACACAAACTTTCCTGATACAGAAACCAATGACACTCGTGCTGACTGCTTGATCGACACTGAGATGGGTCTGGTTGCCATAGGTTCAGCAGGAGGGCTGATTGTCTGCCTTCTGGTTGCTACCGTTGTATTGGCATGCCAGGTCTGCCATATTCAGCGCCGGCTCTATGCCCCCCGAACGTCCCGGTCCAACATGGACCTGGTGAGCAGTACAAGCTACTGGGACACTGATCGGCCAGAGGTTGGAGGAATGGTTGGGCCGTGTGACGCCAGTGTTGTGCTCGAGGAGGTGAGAGCAGAGAGCGAGATGGAGGAAGAGAGGCAGGCTGAAATACAAGAGACGAGGGAGGAGGCTGGGGCAGGACTTGAGGAAGGGGCTATGGCAATGGCTTTTGACCCAGACGAAAAGGCCTGTCAGATGCAGTGTTCCAGCTCCAGGGACTCCTGTCTGGAGGTTCCCAGGGATCTGGAGAACATGCCCCTTGTTGTGTGAGGGGATAACCTCAGTTAAGTCCAGCTTCAGACATGTCACTCAAGACAAACAGCAGCCAGTCACTTCAGCTCATAGAGCTTAGTAAAAAACTAGTGCTGATAGAGTATCTAAGTTATCAAGAACAGTTTTTGGAAACCTTTGAGACAAAGAAATAGATTCTTCAACAAAAAAACTTATTTCACTCAAGAAAAGAGGCAGAGGTTCTGTAGTATATTAAACTAAAACTATTTGATCAAAGAACAGGTCAACAAGATTACAACTCTGATGATCCAACCAGTTTTTGATTCAATGCTAAAGATGTTTTGGTTGGTACCAAAAGAGTATTGAGGATCAATAGACAGTAATATGTATAGATTTTAACGTATGATTCTACTAGTGGAAATATTTTTTATAATAACTGTGCTCTATGTAGAATTAGACATATTTCAGTTTTTCTGATATTAGTTCTGCTGACTGTACTTCACTGGACTTCCTGTATTTCCTGTACTTCACTGTAATTCCTGTACTTCACTTGTACTTCCTGTCTTTGGTCAAGATGGACACAGTTAAGTTCCACTGATCCACAGAAAAAGCAAATGTTTTAAAAAGTCTGGTGTATATTTTTCATCACAATTAGTCAAACATAACTTTTAAACATTTAACATGATCTACTTCACTAATTACACACTTACTGTAAGACGCTTGATTTGGTTCAATTCTCATGTTTAACAACATAACTGAGTGAACACAACTTAACAAAGAGACAAACAAGTACATCAGTACTTTTAAAGTATCACAGGGATCCCAACATCTCTTCCTGGATGTGTACAGAAATGATGGTGAGAGAGTTGAGTTCCATGTCTGCTAACAGTCCTTTTTGTATTAATTGTCTATGACCTTTTACCTGTACTGTGCACACTCTGTAATACAACTGCTCTTTTCAGACTCTTGTGTACATGAAAAAGAACCTGTTAAAGTGTCAACTATTAAACAAATAGATTTTTGCTTTGTATCAATTGCTCCGCTCAAGTAAACATTACATCATCATGCAAAACAATAATGTCAATTAAAATCTAAGACAAAATGGGAACAAGAAAATAACGACAAAAACAGAGTAAAAGCTGCTGCAGCTTTGACTTTCTACAGAGTTAACCTCGACCTTTGTACACCCTCGTTCAGAGCGGGGGGGGGGGGCAGTCAGACAGAGAAAGGGAAGGAAAGAGAGAGAGAGAGGGGGAGAGAGAGGCAGAGCGAGGAAGAGAGAGAGAAAGGCAGAGAGAGAGAGAGACAGAGAGGCAGAGAGAGGGAAAGAGAGAATCTCTAGATCACACAATGCAGCAGCGAGACGTCAGAGGCGTCTCTTTATTCATCAAAGGGTTAAACTGACCATTCATGAATATCCAGATTTATATTGTGTAACCCGATAAAGCCTAAAATATTGCAATATTAGTTATGGGCCATATCACTCAGCTCTAGGTCCAAAACAGCAACAGATGAACTAAAATTATTTCTAACTTCTCCAATTCCAGCAAAAGTAGAAAAGCTCATCAAAAAAAACATAGTAGTCGATACTGCACTTCCTCAGGTTCTTTGTTAGTAGGATGGAGAACTCTATTAATCAGTGACTACGGTGTAAAATATATAGGAAGACCAAGGTTTGGGGTTGTACAGGCTCCTCAGACCTTCAGACTGTGGGTGTGGTGATTTAGATTAATGTTAATCATTGTGTTAAATGCGTTTATCATGTAAAATGATCCTTACTGGAAACAAAGAGGGAGGTCGTTGTTACCTTCATCTTCTCCTGAGTGAGGAGAGGAAGACTTCCTGACATGATTGATCTGTGGAGGGTGGGTGTTTTTCACTTTCACATCTGAAAACAGTGTGGACCTGAACATGGATCCATCACTCTGCCCATCATGCTTGACGGCTCAACAGAAAACAATGTGTATGATCTCAATTTAATGGTTGTATATAGAAGACATCACCTCGTCTCTGCATCTGTCTCCGAAAACATTAATGTCCCTTTACTGGATTTTAACTGATAATAATTCACTTCTGTGTTTTGTTGAACATTTTGGATGTGGTCAGGCTTTGGTGTGAACACTATGAACACTATGTTTAGCACAGGCAGAGGCTCGTCTCAGCTTCACGTCACGCTTCCTGTAAGTGAGGCAAGAACCAGTCTTTCAGCAGAGACACCGTCCATGTCGTTAGTTCCTGCTTTGAATTCAGACCGCCCGCAGCAGAATATCTTAAAACTGTTTCCCTCTGAATACAACAAAGCAGATGCATTAGGGCAGTTATCTGTCGGCAGTCGTTGGTAAGTACGTTTTCATCATCTGAATTATAATTGTTGTCTGATGTTCGCCTCATATCTCGAGGCTTTGGACTGATGCTGGAGATAAATGGAGCAAAGTGTCCACACAAAGTGTATTAAACCTGAGGCATGGATGAATTTGTCGACAGACAACTTGTACATATGTGATAAACTGAAACAGTCCCACCACCACAACTTAACAGTTACCGTCACAACTACATCACTTTGGAGCCATCTGTGACTGAATCATTGTGATGTTATCAAAGCGAGCGCTTACTTTCTTGATTAAACCTTAAGATGTTTTAATATTGTAAAATGTCACCAAAGACCAGTGAGAGGTGACTGTGAGCACATGAACCTGCTGACTGGTTAGCTTTAAAAATACCAGTATGAACCACTGAAACACCAGTTTAGAGTTGCAGTTTGAGGAAATGATGCAACACCAGGTTTCATTTCACAACACCATTCCTTTTTTACTCAAACTCCTTTCAACAATTTCCTCATCAAATGACACTGCTGCAGTTTATCTGCTGTGTAACTTCCACATTTCCTCTGTTCACAGCAACCAGCCACAAGACTGAAGAACACAATGACCATCATTTTCATAAGTCTCACTTTCATATGGCTGCTGCCACTGACAGCAAACAGCATGGTGACATCGGGCCAGAATCAAGACTTCACTGATGTGAGGATGCGACGTGAGGTGACAGGAAGTGAGTTCACTCAGGGTCATCTGACAGCACAGGAAGCAGAGGTTTCAGGTCATTACATCACACCATCCCTCACAGCCAACATCGAACCATCAGAGGAAAGAACTACAAATCCCAGCAGTGAACCTTCCCTGAGAACAACTCCAACAACATCCTCCATGACATTCTCACCGGTGAATCAAAGAGCAGCAACTCCAACCAATTCCACACTGTCTCAGTTAAACAGCTCAACAGTTGGTGCAGACCTACAACCTAAAGTCACAACATCAACAGCAACGGTTGTAACCAGTCAAGCAACCAACCCAACCACAACTACAAGGGTTCCTCCAATACTAAGCACCTCCACCCAGAGTCCAGACACAGGAAAGACGTCGACTCCACAGTGGACAAGTGAGAAAATCACTCATCCATCTACACAGCTCGTCTCTACGGGAACCAGCTCTACCAAGCCTGCTGACAAGTCTACAAGTACAAGCCCAGTCACAGGTGGTGATGCTAGACCTTCTACCGGTTCAACCAAACCTCCACTGGTCACAACAAAGACAACATCAAACCACAAAACCAGACGAGATCAACAAAAGGAAAATGCAAACAAGGAAGGAAACCACAGTAAAGTAGCGGCAGGGATAATAGGTGGAGCCCTGACACTGATGATGGTGGGATTCCTGGTCATCTTCATAAAGAAACGGAAGCTTCTGAAGAAGCAGATAACCACCACAGACTGGGCAGGTCCTTCACCTTTTCTAGACGGTGGAGCTGACAACGGCCAAGTCACACTGAGGTCATCTAACCGAATTTCTTTCTCCAGCTTCCTGCCTCAGAGACTGTCCAAAAGGTTGTCCCTGCTCCCAGAGACGGACGAGGAGTTAGAGGACATGACACCGGCTACTACATTTGGAGATAAAAATCAAGGGAATACGTTTGGTCAACAGGCGGATGGAAATAATGTACAGGAAAGCAATGGGACTGCTGCAGCTGTGCCAGAGATGAAAAGCACAGGAGACGTTCCACAGACTGTTGAAAACTCTGGCTCTGTGACCTCTTCACAAACCAACCACCTGCTCTCCACTGATAACAACCAAGAGGCTGCAAACCTCAGTCCAGAATCTGCAGATCCTCATACTGTATCTGGAGCTGTGGAAAACACTGAATGATGGCCTGGCCCAACCTTAAGAGCACTCACCAAACCCTCGAACACATCCAGCAGACATGTGCATTCACTAAAGCTTGGCTTTTTATTAGTTTTTCTGGGCAGCAGTAACTGTGACTGAGAAAAACAGGAAACTAACAAACTTGTCACTGTTTAAGGAAATCACACATCTTAAGCTGTTTATCCAGATCACAACTACAAAACCTGAAAAGAGGTGTAATATTAAAAATTATTAAATATTATATGATATTAAAGAAAAGAAAAATGTCAATAGAACACAAGATTTTAAATTGCATCATTAATGTTAGGGCCATGAGTCAGGTCACTGGATCCTTAACACCAGACCCACCATGTAAAACTGTCCCCAGACCTGAAGGGTGTAAATGTAAAATGCTTTTTTCCTGCCTCACAACCAGAGGAGAAAATAGAACTGCCTCTGTATTTATCTTTCAGCTGATAGGAAAGCAGAAGGAAATGTGTTGGTGAGAAGGAGCAGTGACACTCTGCACATTTCATGTATGACACCAGCTGTTTATACCACAAACATTTTCTGCATCTTGACTGGATGAGGAAGTTTTCAAAGTGTGAAAACTGACTCATGGTTCAAACTTCACAATTTTGTTTGTGCCACTGAATTACTGTCTGCAGGCTGATGTGACGTGAAGAGAAGGGTCTACACCCTCTGCAGTTACACATTTTTGCATTTTCTATATCACGTTTCAAATCTTTCATAAATATATAGAGCTAATTTCTAAGTATCTGACCTGCATATTACAGTCAGTCTAAAATGGCTTTACGAACTCTTTTGTGCGTCAGTGGAGTTGTGGGCACCACCATCATAAAACCACTGCTACACCACAGTCAGACACACACACCGTCTTCCACAGACTCAGCACTTCTCAGTTTCCAGCTGCAGCTCCTGCTGACGCACTGAACAACACAATGAACAACACACTGAAATTAACTACGCAAAATGAAAACATATGATTAGATAGATTCACTGTGGACTGTAACATTGGCCTTCAGAAATATTTTAACCTACACCTGCTGTGAGTCTGGATCCAGATCCAGGAACTATTACTACTCTTGATGTATTTCCTGTGATCAGTGTGGTCATGTGGTTTTCATTATGTGCATTTAATAATGTATGTAACGTGTGTGTAGTTCTCAGGTCAGACTGTTTTTGTAAGTTGGTCATAATCATGATGCTTCATTAAAACATCTGTAAATGTTCTTCGTTTTGTTTCTGTTGTTTTAACACTGATCCTGGTGACGCTGGTTTCTGTCACGTGTCTCTCACTGGTTGTGGTTGTGGCTTTTATTGCCACATTAAAAACAAACCTACTTCCGCAAACATAGTTGTTATATATTATATAATTATTCTACAACTAAACATGGACTGGTTAAACTATTAAAATATTCAAACCGGGTCAAAGGCTAACGGTCAGGTGACAGCCATGAGCCAACACACCTGGTTCAGACCATGTGACTGTCAGACAGTAACGTCTAATGTATTTCAGATTCTCAGTGGAAACTGGTGTCAGTTCAATAATCTCTGACAACTCCTTTCTTCACCTTTATATTGATGAAACCTAAAAGAAATTATAAGCTGATATTTAACTGATGTTTGTCACTGACGTCATCTCAACAGCCTCGTTACATTATATCTGTTTCTTCAGATGTTAACTGCTCCTCTGGCTGAGTGCCTGCTGTTGATGAGCAGGAAGAGACGAGGATGTTTCTCTGAAAACAGCTGCTGCTGAAGACGACGCTCTGAGAGCACAGACAGAAAAACCTCTGGAGGTTTGTTGTTTCATGATCAGCACAGTTATAAAAAGTGACAACAGCTTTGATCCTGACAGTTTTTGTTCAGCAGGATAATCTTCACGAATGACTCCACTTTATGATGTTTGAAGCCTAAATACAATCAGCAGCAGTAAAAAGCTCATGTTAGGCTATAAACCAACAACACCACGGTCACATGACTTCACCGTCACCACCACTAACCTTCAACCTGTAGTTTGATTTAGCTCTGAGCTCTTCTACAAAAGCCTTTCCTCTGACAGAGTTAGTGACAGTTTGTAAGAACGAGTAGAAACACAAAAAGGCTGTAAAGGTGGACCGGTGAGGAGATCGGTTTCATGTTGGACTGATTATTTCAGAGATGTCAGGACGAGAGACCAGGATTCAGGACTTGTTCCTGCAGCACAAATTCAAAGTCACTGAGGACTGCTGGGAAATCAAATCTGTCTTTAGCTGTGACAATTAAGAAGTCTGTGTATGTGTGTGTGTGTGTGTGTGTGTGTGTGTGTGTGTGTGTGTGTGTGTGTGTGTGTGTGTGTGTGTTGACAACATGAATGAGAGAAATGGAGTGCAGACAAATCAAGATCAATCAAGAGAGACACAGAGAGAGAGAGAGAGAGAGAGAGGGGGAGAGAGAGAGAGAGAGAGAGAGAGACGGGTAGAGAGAGAGAGAGACAGAGTGTGACAGAGTGTGAGCGCTGCTGCTGTCAGCACACACACACACACACACACACACACACACACACACACACACACACACACACACACACACACACAGTTCCAGCTCCCTCTGCCTCATCAGCAGCAGAGTGGGCTGGCTCTGGCTTCCTGCTGCATTTCTCTCTCTCTCTCTCCTAACCCGGACCTCCAGCTGCATCAGGAGGCTGCGGAGTGGCGAGCAGAGCGGCGAGCAGAGCAGCAAACAGAAAGCATGTTTAATGCCACGCCGTGACATCCAGCACAGGCAGGAAAAACAGTGTGACATCATCACCTTCACACAAAGGAAAAAAAAGGAGGACACGAGCGGAGGAAAGGAGAGATGACATGATGAGGTGAGTGAAGGAGAAATGTCCGACCCACATACACCTGCTGGGCAGGGAGCTGTTTCCTCTGAGTCCTGTTAATGCAGTAAACCACCGCGTGACGCTGAGCACATTTCTCCTTTTAGTATTCAAACAGTGTTATTCCAGCATTAAAGACACAGAGGAAGTCAGTGATGTCAGGCTCAACCACAGCGTCACTGCAACCATCAGGACAAAGATGAAACAGCACGAGGAAATTTCTGGAAGACATTTCCAGGGTGTGAACGTGTCCCACGGTCTCACAAACACACATGGACTTCAGTCTCTCGACCAGAACCAGAATGTCACAGTTATTGTATAATCTCCACTGAAGGAGTCTCACTGCAGCACTGAGCACCAGTGCCTCTGGCAGAGCTTCAAGACCACTGGCACTCAGAAAGACCAGCAGAGAGGAGCTCTCTGTCCCACTTTAGACCAGGACCTGTCCAGTCACAGACAGATGGTCTGTGTTCAAATCATTGGACTGCAGTTAATCCAGTAATAAACACTGCCTGCTACTATGTAGTGATGTAGCTACTGCCTCTGGTCTGATGAGGACTCTGGTTCAGGAGCTGGATCTGAGCATCTGTGATGTCAGTCTATGAAAGACCATGAAGAACAAGAGACAACAGAGATCTGGTCTCATGATTCATGGTCTGGAACCTAGAAGGTCAGGATCATAATTAAGCACCTGATGATTCATCAACATAATAAACACAAACATCATAAACCAGCACTGAATCTGGAACCTGCTCTCATCAGGTGTTCAGCTCCAGTGTGGATCAAGACACAGTTTTGACTCTGTTCAGAGGAACTGAAGAAGTGGATCAAAGCTCACAAAGAACTATTATAGGTCTGAGGTGTTTCCCTTCATTTTAACAGGGCAGTGACAAACATGGAGAGTAGTGACTTTGACCTGAAACAACCACAGGAGGATCCGGACCACTGACATCAAAAATCCAAGGTTCACATCAGAACCTGAACTTGAATCTATCTATCAAGTCTCTCTAACACTGGGATCACCACAATAAATCAAATCCATGTGAAACTGTTCAGACTCTTATCTGTATATAACCTCCCCCCACCCCCCTCTGTCTGCAGAACCCTGACCATGCCTGCCTGCTCTGCCTCTCTGCTCTGCCTGCTCCTCCTGCTGCTTGGACGGTGGGTGCTGTCTATCTGCCCTTCTGTGTGCCTCTGCAGCCGAGGACACCGCGTCGTCGACTGCTCCTCGCGAGGCCTAACCAAGCTGCCGCCTGGTCTGCAGCACAACATCCACTTCCTCAACCTGTCCTTTAACAGGTGAGTACCTCACAGTGTCTTCCAGTGACAGGCCTGCACCAGACAGGTGCTGCAGGTGACAGGTGGCACAGTGTTGGTTTTACAACCATGAAGCAGGTAAACAAACATATATTCCTCTCTTAAGGAGATCAGGGTCAGAGAGAAGAGAACATAAAGTGTTACATTTCTTTATGGAGGTGATCAAAGAGCGGGACATAAAAATAGATCAAAGAAAAACAAAGACTAAAACATGTAAAAAGAATACAATCATGAATAGATCAAACTCAAAGTCGAGGCCAAGATCTTCTGCAGGGTTCATCCAGTTGTGCAGCATCATCACGAGTTTAATAAGTTTAAATCCCTCCAACCCCCACCCCCATATGTGTGTTGCAGTATTTGTCATCATCACTTGTTAACGAGACTGTGTGACAACTGCAGACAGAGCCTGATGTTATAAATATGGACCTGACCCAGATAATGATCAGTGTAAGTCTCTAACCTGAATTAGATCAGCTGATCAATAGCTGTGATGACAGTAAACAGAAAGGGGAGGGGGGAAGACAACCTCCTGTTCCAAATGAATAGGTAGACTAACAGCTGACACACCTGGTTTGGTACAGTAGGACTTTAATGTTAGTAGCACTTTGTTGACTGTACTTCTTCATTATGTCCCCTGACAGCCTCCAGGGTCTGGACAGTCAGCTCAGCCACTATGCCCACCTGCGAACTCTGGACCTGTCCTACAACCACCTGGAGAGCCTGCCCCCTGCCTTGCCACGGTCTCTGTGGGACATCCGAGCGGCTGGAAACCACCTGCGCTCGCTGGACAAAAACGACACGGCCTACCACTGGAACCTGAAAGTCCTGGACCTGTCGGACAACGAGCTCGAGAGAGTGGTCTTCATCAACAACACGCTGCCCAGTCTGCGAACTCTCAACCTCAGCCACAACAGGTTTTGGACTGTGCCCACAAATATGCCACACAACCTGGAGAGCGTTGATTTGTCACATAACTACCTGGTGCAGATCCTGCCAGGATCTCTGGACCGGCTGCCCAGACTGGCTCAGTTCTACCTACACGCTAATCGTTTCTCCTGGTTAACTGAGGGGGTCTTTGACAAGCTGACAGGGCTGGACGTGATGACCCTCGGAGATAACCCCTGGGCTTGTGAAGAGGAAGAAAACATCACAAGGCTCCTACAATGGGCTGAGCAGACACGGGCAACTGTCCTAGGTTGCCCCTGTTACACCAGACCCGTGTGTGGGCAGACCCACCTGGCAACCCCAGGGAGGGAGTGGCACTCGGCGCTGTTCACAGAGCCACCGCTCTGGGTCAACAGCAGAGGCGAGGGGCACGACGGTCAGTCACCTGCGAGGACTGCGGAGGTCACCTCCAGCTACCAGGCCAAGTCTGCTCTGGTTGACACGGGAATCTATCAGGGCAGAGGAGGGAACGAGTCCAGGGACCACGTGGGGTTTGTCTGGACATCGTCCACAAGTTTTGACGGTTTCTTGGCACACACCAGCACAACGCCACGCCCACAGTCTTCAACGATGAAGCCCAAAGTCACCAGCTCACAGAATAAAGGTCACGGGCTCCTGGTGGAGTCGCAGCAGACCGTCACCATGACTGTGTTAGTAATGACAGCAGCCGTCAACAGCTTCTGACTGGACCGGACACAGACTGCGTTACTGACTGGACAGAGAATGTACGACCAGGTGACTCCACTGAGCCCCTTCACTTCCCCTGGTAAAGACTGTTACTGCCTTCTGTCACTGTCTTCATCATCATTATCATCATCGAAACAAATGTCTCTGAAGTACACAAAGATGAAGTGTACAAACCTACAACACATGACAACCTGCTGTGCTTCATTATACTGATGCTTGTGCTGCAGAGCTTCAACACATCCACAACATCGCTGCTACACAACAAACCAGTCACTAGAAAAGGGCTCAAAGGGAAATGTTGGGACATCATAGACTAGTTGTAGGTGTGGATACAGTGTAACAGTAGAAAGCAGTGAACCCTCTGATGTAATAAATAAAGTCTGAGAAACCAAAGCACAAGAAACAAATCATCCTGTTGAACAGAGGAAGACAAGTCAAAGAGTTTTATATTCATGTCCAGACAAAAGTCACTGAATCTAATCTTTCTGCGGTTTTTATTTCTGAATGTTTTTACTGTGAGTTCATGAAACTGTCCAGTGACAGTAGCTGTAGTAATCTCCCCCCTGCATGGTCACCACAGTGGCGGTCACATTGGACAGCAAAGATTTGGTCTGGAGAGGGTCGGACAACCTGAGAGCATTAAAACACAGATTTATCTTCTGACTCATGATTCAAATCTTCATCTGTTGGACGTCGACTTTCAGACAAATAATAATTTCCCTCCAAATAAAGAAAAACAATCAGTCAGAGGTGGACGTTATAGATCAGCATGTCCGGATCTGTTTCATATGTTTACAACTATCAGCATGATGACAATGAATCTTAACTTAGGAGCCAAGTTAAAGTCACATGACTGTGTGACTCGGTGAGAACTAAGGTTCTACCCTGTTACAGTTGTTATCAACATCATGTCTCAGACCCAGAAGGACTGTTGACTGATTCACTTGAAACTTTATTGAGAATAAAAAAATCAAAACCAAAGCAGAGGTTGTTACTTCTCATTTATGGACGGACTGGTGATGTCCTCCTGCTGAAGGTGTTTACCATCAGGTCAGCCTTCCAGAGAGCCGGAGGCCTGGGGTTAAGAGGTTATCAGGTACAGTACGCAAACTGTTGGGTGGTTACAGGTGCGTCAACATCACTCTGTGTTTCATCAAACACATGCACACACACACACACAAACTGACTGGACCACAACAGACGGGTCAGACCAGGGCTTCACTACTCTGTTCTTCAGGTCATGACTAGATAACCAGGTGTGTCAAAACCTCTAACCAGTAGCCGTCCCACTACATGTACGCTGGATCCTGCTCCCACAAACCTCCACCAGGTCATATCTCCCTCCACTGTACCAACAGTCACACATGTGATAAATGCTTCACTGGCTTCAGGAAAATTACCACCTGCTTTCAAACTGGCTCAGGTAACTCTTCTGCTCAAAGAATGCTCACTTGACCCTGCTCATGTGGAGAACTGTCAACCTGTCTTACTACCCCCATCCTATCCAAGTGTATAGAAAAGGCTGTTTTTAAGCAGGTCTCTGAATTCCTGTCACAGAACAATCTCCTCAGTCCAAACCAGTCTGGCTTTAAGAGAGGCCACTCCACTGAAACTGCCTTTTTGTCTGTGACAGACGCCCTAAAGGCAGCCAGAGCTGCAGGTCAGTCTTGGCGTCTGTAATCTCCAACATGGGCATCCTGGGTAAAGCCTTTTTTTGGTTTGAATCCTATCTTACTGGATGCTTCTTCACTGTGCATGGAAAGAAGAAAATATCTTTCCAACTGGAGTGAATGGGATCGGTTTTGGGACCTGTCCTCTATGCTAATTACACCACTTCCTTGGGTCCAGTTATCCACTCACATGGTTTCTTGTATCACTGCTATGCTGACGACACCCAGCTATGCCTGTCGTTCCCACCAGATGACCCCACAGTCTCTGTGCGGATGTCAGCTTGTCTCTCTGACATATCTTCATTGATGAAGGAACGCCACCTTCAACTAAACCTCTCAAAGACTGAACTCCTGGTCATCCAGGCCAATCAGTCTCTTCATCATGATATTGATATCAAAATCACCTCTTCATCTCTTACCCCATCTCGGGTTGCAAGAAACCTGGGTCTCATGTTTGATGACCAATTATGCCCCCGACCACGTTGCATCTGTCTCTTGGCTGTGCCGCTTTGTTCTATACGACATCAAGAAAATCAGGCCTTACCTGACTCAGTCCTCCACCCAACTCTTGGTCCAGGCCCCGGTTATCTCTTTCGTCTAATACTGGAATGCTTTTCTGGCGGGCCTTCCTCTGTGCTCAGTGAAACTCTTACGGATGGTCCAGAACGCAGCAGCCCGCCTGCTCTTCAATCAGCCCAAAATGTCACTCCACTACTCATCAACCTACACTGGCTACCCATGGCTGCCTGAATCAATTTCAAGTCACTAACACTGCCTTCAGAGTGACTTCTGGGTCTGCACCCATCTCCCTGGACTCTATCATTCAGCCTTAGCCTCCTTCTCGGCCACTAAGTTCCTCCAGGGAATGTTGTCTGTCATCACCATCCCCGCACACAAGGCAATCTCAGTCTGGACTGTTCTGGTCTGTGGTTCCCTGGTGGTGGAACGAGCTACCAAGTTCTATCAGAGCAGGGGCGTCCTTCTCTATTTTGAAGAATACTTGAAAACTCATCTCCTCCGAGAGCACCTCCTCTCCTAAAACCTTTACATGTCTAACTTGTGTATAACTTTTTGATGCACTTCCTTGTGCAATCAGCCCTTATTAAATAGATGTCATATCTAATACTTACAGGAAGGTTTCTCACTGCACTGCAGCTTTATTCTTGTCCTTCACTTGTAAGTTGCTTTGTATAAAACCATCTGACAAATGAATAAGTGTAAATGCAATAAAGACAACACAGAGTTTCACAAACAGGAATGGAGGGTGGGAGTTTGGGTTCCTACCTGCGGGCCACATAGTAGAACACTGGGTTACCAGTCTTGGAGGTTCCTGCCTGGTAGAAGATGTTGAGGGTCTTTAAGGCTTTGAACTCTTCCTTCTCATGGACCTGGTGCCTGAGGAGCAAACAGAGCTTCATTTATTCTTATTATTAACACTGAGGTTTTATTAGACCAACATTATGTTACATGATCAGATTTGATTTTGTGTTATATATTATGAAAGATATTGTGTTACATTAAACAGAAGGGCTGCACAGATCCTCAGATAGTCACAAACCACTAAATGTCTCTGAGGGTTTAGTTTGTGAACACTGACAGATTCTTTTTTGATTTGTTTTCAGTTGTAGAGAATTATTGTGAACAGTGAAAAATACTTGACACTGACTTCAGCCTGACATCATCAAGAGGAAACCAAAGAGGAAACTGAACCCAGAAGACGCATTTAGATCGAATCTTTACACAACAGGAACAAATGAACAGAGATGTTCATCATCAGCATCTGCAGCTGTGTCTTTATTACAACTAAACACAAACTGCTACACACAGACACACAAAACTGATCTAATACTACTGTCATCAACAAGCTGAGTCCAGAGAGTGTACAGCTGAGGAGCCTCCGCCGAATCCACACCTTCATTTAAACAAAAACAACACCCAACAACACATTCACAGTGTTCATTCAGTGCACACAACTACACTCCAATCAAAGCAGTCATCACAGCTGAGTGTTCCAGATGAGTGAGAGGCCCCCGGGGGCCCACAGGAAGTTAAATAACAGGCTGGGAGGAAACACACCTGGTCATGAACTCCTCAAACTTGGAGCTGGTCAGGTTCAGACTGGACCAGTGAGTGTCAGCCACAGGTTTGTGTTCAGGAGGTCCCAGGTAGGCTAGCAGGGTGGCCATCTTGTCAAAAGGTCTCCTGCCAACGGCCTTGTGATCCCTGAAGTGAGATGATGATCACAGTTTAGTCCTGAGACCAGAGCAGACTCACTGCTGTTGTGTGATACTGGAGGTGAATCAGGTCTGCTGACCTGTTACTGGACAGGTACTGCCCAATCCTCTCCTGGTTGTTCCACAGCAGGCGGTGGAGGGCCAGCACGTTACCGTCACTGATGAAGGAAAGGCTGTGGTTGACGGAGTCGCTGGGTGGAGAGTCAGATGCTATGTCCAAGAAAAACCTGTGAGGGAGAGAGGAGAGTGCACCTGACCCTACAGAGACAAGACTCACTGTGTGCATCACCACAAGGTCTGTGTTTGTGTGTCCTCCTCTACCAGGATCACTGCAGCTTCAACCTGTGACTGTAGAGGAGGTGTCACTAACCCTGATGGCACTAAAATAACTAATAATCCTCTGAAGCTTCAACCCTTTCAGACGCAGATGTGTTTGCTGTTTTCTAACCAAACCTGATTGCTTGTTCTGTGTCAGCGTCATGCTCCAAGTGTTTTACCTCCTGGCTGAATCAAAGTTGCTCTTCACAAAGTCGTTAAAAGGCCTCATGTGCTCTTCTTTTGTAAACAGGACATGGTTTGCAATGCTCTGCAGAATCTGTAGGAGAAGAAGAAATACACAACATCATATCAGAAGCTGAAGGTTGTTGACTCTGTTACAGTAGACTGTGTTAGCATTAGTTGTCCCTGTCACGTGCCTGCTGTTCACTCAGAGGTACGTGGTCTTTAAGTCACAGTGACCGGTCCCATCCTGGCCCACAGCTGAAGTATTTCCCTTGATTTTAAAACGATTTCCAGGGAATTAGTTTTAAAATCCCAGGAATCCCTTGCCCTAGAAGATGTTTGTTTTTAAACACAGAATTGTGAGAGCTAAAGGGGGAAATGTCTATCCCTCTTTTTCTAAAGCTATTAGTGGTTGCAGTTTAATTAAATGTCACTGTATCTGAGGGGGAGGAAGCCAACCATACAGAGCTGGGCTGCCAAACACCTGGTGTTACCAGTCATAATACGTCTGAGAGCTAACAGGAAGTAAAGTGATAACAGCATTTCAGCATTGGACTACAGCTACAACAGTTGTGTAGCAGCATTAACAAGGTTTGTTTTGTACATGTGTTTGTTGGACCCAACACACAAGAACACACAAGCTAACAAACCCAGGCTCCAGCATCGTGCTGTCATTTCCTATCATTCAACAGTGTTGTGGACCAAGACCGGTGTTTGGTTTCATCAACTACAAATCTTAGTCTCATCCTCTGAAGGTTTAAAGTTTCCCTTCAGTCAGTCTCACCTTGGACATGAGCTTGAGACCCCGTTCTATCCTGGGCAGGGGCTTCTTGTCCAAGATGCCGGCCTCGTACGGAGACACGATGGCTGGGTTGACGAAACGCAAGAACATGGCGCTGCCCACTGCACCGATGCTGTTCTGTGGGAAGCGCTGACTCACGACCTGTTGAGGATGATGGAGGGAGCAGGGAAACAAAGGGAGATGAAGAACAGATGGAAAAGAAGAGAGGGTTGAGCAGGGGGAAGAGAAAATATTGATAATGGATTTGAGTTAATTTAAGAGCAAAGGAGGGAATGATGAGAATAATAAAATATATATATGTTGATATGTGTAAGAGAGCAGAGTGAGGTGTCAGGCTCAGGAGGAAGAGGAGGAAGAAACAGGATCAATCCAGCTTCAACCTGAAAAAGGTGAGAGGAAGAGCAAGAAATCGACCGAGCCCTCTCTGCTGGTGATGAATGAAAACTGGATCATCACAAAAAAACTGAGGGTGAATGACAGATGTGGAGGATGAGCTGTACAGGTGATCATCCAAAAATAGCACAACTAACACATCCCATGTTGCTTTGAGGCAAAGCAGGGCTGCGTGTGACACATTCAGGGGGTCAGGACCTCACATCATTGGACAGTCTGTCCATAAAACTGAAGCATGGCTGCAGACAGGAAGTCATCCCTTCATCATCCTACTTTGATGGATCTCTATCACTTTGTAGTGTGATGGATGATGAGCAGAAAGGTCTAAACAAAACACTCATGTAGATTCTAGACCTGCAAGTGGTTCCAGTTTTAACATTGAGTATTGTTTGTTCCTTCACTGTCAGTGGAAAAGATGTCGACTTGGCTCATTAAAGGTTCCGTTTATAACAACCTTGTTCTAGGCTTGTTCCTGTCAGTTAAATAAAGTTACACACACCAGGGTCATTTCAAGCATCTTCAACAAAACAAAGTCTGATGGGTCAAGATTATGATTATGATCAGGTATGAAGGTCAACTCTGAAATGATTGACAGGACATCCTCCACAGTTTACAGACAGAACCTACTGCCCCAACCGTGAGCATGTGAGCACAGCTCTCCTGTACTGAGGGGTTGTTGCAGCCGTGGATGAGGTCCCTTTTGGTTTTGAGGTAGTTATATCGGGATCGTTTGGATCGGGACAGTCCCCGATCCAAACCGCTCACCATCTCCTCTGCACACACTGTGCAACAACTCCTGTGTCTCTCTCCTGGCTCTTGCTCTAAGACACTAGCGGGCACTGGACAAATCAACAGCAGCACACAAATCTACAGCAGCCAAGGAACATAGCCCAGGTTTTATAAGAAGTCTGTGCAGCAATGTTTCGTTTCTCCTGACTCTGTCTGATCATCTCAGCACGGGTGTTACCTCAGTCCCAGATCTGTGACAAACACAGTGCTATCACACCTCAAAGAAATGATGAGTAAACTGTAAGAATCATGTTTGGATTGACTGCAGTTATTCTCCAACACAAGGCTCAGACTCTCAGTGATTCTCCACCCAAACTGTTGTATAGAAAAATATCAGTTTGACACAGAGGAAGCAGCTGTGATCAGCTTCAGTTACACTGGAGATGATTCAAATGTCAAACACGATCCTCACCTGCTCTCCATCCACTTGGATTGATTGATTGATTGATTGATTGATTGATTGATTGATTGATTGATTGATTGATTGATTGAATTCTCAGAGTGCTCCAACATTCAGTTTGGGTAGAGTATCAGGAGTGTTGACGTTACCCCACTGTATCTGCATGCATGAGCACACACACTCAAACAGACACTGTCAACAAACCAGAGCTGTCTCTACTCACACGTTGCTTTATATTTCATACATCTGAGCCAAACATGGCTGAGGGAAACAAAGCCAAGCATAGTGTGTCACGCTTATTATCATCACTATCATCAAGTTTAGTCAACAACTCATTCGACCCCCCCCCACCCCACCCCACCATCATCATAAACAAGAAAGTAACTAAGAACTAGAAGATGTTAGAAGGACCAACATTGGTCATGAACAATAAACAGTTTAGAGTCTCAGAAGCTTTCAGGTGAATTTGGGTTTGTTCATATATTAAGAACCTGGAGTTTTAACACCTAAATTCATGTTCATGTCATCTCCCTGAATAAAAACCCTGCTGTCACACTCAGATATATCTGCTCTCATACTAATGAGCAGCTTCTCTTACCTCACCTCCCGTCTCCCATGTATATCTACATACAAAAATATATAAACACACATATATAGTTTATTAGGACCAGCTCTAAAACCACTGCAGTCCTGCAGTAACTCCTCGTCCATGAAGCTTTTCATGTTCTACTGTTTTTCATTATGTTGACAGGGGTGTCTATTATTGAAATCAATGAGAGGAGACTAAACATCAGAACCTCCTCTCTGTATAATGAAGTCAAGTCGAACAGCACCACAATGATCATGATCAATCAACAGCTGTTTGATTCAGTTTCAATAAACTGATCATTAGAACCTTGATGGGTGAGGAGTCACTGTTTGATTAGACTGAGTTTTACCTGGCGTTCCTAATAAAGTGACAACGGATTATACACACAACACACACACACATGTATGTATGTGTATATATACATACATATATGTATGTATATATGTATATGGAGAGGGGGAGAGAGAGAGAGAGAGAGAGAGAGAGAGAGAGAGAGAGAGAGAGAGGTAATGTTCTGACTGTGTATAAAGATGGATGACGTCTCCGCCTCCTCTCACTCTACAAACATGGAGCTAAAACATCCTGATGCTGCGTCTTCTGCTGCTGACGTCATCTCCACTGTGGTGATCAGGAGGTGCAGCTGTGGTATCAAGGTCCTGCCCATACACCTGCTCAATTCGAGCACAGCTGTCAATCATAACACTGATTTGTTAGTTTGGCCCATCCACTAACATGGAGGGGGCAGGGTTTATGACCTACACTGCAACGCCACCAGGGGGCGATGGAGATGTTTCATCTTCACTTTTGGGGGCTGTGACGTCATCCATCTTTAAACACAGTCACTGTTTCTGAGGGACTGAGACAAAATGTGACTCATCATATCCAAAGACGTTGTTTTTATGTATGTGGAGGGAAAAGCAGGAATCCAACCCATGACAGAGGGAGGCCATTTTATCAGAACATTTCATCTGAAGACCAGTCATGTCTTAGATAAAGCAATGTCAGCTGTGAGGCATGCAGGTGTGTGTGTGATCAGCTGATTCATTAGAGGATGGACACACATGAGCTGGATGAGATGAAATCTTCTGAGAAAATGCAGAGTCCAGAAAGAAAAGCAGAGAGAGGATGCCCCTGTTTCCTGGGAACTGTTAATCGAAAATATATCAATGGTGCCGATATTAGTACAATGATTTTAAGAGAGGGTTGATATGAAGCGAATAAAACAATTCCAGAGAAACACCAAATCATTTTTTTTAAATGAATACATAAAAAAAAATCAAATGAATAAGATGCAAAAAAGAAAGTTTTTTTTTTGCTTTAGGGGAAAAAGTGTCTGAGGGAAAATAGATTCTCCGAACTTACTGCTTTTTTGTTTTCCTTTTTTTCTTTTACTGTAGCTTTATTCAGTAGAGAGTGGCAAGTAGCCTACAGAACAGAGATGAGCACATGGTCACAGCACCAGCTACACACGCACCAGCTACACACACACACACACACACACACACACACACACACACACACACACACACACACACACACACACACACACACACACACACACACACACACACACACACACACACACTCGCCCCTAATCACTCGAGGTTCAAACAGTCACATCCAGTCAAACACAGAAAAATCAAACTGATGTAAGAAAAGTGTTGATCGCTGTTCAGGGGACTTGAAGCGTGTCCATGCATGAGCTGGTGTGGTTTGACTTCAGCAGCCTGTATAAGAAAGAGTGCGTGTGTGTGTGTTGTGTGTTTGTGTGTGTGTGTGTACACAGTCCAAAATGGAGAATGAGAAATCAAAGATGCCAACAGATGGAAACTCAGAAGCCCAGTCCACTTGTTCTGGGTGTGAAGCAGTGTGAATTAGTAATAACTGGAGCAGCTTTAAAGTCTGTTCACAGAGTTGTGGGTGGAGTGTGGGTGGAGCCTCTTTTCACTGCAGTGAAGGCGTGAGGGTGTGGCAGCGGTGACAGCAGCAGCAGCAGCGGTGGCGTGAAGCTGCTCGGACATTCAGGAAAGTCAGTGCTCCGAGGAAGGATTGTGTGGACTAAGGTTAGAATGGGATGTTATCTGGAGGTGGTCAGCTGTCATCCTCCTGTAGTGATCACACCTAATCAATTGTTAGTCCCTACCAACCTCAGGGTGGGACAGACAACCACCCGGTCCTCAAGTAATCCCAGCTGGCCTTTGTCAGGATTGTCCCTCGTCACCCGGTCTGGTTTGGTGACCTCAGAACTGCCTCTCCACTTTTTGCAAAGGACAACGTTCAGTTGGCTTCATCAGACCATGACTTCCAGCTTGGACTAGAACGGTTTGCAGCAGCTGGAATAAGAGTCATGGTTCTCTGCTGGAAAATAGAGTCCCGGTCCCGGGTACTGGGAGTCAGGAGTTTTACCATCTGAAGACCTTGTTCACGGTGAGAGTGAACTGGGACGTGGTGGATTAGCGTCAGCAGTAATGTGAGCTCACCTGTGGTCCCTGAGCTTCAGTAGTGACTGAATAATGAGACACAAACAGACGAATGAGTTTCAGAGATGGAGGAGGCTGCTCTGAGTGGAGTTGCTGTTCCATCATGTCAAAAGGAGCCAGTTGAGGTGGCCTAGGAATCCCAACAGGATCCTCCTGGGTGGCCTCCACCTGGTATGAGGCCCCGGGGTCCACCCAGAACAGAACATGCTGGAGGGACTATAAACCTCATCTGGTCTGGAAACCCCTGGGGATCCCCCCAGTAGGAACTGGAACACGTTGCTGTGGACTTTCTTGCTGCCCACGTAAACTGACTGGGGGGATGTTTTTAACTACCTGAAGCAACAGGTAAGTGTTAACAGGTAAGAGGCAGACCTGCAGATAGAGACCTGATGATGTGACAACCCTCAGGCTCTGTTTCTGGTCTGTGTGACGAATGTGAAGCAGTAAACTGGAAGCAGATGGAATTTAATCTCCACCAGAAGATATATTTGTGGTTAAGAACCAAAAACCATCTCAGTGTAGTTTTGCATCTCCTCTCTCAGGCTTCTCTCTGGAGCTCCAGGAAGAACAGGGCGTTTCTCCTCTGATTGGCTGTTTTCTGAGTGACGCACAGTGATGAATTGTAGCCTTCTACTGTCACATTGAAAAACTCATCAGTAAACGCAAATACTGATGAGCCGAACAGAGGGTCAACTCCCTGGATCACCTGGCAGCGTTGGGGTGGCCATCCATGGTGTCCCATCATCCAGGTCTAATGAAGGAATGGTGAAACCCACCGCCCCTGCCTCTAGCCCCCTCTCCTCAGCTGCAAAACAGCATAGTGCAGTGTGCGTCGAGAACGACCGGGACAGCTGGCACGGCAGCACCATTGGGGTCATCAGGGAGGTGGGTGAACGGACAGCAAGAGTGGAATATGGCGAGTAGATAACCAGGAGGAGGAGCAGTCTACCTGTCTGTCACCATCAGATCATGTGGAGTTTGACTGACTGGGATTGACCGTGAGCAGCCCACACTCAGCCACAGCAACAGCTACCAGTCCAAGTCTACCTAACTATGACTAAAACAACACGACTGACAAAATGAGAAAATGAAAACAGCAAGATAACAGTAACAGAGGAAGAGGGTTAAAAGATTCAAAGCTCCAGAAGTCCTGACAGCTGGTTTTAAGGCTCAGTTTCTGAATACAGGCTGTGTGCATTTCTCTGTGGACTGAGGCTTTGATACTTTTACAGTATTAATATAGAACCTAGACCTGCTTTATAATCACAAACACATGGACATCTACCTTTAGACTGGACGGAGCTTTAATGATGGTGAAAGCAACAGATGGAGGACATCACATCTTTCTGCTAAAGAAGTTTGTCTCAAAGAACAACAACTGACACTACCATGTGTGTAGAGAGACGTCCTCAGGTGTGTACTCTGTGTACTGTGTGTATTGTGTGAGTATATATGATCTGGATTTCTGACCTGGTCTCTGGTCCAGCAGATGAGGATCTGTTCTAAGTTTAGACTCTGTCTCCTGCTGGTCTGGAGATACAGTGACTCTGAAGACCAGCAGGTCACATGAGGTCAGAGACCTGGGTGAAGCTCACTTGCGCTCTCTCTCTCTCTTTCTTTCTCTTTCTACCCCCTCTCTCTCTTGTTCTCTCTTTCTCTCTCTCCATCTCTCTCTCTCTCTCTCTCTGTCTCTCTCCCTCACTCTCCCTCTCTCTCAACAGTAACTCAGCATTAATCCAAAGGATTAGGTGTGATCACACTTTTTCACTATCACCTGTCTGACAGGGGTTTTTCTTCAGGAGCCTCATTTTACTAGTTTTTGCCATCATCAGTGACTCATCTTTACCTGGTGTTGACATGTGACCTGTATATGTTCAGTAAATAACAGTGTCTGATCACCGGCCTCTGCTTTTCCACCTGAGGTCAGTTACTCTCGGACCACAGAGCTGCACCAACACAGAGGAGACAACTTCAAATCTGTCAATATGTTTTTATTAAAACAGCAGTCAACAGTGGAGCTCAGCTGTAGTGTGGATAACACAGTGTTAAAGTATGAGATCATTACATCACACCTGTCAGTTTATATCACCATGTGATCATTACATCACACCTGAGTGTGTTCATCTGATGTGCCATTTAACTCATCCGTCACTCAGAATATGGACCAATCAAATCCAGGTCACATGGTCAAACACACTGTTCAAATAGAGCCTGACGACTGAACAACACTGTACTACATCATTTTCATCCTTATCTTCCTCAGTGCTGACCACGCAGTAATATCTCTACATTGGCCTGAAACAGTGAATGAACTGATCCACAGAAAATCAATCAAAGATCAAATGTTCTCTGGATCCAGTTTCTTTAATGTGACGTTGGTTTCCATAGTAACTGAGGATCTGTCAGGTTGTGAACTGTTGTTCAGACCAAACTGAAAGTTTCAGTTTATCAGAGTGGGATTTAAGAAATCAATATTCTGTGACCTCTGACCTGACTTTAAGTCTGGTTACTGCTCAACAGCTTGGACCATGATGTTCGCTGCATCCTGGTTTAGTCCTGCTGATCAAACTCTATCACTTGAGGTGAACTACAGTGAAGTGAGGAAACCATGAACTGTGATGATGGCAAAAGCTAAAAAAACAAGGTCCTGCTTTAGTTTATGTAAAGACTGAGCATGTGAAGCTTTTGTGTCATGAAATGATCAAACACAAAGGTCCTGGTGCATCAGAGCAGCAGCTGAAGGTCTGTGTGATGTAGAGAGGAGTGAGTGCAGCAGGAGACAGGTGAGCAAGTGACACTGCAAACACACAGGTGAGGCAGAGAGGCTGGGGGGCGGTTGGGGCTCCCTACCTGGTAGAGACAGTGGCAGACGCTGCGGAGCTGTGGAGGGAACTCGCTGGATGAACCGATGATGGCCTGGAAGAACCTCTCAGTGATCTGCAGCAGGTTCCTCTGGTTCTCCTCCAGGTTCTCTCCTTGTTCCAGCCTGAGGAGATAGTTATGAAAAGTTAGGAATAGTTAAGAATAGTTATGAAAGGTTATGAATGGTTAAGAATAGTTAAGAGTGGTTAAGAATAGTTAAGCATAGTTAAGAATGGTTATGAATGTTTATGAATGGTTAAGAATGGTTCAGAAAGGTTAAGAAAGGTTAAGGAAGGTTAAGGAAGGTTATGGTTAGCGGCTAAGAAATGCATCATGTCGTTGAGTGTGCTCACGGAATGGTGGAACAAGTGTGTGTGTGTGTGTGTGTGTGTGTGTGTGGGGGGGGGGGTTAGGGTTAGGGTGTGTCCTCTGTGCTGTAATCCTGCCCTCTGCTGGTCATTGGAGCATCAGACAGAGTCAGATTATTCAGAGGATCATTGTTCTGACTGCAATTTCACTTCCTGCTGTTTTACAAAGGTCTTCATCTGATCAAAGCTGTTCATGACTAAACTGTTGGAATAAAATAACTTTATTATGATTGGATGGGGGTGTGTGTGAATGAACATCAGCTCTGAATATATGTTACATAAATTAATAAACCACTTATATCAGGTTGAGAGTCACTCTGCAGTGTTACTCATAGTACCATAATGAGGTTCTGTAGAGTATGAACACTACATGCTGTCAGAGCAGAGACGCAGGTACTCACCTGGTGGGGTCCACCTCAAAGCTGATGTGTTCAGGAGTGGTGATGACCCCTCTTAATAAAGGCTCCAGGAGCTTCTGCAGGTATGCTGCTCCATACACCTGGAATGATATAGACAGGTGAGGCAGTTACTTCATGTTCTGAATCTGTGGCAGGTTCATGACAGTGGTTCTGCTGTGTGTTCTACCTTGAAACAGAAGGTCATTATTTTACTGGCCAGGCTGTTTCCTCTGAACAGAGTCTGCATGGAGTCAGCCAGCTCCACCTCTTTAGAGAACATGTTCCACAGCAGCTGGTAGAGGAGGTGGCGGGAGTCAAACAGCGTCACCAGGACCCGGGCCAACTCGTCCTGGGAGTTCAAGAGACATGTGTGAGACCTGTGCTGAACTCAGACACTGTGTTCAGGTCTGAGCCTTCATTCATCACATTAATATGTTTTAACTCTTCTTCTTCTCTCCCTATAGTTCTGGTCTTCCTCATCTCTCTCTCTCTCTCTCTCTCTCTCTCTCTCTCTCCTGGACCTGTAGAGTCTGGATCTGTCCCTATAGACCACCTCCTGCCCAAGATCCTGCTCAACACCCACTCTTTAATTATCATGATTATTATCATTAGTTTTTATCTCTCTCTCAGATTTATACCTGTGCCACTGAAACTAGGTCCTGCTCATGGGGTTCTAGAGACGGTCTAGACCTGCTCTGTATGAAAACTGCCCTGAGGGACTTTCTGTTGGATTTGGTTCTATATAAATAAAACTGACTGTAGCTGAGGGAACATATCTAACATGGTACACACCCACTGAGACCCAGGAACCACATTAGCCAGTGCCATGGCGATGGGCAGCTCTCCCTGGTCTCCCATCATAGTGACCAGCTCCACCAGCCTCTCAAAGCGGTCCGCCAGCACAGTCTCCGCCAGCGTGTCGAACTCTGTTCCCTGCTGCAGGATCTTGGTCAGCACCTCCATGAAGGTGGCTCGGGTCTGCAAGTCCTTGTGGTAACCCAGACCTGGAGAGGAAGAAACCAGCACTCATGGGAAAACTATGCAGAGCTCCTCGCAATGAGCTGAGAGTTCCCTGGTGGGAGGCAGCAACACTGTGGCTGACTTACCGATGGAGTGCATGAGGCCGCTGTCTACGTTAGCGTTGAGCAGGTTGGACATAGCCAGGACGGTGCAGTGGCGGAGGGAAGCCAGGCGGCGAGACATTCCTCTCTTTCGTCCCCCCACCGCCTGGCCCTCGTCCTCTACCTCACTGCAGTCGTTCAGCAGGTTCATGAAGAGGGTGAAGTACCTGCACAACAACAAGCTTTAGACAGACTTCTTCTGATCAATGTTTGTACAACAACAAACCATCACTGATTAGACAGACTCCTTCTTCTGACCAGAAGCCACAGTCAGTGTATTTAAAATGCATGGATGCAACCTGGTAAAGGAGAAACCTGGTGACAGTGGTCCAGGAAGGGGATTAAAGAAACCTGATGTCTCCTCCTTGTATACAGGTAACAGGGTGTCTACTGAGCATGTGCAGTGACAATGTTCTGTGTCTGAATGAAAGAGTGACTTTTATTCAGACTCATTCACCCTGAGCTCTCGTCCAAATTAACATCACATTCATTTAGTGACCAGCTCTGCTGATTTCTGAGTCTCAGCTGCTGGTCTCTCACTGTGGACTCTGGTTAAGGTGAACTCAGGTGTATTCTTACTTGAGGAAGAGTTGAGACTTGGCCTCCATTAGTTCTACTCCGTCCCCCTCCTCTGGCTGCAGAGGAAGACCAGCTAACAGAGACACTACAGCCTCCATACTGGCCTGGTCCAGGTCCCTGCGTGCGCACACACACACACACACACACAGAAGAACATAGTAAGGGCAGGGCTCTCAGTTCCTTACAATGCATAGTACATGTGACAGAGCTGCACCTCGTCAGGCACTTGATGTCATCATCGGCAGCTTGGTTGGAGGTCCCCATCACCCAGTCTGTCAGGTACTCCACCATCTTGTTCCTGCAGTAGGAGAGAAATAATCAGCACCTGAGTGTCTGTCTGTGTGTCCCCACCCATCTGCTGCTGTCACTCACCTGAACTTCATCTCCTGGCAGAAGGACAGATCGTCTCTTCTCTCCATCATCACCTCCACCAGTTGGCACAGCTTGGTTTTGATCTGGATCGCATGGACCACATTGCCCAGGATGCGCACATACCTGAGCAGAAGGATGGAGGACAGGTGAGTAATGATGTGAGGAAGCATCAGAGGCTGTTCAGTCCTTAAGTCGGTGAAAACAAACTTTCCATGTCAGCTCATTCTCCACAAGCTTTCGCTGCAGAGTCTTTCACATCAAATCAATTAAACCTTTTCTGTTCACAACCAGAGCTCCTACAGTGTCAGACTGTCGTGTTATGTCCTCAGTAAACAATCATCATCTACCTCTGATCCATTTTCTAAACAAGCTCAGGAGCTGCAGGGATGTTACTGTTCAGTTTAGTGAAACATTCTCGCAGTCACCACAGGGTGTCGCCAAAACCACTAGAACAGAAACCTAAACCGTTTCTGTTCTGGTCATTCAGACTGCTGATCATCAGCGTGCTGAGCAGAGACTGCACGAGGACTGGATGTGTCCCCAGTGTTGAACACTCAGACAGCTCCTGGGCCAGAGAGAAGGTCCTGACCTGACCAGGTTGAGCATCATGGTCTCGATGCTGGCCTGTCCCAGGTGTTCAGAGCTGCCCTCTGTGTGGTTATCCAACAGGTTCTTCATGATGGCTATGGTCTGCTCCACAAACTGGGTGTTGGTGTCGTTGATAGGGACCTGGAAACAGGAGAACCACTGAGTACATCTCACATAGAAACATAACTGGGGTTACACACACACACAGTATATATACACACACATCTTATGACAGTGCCCAGAAACAATAAATATTAAAATAAATACAACAGAACCAAGACCATACATTTGTCACACATGTGCCGTCACAAACCAGAGTGTTAGTCTTAAAGTGACTTCTTCATGATTTGAACAGCTGGACTTACCGGCCCCTGGGTGTCAAAGAACTTGCCGATGCTGTTCCTCAGCTTGTTGAAGAGCATGGGGTAGAGGGCGGGACTGAGCTCCAGCCCCAGCAGGTCTTTGACGTTGGTGCGAACGTGGAGGCCGACCCTGTCATGGCCACAAACAAGCAGGTTCAGCAACCGGTCCAGGAAGCGGCTGACTGGCGTCTCGCTGGAGGCCGATGAGGAGCAGGCTGAGGCCGAGGCCACGGGGTTAGACGCCTCGCAGGGGCCCATAGAGATCATGGAGTGTTTGCGCTCGCTCATGGGGCCCATAGGTGGGCTGTAAGTGGCTGGGCCGGGGGTGCTGCGCTGCTGGAGACACACCCCGCCCAGAGCACACAGGAAGCCGGTCATGTTGATCCACTCCTGCTGTGGAGGGAACAGAGACACTGAGCGGCAGCAGCAGAGACACAAAATGTGTTCAACTGTTACTCTTGTTACATGTGACAACAACATTCCTGCTCACTGAAGACAGATACATGACCAAGCTGTCAATTTGCACATCAAACAACCACTCACTGATCTCCTCTGTTAGCCTGGAAACTCCTCCTCCTCTGTTTACACGTCTGATTTATCCTGTGTTTGAATGTTTCTTATTCAAGACACTTGAGATACAACAGTGTGTTTCATCACATGATGGGTAGATTCAGGCTCATGTCCATGAGATTGTAGCAGCTTGAATAATAATATTCAAGCTGCTTCAAGCTGACTCGCCAAAATTAGAGCAGCAAGCAGCAACGAGTGAGTTTCAGGCCACAGTCCGTTCAGATTTTAGTTAATTCTGTTTAAAGACTGAAAACACAGATTTATCATCACAGTGAAAAACAAAGTGTCCATGTTATAAATAAAATTTCATCTACATGTTATAAGTAACATCTACACAAAAGTGAATGAGTGATCCTTCATCCACCTGGTGTGACAAGCTGCTGCTCACAGTGACAGGACACTTTAAAGGTGTTTTACATCACAGACATTATTTTGATGATGAGTAGAAAAATTTAACAGATGTACGTCTAAAGAAATGTGAGTGGGAAGAAAAATTGGAACCAGTTTCACTCAGCTATGACTACACTAGAGAAAAGGTGTCAAGAGTTCAGGTGAGACTGTTCAGACACACACAGCCTCACCTGTAATACTCTGAGACCACTGACCTGGTCCAGTGAGTCCAGGTCAGGTCAGTGTGAAGTGGTTAGAACACATTTAATGGATCTGAATTCATTCTCTGTGGATGATCGAAAAAGCCTGAAGTGAGTAAACTAGTGGTGATGGTGCCCCCACCTGGTCAGTCAGTGTAACCTCTTAAGTGTGTTTGATCACTTGATCATGTGATCAATTCACTCAGAGGTCACTTCCTTACCTGTCCATCATCAGCCTTGTTCTTGGGAAAGTTGAGGATCTGTTTTGTGGCCTGGTCCCATTTAGTATACGTGTCCTCCCAGGCCTGGAGGTGGAGAGAGAAACTGGACATGAACAACAGCTAAAACTGAACTCTGCTCACCTGATGTGATGAACACATGTGGGTTTGAATCATTAAAGGCTTAATATTGATACCATGAGAGAAAATCCTCAGTGACTAACAGTAAAACCACAGGAATCTGAACTGAATATTACCTCAATATTTCCTGGTGTGGGGTGCTCGATCCTCCTCAACAAGGCCATCACCCTCTTCTGTAAGGTGGACCGGCCTGAGGACACAAGATCCACAGTGTGAAGAGAAACACTAACACCTGTGTAATCTCCACAGGAGACATGAGCTCTGCTCTGGCAGACATGAGGACTGCACCATACTTTTTATTTCCATAACAATCATTTAAGGAAAATCATATGTGAGTTTGACACTTGAGGACGGTTCTTACATTCATCTACTGAAAGTGATAAGTTTCTCTGAAATGAAATATATTTACATGTTTATAGAGTCTAGTAAATTAATACATGATAACATGATGTTTTTATTTGTTTTGTTTATATTAAAAAGTGAATAATTCATGATTTTCATGGCATTTTGTGTTATTTTCTTGTTTTTTTTTTTAATCGGAAAGTCAAGTTATTTATTTGTAGGCGTCACATCACTCAGTGGCCTCTGTACCACTAAAAGACAAATGACCTTCCCCTAAGATTAAGAAATTCCAGGCGTGGACACAACGTCATACTGAAGCCGCTATACTTTATGAGCTCAGGTTTCAGAGGGCGGGGCCAGCAGCTCTCACCTGTTCCCATCATGTTGCTGACAGAGGCCAGTTCACTGAAGGTGGCATAGTTGGGTAGCATGTTCTGGACGGGCACCTCATCGGCGGCGCTGCGGATGTCGGCCTCCTCACAGAGGTGGCGGAAACACGACATGGCCACGAGCACGGCCTCAGTGTCTGGACTCCACAGGAACATGTAGAGACACACCTCCAGCTTGGTCTGCGCCTGCCGGCACATCGGGATCCCTCCACCCATCGTGGCACACTCCTGCAGCAGCGAGGACCAAACACAGTTTATACAGCTGCTCTCGCTGACAGGGAGCTACAGCTGATCTATCCCCCTCTGAGCATTCACACAGGTAACTAGCAACAGGTGATTCACAGGTGATTAACAGGTGACTAACAGGTGACTAACATAGCTGAGGAAGAGGTCCGCACCTTGTTCTTGAGCAGAAACTTGTTCCTGCAGATGAGGATCTCCCTCAGCCATTTAAGAACCTCTGTCCCATTCACCATCTGCTGGCCAATCAGCTTCCGGCAGATGAGGAAGAGCACCTGTGAACTGAGGACATGAAGGAGAAGGTCAACGTTGAGTTCAGAACATCAGAGATCTGGGATCAGGTCTGAACCACTGGTTTCAATCCAAAAATCTCGTTCGACACAAAATGTGAAAGTTGATGATGTCATCAAAACTAAATATTAAAAAGTGTCCCAGCTGACTGCTGACTGATGACTATCAGATCTGTTGAGTACCTGATGTCCCAGAATGTCTCTATGGGGGCGTCTGGGTTCCACAGCTCTATGGTCTCTGGCTGGTGAAGAACTAACAGAGCCTGAGAGGAGGAAGAGAAGAAAGAGAAGGAGACAGAGATCTGTTAGAGTTTAATCATGTTAATGCAAAAACAACAAAAATTAAGCATGTTTATTTTTGGACTCAAACTTCATCAGTGTAATAGATCATGTAGGAGAATCAGAGTGTATTTCATCATATTGTAGAAGCAGCCTCCTGCTGCTGCGAATATAAACAACATTGATCATAATCCACAGCTCAACAACAACAGAGTCTCTAGCACTAACAGAGTCATGTCACATCAGTCTGCTGACAGCAGTATTTACACTTAGCTTCACTGTGCCTGTTTTCAGTGGAACTTAATGGTGAAACTAAAATTTCCTACACAGTTGTTTCACATTAAAGCTATTCCAGCAGTGCCATTCCTGATAGGCTTTTCATCTGAAACATCTGCACGACCTGTATTGCTTCAGTTTTTACCTTTAATCAGCCCAGTGAAGTGTAATTAGAGTCTAATGAGTCTGATTACATGAGTAATGTCTTTGATGTCTGAATATTATGCTTTTAATGTGAAAATCTGAAATCTACACGCGGTCATCGCTGCCACAGAGCTAGGAGCATGAGTGGGCGTGGTCTCTGACCTCCATGGCTTCCTGTGAGAGCTGGGTGGTGTTGGTTAGAGGCACCAGCTGCACCAGGCCAGTGATGAGCTCCGCTGTGCTGCTCTGCATCTCTGGAGCCTGTTTGACTGGGTTCTGACACACAACAACACAACAACAACAGCACACAAGTTCAACAGGTATCATTCCTGTAATAAGAATATTTAAAATATGCATGAGTGCATCAAACCTGTGTGGACCCTGCATCTGACCTGACCCTGGGTCTAAACCTGACCCTGGGTCTAATCCTGACCCTGGGTCTTGTCAGACTCACATGTAACATGAGTTTTGGGTCAGCGTGGATGAGTTTGACCAGAGCGAGCAGGAGGCACTTGTAGCTTCGAGTGTCCAGGTCTGTGGTTTTCTCTTTGAACTTAAGGCTGGTGGTCATCTTCCCTTTGAACGTCAGACTCTGTGGGAGGAGACAATGGGGGGGGGCGGGGGTCCAGAAGACATGTAGATAGTTATACAGATGAAGGTCAGGTCCATCTGATGAAGGTGCACTGATACCTGTATTATCTGTCACCTGCATTAACATCCACACTCACCGGTGTCATGCGTAGTGGAGCATGGGTGGCGGCTCCCTGGATCACCCGGTTGAGGGTATCTGAGAACATGAAGCGCAGCTCTCCAGAGTAGCAGTAAACTGCATCGATCTTTGGCCACCAGTCCAGGTGGGACTGCAGGACGACGACACAGGAAGTGACACGTTAAACCGTGAACTGTTATTGTTAAACTGTTGTTCTGTGATGAAGACTGTGACTTACATTGGTGATTATTCTGTGCAACGAGTTGACCAGGACAAAGTGAAAGGTGGAGGGGGATGAGGAGGCCAGACAGACCTGCAGGACACAGAGAAGAGTCAGAGCTGCTGATGAACCCGCTGCCCGCTGTGAATTATGGGAAACATTACTAACAAATAACATCAAGTCTCCTCTGTCCACCTTAAAGTGCTGGTTGTTGTGAGGATTGATGCGGAAACAGGATACGAAGCAGTCCATCATGAGCTCCACGTCAGCGTTCTGGCTGCCTGCCCCCCTCCAGAAGGGTTTGGCTGGATTGAATAGCAGAGCCTGGTGGGACAGGGGGGGTCACTTCAGGTCATTCTACAGCAGGTCTGCTGAGACAGACTCTAAACTGTGGTCTTTTAACACTAGTGTAAAACTTCCTTATACAGTACAATGCATCTGCTTTAAACTTAGTATTGATATCTGATCACATTCAGTGTTCAGGAGAACAGTGGAACTACTTCAACAGAACGACCTGATGGATTACTTATCACCACACAGACGTATTTCAGAGTAGAAAACACCTTCACCTTCCTCTTTCACTTTCAACACTAAAGATTAATTCTAACAAGAGAAGGAGCAGAGCTGTGGGTGAAACCTCTGATCACAGTCAATCAATATTCTATACAGCTGATCAATATTCTATACAGAACTCTATAAACAACCTGCTGCTTAAATAACAACAAGTCACCTTCAGTCTTTTCACACATGCCAACATATGACAAAGATTTTAACTGGTGTATTCTCTGCAGCTGGAGCAGCAGGTGTGTTACCTGAGTGCAGTTTATTTGATCTGAACATTGGTTTGTAACGATCAGTCTGATCAGTTTGGCCGATGATGTCACTGGTGGAGTGAACAAACTGAAGAAAACACCTCATGATGAGAGAAAAGCTCAGACCTTCAGATCCATGACGATGGACTGGACCAGGAGAAAAATGGTGGAGTGATCCTCCCAGTTGATGTAGGTGGAGGCTTTACACAGTTTGACACAGGCGATGGCGGCACTCTCTGTCAGCTGTTTGCTGCTTCCCTGTCCTGATAAGGCTTTCCTCAGACTGTCCATGAAGAGTTTCTGTGGACACAACGAGACAGGGGGAGTGTGAGAGTAAGTGTGTGTGTGTGTGTGTGTGTGTGTGTGTGTGTGTGTGTACTTGTACTTGCTACATAGTAAGGATCAAAAAAAGTATTTTACTAACAAAGTGAGGACATTTTGGGAAAGTGAGGACATTTTGGCCGGTCCTCACTTTTTGAGACACCTTCAAATCACATTTTGAGGGTTAAGACTTGGTTTTAGAGTTATGGTTAGAATTAGGTTTAGGTTAAGGTTAGGGTCAGGATTAGGGTTAGGCACTCAGTTGTGATGGTTAAGGTTAGGGTAAGGGGCTAGGGAATGCATTATGTCATTGAGTGCCCTCACAAAGATAGAAGTACAAGTATGTGTGTGTGTGTGTGTGTGTGTGTGTGTGTGTTCCTCACACCTTGTTGGCCTTGCTGTCTTCCACAGTGTCTTTGGAGATGGTGTGTGTGATCTCTGGACAGAGGATGAGGAGGATGATCTGCAGTGGCCACACAGCTGCCTTCCTCTTGGCACTCTCTGCAAAGCTGTCGACCAGGTCAAACAACTTCTCTGCAGCTTCTGAACACACACGCACACAGAGACCATAAATCATATGATCAGCTGATCAGTATTTCCAACTGCTCCAAACTCTTCATGCTCTGTGAAACGTTTTCACATCAAGGACCTGAACTGACTCAGACCTCGTCTGAGTTTGATTTTTAGATGTTTTATTACAGAAACTGTTTAAACCCGAACAAAATCACTTTATTCATTCTGTCACTGTGTTACTTATAAATGGAATAACAGTGATAATTAATTATTCTCCTTTTTGCTGAGGACCCCCAGGAACCCCCCCAAGTCCCCCTGGAGGTCCCTGGACCCCGCTTTGAGAACCAATGATCTAATTTAACCAGGTCTGTCACAGGCTGTAAGAAAACATATTAAACTTTAGCAAGATGATTATTTCCTGAGCTGTCACTGAGAATCTGGTTCACTGAGAATCTGGTTCCAGGTTTAAAAGTCTCAGAATTAGTGTCAGATGTTTTGTTGTGTTGATGTTGTGTTGATGCTATGATGATGTTGTGTTTTCTGGATGGTTCCATGTTCTTCAGGTTCTCTCATTCAACCAGTCTAAAGTCGTGGATCTTTAAATAGCCTTAGTCTGACTGACCTTTCTGCTAAGAAATTATCTATACGTTACAGGATGGTCAAAATGGAACAGGTACTAAATCATTTTGAGGTTTGTATCACTGTTCTTAAAAATAATAAAATTTAAGTAACAAAAAATACAGTCTCAGTGTCAACCTTGATCAGTTTACTTTGAGCTTGTTTTCCTGTGAAAAAAAAACCTTTGATATTCTGTTTTTGGCCTTATTATTATCGTCTGCATTTGCACAGTCACCTCTTTAGTTTTCATGCTGACAGACGACTCCACCTCAATCTGAACTCTCAACAATCAACTCTGAGTCATGGGTGAGCTCTTTATCTCCAACACAGTTCTTTCTATACAGATGAAAAACCTGAGATGTGGCTCTTTGATGTTATGTCCATCATTTTAATTCACAGAGCCTGAAGACCTATAAAGACTTTCTTTCATTGAATTCAGTGTTTTTAGGCTAAAAATAAACCAGAGCCTTCAAGTTTAATTACCGATGACAAGCTCAGAGCGTTTCTACTGTTTGATAAAACCTGCTTCATCAAATCAAACCATCAGCAGAACCTGAGATTTTGACAATCTGACTGAATCTTAGTCCAAACAGTCAAAGGTAAATGTGACAGACTGGTTTGTCTCAGTTCATACCTGCCATGTCTGCCTGCGGTCTCTGGTAGAGCATGGTGAATTCATCAGGGTAGTTCTCCACCCAGTTCCAGAAGGCCTGCGGAGAACAGCAGAACAACAACAGGTAGAGTCAGTAAGAGTTAATCAGTCCTGGACAGGATGAACCCAGAAAAACAGTCACCTTCTCTAAACTGTTGATGACTGCGAGCTGGGCGGGCTTCTTCAGAGCTCTGAACTTCAGCACTGTTTCTGAGAGAAAACAAACACAACAGAATCAACACAAACATCATACACACTGGTTCAACCTCAGTGTCTTCAGAACTGACCCTGTTCTCTCCCAGCACTGAGGATGGTGGGTGTGTTCACCCAGCACTGTCACAGTCTCATGCGATTCTCATTGTTTCAATAACACAGTAATGTGTGTCTGTAGTGTGTCTGTAGTGTGCATTAAGCAGTGAAGCTGCAACAACATGAACAGTGAACCTTGTAGCAGCCTCTTCAGCTTGGAACAGTCCACATTGATGTACTGCATCAGCTCTATGTCATGAACGTCCACGTTGTCCTCGGAGCAAACCGTCAGCTCCTGGAGCCTGAACACACAGATAGCACAGGTCAACAATCACAGGTCAACAATCACAGGTGAGCACATCAAGACATGAACTCAGGTATTTTTACACACCAGAGCTTCAGAAGACAGTCCCACTGAAAACATTCATATGAATTATTGTTAATAAAGTATTTTATCTATCTATCATCTTTCATTTCTGCAACATCACACACTTCCTGTTCTTCCAGCATCTGTTAATAATGAGCTTTTACACATTTAATCAAAATGTGTTCTTACATTTTACACAACTGTCAGTCTGTTTGTGTCAGTGTGTGTCAGTGTGCGTCAATCAGTGTGTGTCAGTCAGCGCGTGTGTCTGTGTGTGTGTCTCCAGCTGAGGGTCTGGAGCCTCTAACGACATTGTGTCCTATCTCTAACTAAAGACGTCGTCTCTGATAAACTGATGTTTGATCCTGAACAGAGGCTGAAAAATGTAAAAACATTTCAGCATTTATCTCAAAATGATAAGAATTTAGACCAAACTCTTCTATTTAAAGCCCAGGATAAAATTAAAAAATGTTGCACTGGAACCTGGTCTTGCTAAGAGACAGATCATCCTTGAGAAGACCACATGCGACAGACTAGGTACAGTAAGAGCACCACCTTGTGGAGATGCGGCTGAAGACGGCATTGAAGTTGTTGCAGCTCAGAGAAAAGAGGACGGCCGAGGCTGAGGCCCGGAGCTCAGCGGCGTGATGGTGGCCCTCACGGTACGTATAGATGAAATGGCAGATCTCTGGCAGCAGCTGTTTGACCAGCATGGTCTCATCCAGACGTAAGCAGTCCTTAGATTGCTGAGGGGGGACAACAGAGAGGAGGGACAGTCAGGGACCAGGTCTGGTTGATCCTCCATGATGAAAGTGAGGAGGGTCTCAGTGGAGATGAAGATGATAGATCTGTTACTGAGTAGAGTCCTCACAACACCTGAAGAACCACACTGACCTCACTCAGCACGGTCACTGATCTGAAACATGACAGTCTGTACATGTTACACTGAATCTGATCTAAAGACAACTGAAGTACAACTTGACAGTGATGGAGACACAGAGCAGTACAACCAGACACTGGTACAACCTCCTTGACTGTCGACCAGCTGACTTCACTGCAGCCAGTCAGGAGAGAGGACTTTCTAACTACACTGTGTGCAGAACACACTTTCTTCATTTCACTGACTCTGTGAAAATGAGTAATAATATGTCTCTTAACTGTGGGTTATGAAAAAAGTCAGCAAAAATATTTATAAAAAGTACCTGAGGTTAAAAGGCTGGAACCACAAAAAGTCAATTATTCAGGAGAAACTGGGGGTACAGCCATAGTAGCCATGGCAACAACATTAACTGCTCCAAGATAACTGTGGTGACACCAGAACCACCACAGGTTAAACACAGCTCTGTTATCAGAGCAGTGACACATCCTGACTCATCAGGACCTCATCATGTTCTTTCAATTACAGATCTTCATCTCAAACATCGTAAACCATTGTGGTTCCTGTGCAGAGCCACAGGACCGGGAGCAGGCCCGATCCTCATGGGTTTCTGATGAATCAGTGTTTGCTACATAAACTTCTGTTTATTTTACTTTCAGCCTTACAAACATATCAAAAATACTCTAATGTAGGTTTACTGTAGACCAAGTATGGGCTACAGTGTCATCCAGCCCTGATGGTGACAGGTGCAGACTGGCACAAGGTTTTGACAAAAACCCAACGGCAGCAGGACTATCATCTGCTCTCATGGATCCGGAATCTATTCCGGTGTAACCACTAATACAGAGCGGTACCTGGCTTCTATCTGACAGTGAATGACAAAAACCTGTACATGAAGCTAAAAACAGTTCTCATCAGATGCTAGACTACCACCAAAAACCTGCAAATGTAATCCGGACCTACTGGTTCATGAGAATCCTCCCAGAGACACGGAAAGCTTGATGGATGGAGGATAAGTACATTAACAGAGGTTTGTGTCTGGATGAGTACAACACAGCAGCACAGACACTCAGTCACTTCAGGGTTTGATTTCAGAGGCTACACCAGGACTGGAGGTAACAACCTACTGCACAGAGAGGGAGACTCACCCCAGCCAGGCACTTCTCCAGTGTGTCCAGGATGATGAGTTGGGAGAGGTAGAGGTTCTTCTCAGAAGCTTCTCCAAATATCCGCTATGAAAACAATCAGACCAAACATCAGTCACTCAAAATTGTAATGAGACTGGGAGGGGGGGGGGGGGGGTCACTTCATGACATCCCACTGTGACATCATGATACTAGGAAGATAATGTCATGACATCACACTGATGATCGAGAGAGAATACAGTCACAAGAAGGGTTGGAGGGACTAGGGGGCGGGAGGAACTAGAGGGGATGGATGGACTAGAGTCACTGAGTGATTGAAGGGACTAGAGGGACTAAAGGACTGGAAGGACTAGAGGGACTGGAGGGACTAGAGGGGCTGGAGGGACTAAAGGACTGGAGGGACTAAACCACAGTGTCCCACAGGAGACGAAGAAGCCCACTCACCATGTTGTTGACATTTTTGAGGATGGTGGTTAAGCCGCTGATGACGAGGGAGAACTTGTACTTGGAGATGTTGATCAGACACTCCTTGTTGTGCTCAGTGCTGACTTTGGTGTGAGTGTTCTGGTGTCCGACTTTAATGGGAAGCTGAAAGAAAAGACAAGAGAGGATGACGATGATGATGAAATCAGGACACACTGTTGTCCATTCATGTTTTATAACACTGTGTGACTACTTTTATTGTGCTGCGCTTATCAGACTCTAGTAATCACATTTAGATCAAGTTCACCAAACATCAATGTGGATGACTGTACTCCACTGTGCTCCACCCTGCTTCCAGTGTTCCCAGTGTGTACATTGGAGGTCCAAACCTCTAAACCAGTGTTTCTCAGACTTTTTCAGACCAAGGACCAAATAACAACGAAAAACAAAACCACCTAACAATATGAAAATATAGGGCTATACACCTATAGGGTTTACTACTTCAGTTGTATTGTGGTAAGCTTGCTGAGAAAAATGTCACGTGGGAAAGACTTTTTTCTTTCATTTATCAGGCATTTTAACACCTAGTTAGGATAAAACAATAAAGAGACACCAACCAGGAGTCAAACAGAGAACCTACCACTCAAGGTATGGTAACAATAAGGTGTGGTAACCACTCTGCTTCTGAGTCGCCCCATTCTGAGGCAGCATTTTAACCAGCGACAAGACAAGCCATTACAGATACACTCAGTGTCCACTTTATTAGGTACACCTCACTCAGACTGAGTCAGGCTGATCAGTCCTGTAATAAATCCTCCATCATGATGTTCAGTAGGTGTTGACACTGCTGCTCCAGCTGTGGAGATGCTGACAGCTGGAGGTGTAAGCATGACTGGAAAACAGAAATAGAAAAAAAAGGTTTGTTGTAGATTTGTTTGCCAGTCGCCTTTGGCAGGTCTTAGATGTAACTTGTCACATGGTCACATGTCCCACTGTCAGTGCAGTTAATGGTACATCGCAGTTAGAGTATTCAATCTTCTCTGACAATAACTTATTTCATGGACCATTTGGGATTATTGTGTAAGTGGACGTTGGGTAAAAAATGTGGAGGAGGTAAACCTGCTATCACTCTCTTATTTATCAATTTTTTCTCAAAGTTTTTTTAATGTCAGGATCAAATTAGACAACAAGCTCTTTGTTATGTGTTAACTTCCACATTCATGTTTTCTATTATAGTAATCTGTTCAAAACAATAGTGTTGCAGTTAATCAATTATTTTAATAATCTTTTTTATTAATCTATATGCAGTACATATGAGAAAACAAAGTAATCTTAATTAAAGTAATGTTAAAGTACTGCATCAATAAGAACTATCAGTAAAAGTAGTAGTACTGTAAAAATCTCAATGACACCATCAGTTTCTATGATTCTGTCGTTCTTTTACACGTGATTCTGTCATACACTCACTTGATTCTGTCGTTCAATCGCATGATTCTGTTGTTCTTTGACACATGATTCTGTCGTTCACTCGCATGATTCTGTCGTTCACTGACACGTGATTCTGTCGTTCACTCACATGATTCTGTCGTTCACTCACTTGATTCTGTCGTTCACTGACACGTGATTCTGTCGTTCACTGACACGTGATTCTGTCGTTCACTGACACGTGATTCTGTCGTTCACTCGCGTGATTCTGTCGTTCACTGACACGTGATTCTGTCGTTCACTCGCGTGATTCTGTCGTTCACTGACACGTGATTCTGTCGTTCACTCGCGTGATTCTGTCGTTCACTGACACGTGATTCTGTCGTTCACTCGCGTGATTCTGTCGTTCTTTAACACATGATTCTGTCGTTGACACATGATTCTGTCGTTCACTCACTTGATTCTGTCGTTCAATTGCGTGATTCTGTTGTTCTTTGACACGTGATTCTGTCATTCACTCACTTGATTCTGTCGTTTACTGACACGTGATTCTGTTGTCCACTCGCGACATTCTGTTGTTCACTGACACGTGATTCTGTTGTTCACTGACATGTGATTCTGTCATTCTGTTAAGCCGTTTTTTCTTTTTAAACTGTAGGTTACACAAAACCAAAGACAGATCCAGAATCTCAATTCATGTACTTCAGACCCCGTTCACAAGAACAGCAACATGCAGTGTTCAGAGTACTCAAGTGAACTACTGAGTACACAGTGTACTACATATCAGTGAAACAAAACCATTAATGAATAAAGCACTGAGCAGGTTAATCAATGACGATGGTTGGTAATGACTGATAATGACTGGTAATGGTTGGTAATAGTTAGTTATCAGTAACCTCTGCAGCTGTACTTAGGAATCAGTTGAACAGTGAGTCAACAGTTCACATTCCTCTCATTGTGTCACAAACAGTGACATCATAAACAGGAAGTGGGGCACAGTGGACTCTTCAGGGCTGTCTCCTATCTCGATCTGGATCCGTGTCCTCAGACCCTGCACCTGTTTTATTTGATGCAGGTCTACAACAGTGATGAGAGGAACTAAGAGAACCACAGTCATTCTGCCTGTATTTTACACCTGCTCCTTGACCCTGAACCACATGATCCAGATCCAGACTGACCCTCTAAATAAAGGTCCTTCATCAGGGTTCACTTGAAAACCTGATTCACCTTATTCTGAACAAAGAATAAAAGTATGAAGGAAAACCAGTGGTGATGATAAGCAACAGAATGAATGGAGGAATTAACCAATCAAAAATAATAATACTTTTCGTGACTTCAAGACATTTGACCTCTGGTTGAAGCGTCATTCTTTCTGACAGAAGAGAGTTTGGCTCTGTGTGGGTTTGACAGATCACATGACCAAAAACAAAACTATCACCATGACAACCGAGCAAATCCATCCACTACAAAAGGCCACAAGAAGTTTCTCAAAGATCCAATAAGTGGAATTTTTTATGACAATTTGACAAATATTTAAATTATATTACTATTGATCTGATTTTCATCTTAAGTCATGACTGTACAGCCATACACACACACTTAAATATATGGCACTGCATCACAATCAGTACTATTTTTTCAATTCTTCTATCTATTGATCGATAAAACATCTGAATCCAAACCATAAGCATGAAGTGACATCATCAATCAGCTGTATTTTTATGAATAGAGAGCTCCTCAGTCACTAAACTGGACTGTGCACTATAAAGCTGTGTTATGCAGAGAAACTGAATATACCTCGGTTAGTAGGTAATGACCAGATCATTTCAAATATTAACTAGTGTCATTGGTGGTTATTTAGCATCAGTTTCAAACACATCAGTTTCAAACACATGACCCTGAGAAACTAAAACAAAGCAACTGAGCGCTGTAGTTGGGGCTTAGGACAACAGTAACCAAGAGGAGGGTGTAACACCTAAAGCCACTTTCTTCTGACTACTTATCCAAGCTGAGCCGCTAAACCTGACTACAATCCACGATCTGTGGCAGCTCAGACCAGATTCAAAGGCTGAACAAGACCAAATGACTTTTAAATGTCTAAACCCCCCCCCCCCCTACACACACACACACACACACACACACAGGACCCCCAGACTGAAGAGACACAAAACTACTACAAATTGTGTCCTGTTTGTGGTCGTTCTGTGTCTGTTTTAGTCGTTTTGTGTCTGTTTGTGTCTTTTTGTGGTCGTTCTGTCTTTTAGTGTTCGTTAGTGGTCTTTTTGTGTGTTTTTGTTGTCATTTTGTTTCTCTTCGTGGTAGTTTTGTGTGTCTTTGTGGTTGTCACATGTCTCTTTAAACCGAGCCCTATGATTTACAGTCAAGAAAATCTAACAGCGACTTCAAACAGAGGCTCTGGCCCAGGAGCCCGGACCCCTGACCTCTCGGGCCCCTGGGCCTGTGCCCTGTAGGCCGGTTAGTCCTTCCACGGTGCTAACCCAGCCGCATCTTATTTGTTTACATTGGACAGCTAGGCCTGCTAACGTTAGCTCCCTGGCTGCGGTGAAGGAGCCGTCAGCCGCGGACCTGAACCGACACACAGACGTGTGTTCAGGGTGAAGCCCCGGACATGTTGTGTTGTTGTGTTGTTGTGTTGCCGAGCAGCTGACCGGCTCGCTCCGCTCAAAGCCCGGGACAGATGTGGATAAATGTGCTAACTGACGGTGGAGACGGCGCTAGCTGGAAATACCTCCTCCTCGGTGTTTTACAGCTGGACAAATAGTACCGACACATTTAAGAGCAAAAGTGCTCCCGCCGGGAAAACGCTCCTTAAATCGGTACGTAAAGAGGACCTGGTCTGTGCAGATGTACCGCCAGCCGGACTGCTGGGCCCTGAGGACGACCACAGCTTGCTACACCCATCCCCTGAATCAGCCCATCTTACCTGCTCATCAAATCTAGTAATCACGGCCTGGACCCACTCCACTGGTTTGTGAGCCGCCATGGCCGGGCGGAGGGACACCGCAGCGCTGCGCTGGCTAATCCAAGGTGCGACGCCGCAGCTGACACGTTTATTTCTGCATGAAAATCTGCCCTGAATCGACGGGAGAGGACCACAGGGGCGAGTATTTTTCCCTTTCTGTAGGATTCACCATGCCACCGCCATGACACACCACCGGAAGTCTTCTTCAGAGAAACTGGTGGGGGGTGTTGGAGACCAGGGTCAAGCTGGTTGTAGTGACAATCACCACTTCCTGGTACGATCTTAAAAATAAAAACTGTTACTGGCCAAATCTCTGTCTAAATAATGACCACCTTAAACACAAGTCAAAGATTAAATCTGCATCTTTGTAAAAAATAAAAAAATAAAAAAATAAAATAAACTTGTCAGTGTTAAAAGGTTGTTTTTCTGTATTTCTATCTCCCAGTGTATTTTACAGCATCCTGCTTTACCTACACAGGTTTTGAAATTGTAAAGTGAGCATTAAACATCTGCACTCGCAGCAATAACAAAACATAGTGTTGTAATCAGATGTTCTGCTTAACCAAATGCAACATATTTTCTTTCTTTTTTGTTTTATTTTGAAGTAGGATTTTCCTTATTTCCGCTACTAATGTGGACATCTCCGGTAGCTTGTCAGCTCGTTTAGAGCGCATGCGTCAAATAGGGTCAGGCTTGTCACAGTGTTTTCAGTCCTGAGAATGATTTTTATTGTTTTCATTGATAACTCAGAGTCCTTCTAAAAGTGTCAACATAAACTAATGCAGTTTGTAGAGGTAACAAACCTGCCACACCTGTTCCTGTACTGGATGTTCTCCACCAATCACAGAGCACTGTTTAAAGTTCTCTGAAGGTGAAGGCAAAGAAAACACCTCACTAAAACGTTTGCTCCTTCAATATATTTTACACACTGTTTCACACTGAAGAAAGTGAGGGGTTAATAAAGTACAGCAGCCTGAGCTGCTGCAGGCTGTAAATGGATTAAGGGTCTAGTGGAGGAACTTTTTATAATTTTTAACTGCACTCAATTTCTTTTAATGCAGAATTTCAGTTTTATATACACAACACAATAGATCCACATGCACTTTACAGCACACAGACCAAAACAGAAGAAAAGAAATGAAACAAAACTCATCAAAAAGATTAAAATAAAAACAGAGTTATAACAATTATTATAATTATTAATTAGTCAGTTCCACAAGCTCAGAATACCTTCAATAGGACCCCCAAGGAGGAGCCTGATCAGATGCCTGAACCTCCTCAACTGGCTCCTATCAATGCAGAGGAGCTGCAGCTCTACTCCGAGCTCCCTCTGTCTGAGCTCCCCCCCTGTCAACAAGCCCAGATTCCTTATGGAGGAAACTCATTTTAGCTGCTTGTATTCACAACCTCCTTCTCTTAGTTTACCACCCAAAGCTAATCACCAGAGGTGAGGGTTGAAACATAAACTGACTGGTTAATCAAAAGCTTTGCCTTCCAGCTCAGCACTCTCTTCACCAAAACAGTGCAATATCAACATCACTGCAGAACGCTGCAACACTCACCTGTTAAACTCATGCTCCATTGTACACCCACTCATAAACAAGACCCCAACACACTGAAATTCTTTCACTTGAGACAGTAACTTACTCTCAACCCGAAGGGAGCAATCCACCATTTTCCAGTGGAGAACCGTGGTCTCAGACTTGGAAGTGCTGATCTCATCCCAGTCACTTCACACTCAGCTGTAAACTGTCCCAGTGGAAGCTGGAGGTCACATTGATGAACCCAACAAAACCATGTCATCTGCAAAAAGCAGGGAGCTGATTCCAAGGTCCTAAAACCGGATGCTCTCCACCCCCCAGCTGTGCTTTGAGATCCTGTCCATGAAAATCACGAACAGGAATGAAAAGGGACAACCCTGGTAGACAGTGTAAAAGTTAGATACAACTTTTTTCACCTGTTTAACTTACAAGATACAGCAGGTGTTCAAACCTGCCTGATGACAGTGTACAAAAAAGTTTACTTTGAATTATGGAAGCTAAATTTGCTAGCAACAGTGCAGTCCATCAGGTTGTCGGTGTAGGTGGGCATACATAGAGTCCTCAGAGCATCCATCCAATCAGTGATGACCCTTGTTGACAGCAGGTGTACACTTTTTCAGGTAGTGGTTAATGTTGTTGTGTTTCCTGCTCTGTGGGTGTGTTTCTGTTTTGCTGTTGTGTTTTGTCAATTATCAACATAATAGTGAAAAGAGTGTGTTTTTGAATAATGTGACCTAACAGGAGCCATAAATGGAAAAGAGAACTGAACCAAATATACAACCTCAGGGGACTTGCTGGGAGGTGAAGACTGAGCAGAAACACTGAAGGATCTTGGATGAGTGTGAATCAGAAACTGTTTTACCAGGTTCACGTCTATCAAGAGTGACGTGTTGCCCTGAGGAATTTTTAGTAAATGTTCAGGTCTATACCGTCACATTAAATGTAGTAGCCTACACCCAGCTCCTTAGCATAAAGGGAGTGATACAGCCACAGTGTCTGTTTATGTCTAGTTTTGATATTGTTGAAGCTGAATTTACTGAATTTTTGGCCACTTGGGGGCAGCAGAACAAGCTGTCAGCTCAACACTGACACGTCAGTTTAAGAAGTTGTTATGTTGGATGTGTTAGCAAAGAGAGTGTTATGGTTTTGAGTTGTATGTTTTGGTTGTTGTATTTTTTGTTCTCTTTCTGTTCCCCCTCCCTTTTCTGTTTTCCCTGCAGAGCTTGTGTGTGGCAGGGGCGTGGTGCAGCACTGGCAGCCTGACCCACCTGCAGCCCATCATTCATTAAGACAGTTTAAAACCCCCGGTTCATCAACCACTCTCTGCCAGATTATTCCATGCTCTCTCCCTGCATGCTGTTCCCCTGCTACCCAGCCTCCAGGTTTCTCCTTCGCTCTGTGTCTCCAACCATTCTCCTGCCAGCCAGCGTCCTGCCTCCATTGCCTGCTTTGTTGGACTATTTTCGGTTTGTGTCATTAAAGAGTCTTCAGTTTCTACTCACCTGTCTCTGTGCATCTCTGCTCCGGGGTCCTAACCTAATAGGGAACGTAACAGAGAGGCCTATTTACTCAGCACACACAGAGGTACATTAGCATTAATTTTGTGTTGTGAGGGCAAAGTTCCTTCTGTCTCTCTTTTAGCTCTGTGTTTGGTCTCCACCAGTTCCTGACAGAAACATATGGCTCTTTAGCTGCAAATCGCTCCACTGTTATCAACGTACATTTAATCTAAACTAGTAAATGATTCTGTGTTATTATAGAAAGTAAACTCCTTAGATCATTACATCACCACAGTGTCCTCAATACCAGCTGACAGGTTTACAGTACATCTGTTAATTACAGAATAAAAAATTAAGTGGTTAACCTGATCACCTGATTATGGGTCATGGTAGCATAAATGCTACAGTCATGACATGCTTTACATAGACCTGGGTGAGTCTGGTGATTCGAACTAACAGTGAATGTCTCCTACTAGAGAGCAGGGTTTGAATTATGGGAGGGATTGGGGGAGTCTGACCCCCTTGATTAAGTCTTGGACTCCCCCAAAAGAGGTAAAAACAAGAGTTCAGGGTGTTGAAACAAAATATAATCTTAAGTAAGATAATCAACTACACCTTCTGTCCACATGCTGCTGTAAACAAAAGGTTGTAGCTGTTTCGCTTCGGTTCTGTCTCATCAGTTTGAGCCAGAGTCCAATTCTGAACCAGAAGATAAGAGACCTGATCCACCTTCAGGAGCTTGACTGGAGAAGAAAACAAGTGCACCCACTGTCAAGCAGGAGGAGGGAAGAGACAGAAATGTGAAGACAGTCTGTAACAGACTTCACATGACACTATTGATAACCTGGACTTTAATAAAAGACTTTGATTGTTTATCTGTGGACTCTTCTGGACTGAAGGAATATAAATAATGGAGGAACAGACAGACAATTGGACTTTACCACCAAAGGTAGTGAAGTGAAAAGCAGTCAACACCTTCACTGTCCTGCTGGATTATGATGTGGCTGAATCTGAATGAAATTGATTTTAGTGCTGATAGTAACTGAGAAATGAACTCAGAGGTTAAACTGTGATCATTCATCTGAGCAAACAATGTGTGGCGCGTCAATACTGACATATCATTTATATATTTGTTACACTGCTTCTCACTAACGAGATCAGGTCACAGGTGACCTGGTTAAACATCACAGATCCACAATAATAAAGCAGACTGACAGGCTGTGAGCCTGAGGCCCCTGTAAAACCATCTCTGACTGTGATGGTTTCTGAGGCAGTCCTCCTTGAAGAGCTGGCTCACAGTAAAATGTTTGGAGCAGTGGAGGGAACCTGGCAAAATGAAGTAGAGTTCTCCAGACAGGTGAGAACACTGTGTCTTTTCAGCTACAGAACTAAAGAGAACTCTTCATTATCATTGGTTATTGGTGTCCAGCTTCAGGTGGGCAGCACCAAAATGGGTTTTGCCCTGAGCGAGTTTCTGTCTTTGGTGAGAACTTTGACTCTGTAGAACATTTACATGAACAAAAAGCTGTAACACACTAGAAAAAGAACAGGTTCTCTTTAAGCTACAATACTTATTAGTATACTAACATTATGAGTCCAACCCTGTTTAAGAGTTAATATAGAGACAGTCACAGTTTTGAGCCTCAGGACATTCAACTTAATAATAAAACAATAGAGACAACATTAAAGAGCAGGTTTACTGCTGAAATACTTCTACTACTACTGAAATAGTGACAGGCCATAAAAAACAAACACATATAAGAACACAAATGCTAACATAAGATCAATAATGGACAAACATACAGACAATAATATGAAGTTTTATAATAATGTTAAGTCAGGGAGTGGAGATTAAGTAGGGTGTGTGTCATTATTTTATACACACACACACACACACACACACACACACACACACACACACACACACATACATATATATATATATATATATAACAGCAACAGTAACTCAAATAACCACTTGTTACAACCAAGGTCTGCAGAAGAGCATCTCTGAACACACAACATGTGGAACCTTGAAGCAGATGGGCTCCAGCAGCAGAAGACCACACCAGGTGCCACTCCTGTCAGCTAAGAAAGGAACCTGAGGCTGCAGTTCACACAGGCTCAACAAAACTGGACGATAGAAGACTGGAAAAAGTTGCCTGGTGTGATGAGTCTGGATTTCTGCCGCAACATTCAGATGGTGGGGTCAGAGGTCAACAACATGAAAGCATGGCTCCATCCTGCCTTGTATCAATGGTTCAGGCTGCTGGTGGTGCAATGGTGGGGGGGATATTTTCTTGGCACACTTTGGGTCTCTCTCTTCTCTCCCCTCTCCTCCCCCTCCCCCTCTTTCTATCTTCTCCTAAACCCAACCGGTCGAGGCAGACAGCCGCCCACCCTGAGCCCGGTTCTGTTGGAGGTTTCTTCCTGTTAAAAGGGAGTTTTTCCTCCCCCGTCACCAAGCGCTTGCTCGTTGTGGGAACTGTTGGGTTTTTTTCTGTAACAAAGTAAGGTCTTGACCTTACCCTGTAAAGTGCCTTGAGATAATGTATATTATGATTTGGCGCTATACAAATAAAATTGAATTGAATAGTACCAACTGAGCATCGTTTAAACCCCACAGCCTACCTGAGTATTGTTGCTGACCATGTCCATCCCTTCATGACCACAGTGAACCATCTACTGATGGATGCTTCCAGTAGGATAACGCACCATGTCACAAAGCTCAGATCATCTCAAACTGGTTTCTTGAACATGACAATGAGTTCACTGTACTCAAATGGCTCCACAGTCACCAGATCTCAGTCCAACAGAGAACCTTTGGGATGTGGTGGATCAGGAGATTTGCATCATATATGTGCAATTGATAGATCTGCGGTAACTATTAATAATAATAATAATAATAATAATAATAATAACAATAATGATATATGAATCCTCATAATAATTTGTTGGCTTTAATGTTGTTCACTGGATCAGTCCAGAGGAGCAGAGTGTTGTTGGACTCAGGGATGTTTGTTAGTGAAATACTGAATGTACAATGTGTCTGTGCTGCTTCATGTGGAATCCAGCTGGTTCTGCATAGAAGAACCAACCAATCAGAGGTGATTAAGAACAGGAACTTCATTAACACAGTCCACCTCAATCTGACTGTCAACTCTCACATGAGCTCTTTATGTGTCCGTTTACTTTTGACTGTTTGCAGTTTGGGCACCGTGCGTTTACAGGACTTTCTCTCCCACAGTTAAACCTGCTCAAAACTCAGTCTTTCACCAGAAACAGAATAAAGCTCAGTGAAGTCACTGTTTTATGACCAACCTGCATGTTGTTAGTCCTGAGGTTCACTTTCTGCTGACTCTGAGAAGAAATAATAATATAATATATAATAACTGTGCAAAAATCAAGAAAAGCACTATTTTAAAAAATCATTTATTGAGCTGAAACAACAGTGAGTTAAGGCACGTCATCACGTCGGACCAGGTGTCATGAATGCTCAGAGGTATGATTATCAATAACTTAATGGAAACATTCACATTAAAGATGAAGAACTTGAGGCAAGTTTGAACATGTTGACATTCAATAAGATACTTTAGTGCTGCATTAAGCTGACGGAGAAACTATCACATCAGTCACACAGGTAGGACAGGTGAGTTCTGAGTCTGAGACCAGGTTCATGTTGCATTGACCCAGTCACAACAGTAAAATGGGTTTAACACCTCTGGTCATACTTGGCAGGCTGTGCACGAGTCCTTTGGTAAACCTCATATTGCATCATTTTGTAAGACATCACCATGAATCCACCTGCTGCTGTAGATGAGCAGGTCATCTTCATCTGTCTGAAGGCACCAAGGAACAGGAGCAGCTCCGCTCAGCTGGACATCTTCTGTCTGCAGCTCCACTCCTGCTTAAAGCAAACTAACACTTTGGAAGAGGCTCTCATTAAGACAGATGGTAGGCCGGCCACCGGCCAGTCACTGTCCCACCAGTCACTACAGAAGGATGGCTGTCACATGATGGGGGTAATCCTTTGGGTATAGCCACAGTCAGTTTGTCAGGACCCAGTCATTTGGGAGTTCATGTCTCTGTAGTAACATCTACTCGATAGCTCCAGGCCTGGTGGCCACATAGACAAAGACCACGATGAGCAGCACCACTACAGCCAGCGTGGGCAGGACTATAGTGGCCACCTGCTGCCGGGCTTCCTGCATGGCCTGCTTCCGCTCCTTCTTGTCCTTGGACGTCTCTTTCTTGGGTTTGCCCTTGAGCTGCCTCATGATGTCAACAGCTTCTCTTCTGTGTTGGCTGCTCACAGGAACCTGACAGACACACAAACACACCATAAGCTTTCAGGCCATGTTGTAGACAGATGCTGCACCTTCTTCAGAACTGGTGTCACCTGTTTACGAGCAGGTGTGTGTTCTTTAGATAAGTACGTAGTAGTATGACGGTTGGTTTGAAGAGACCTTTTCAGAAACTCTCAACAGCTGCCAGATGACCTCTCACCTCATAATAAAGATTATTTTTGGCCAATGTTTTGTCATGATAATAAAATTAACAGCAGGACGTGAAACCACTTTACGATCTTTTGGGGCCAACCTGGCTCTGAATCCCAGGAAAACGACCAGGTAAGGAAATCAGCGTGATTACTCAGACACTCATGTGAGTCATGTGACCTGGGAGTGACTGTGATTGTACCTTTCACCCTGAAGACAAAAGCCAGATGTTGGAGGGAGTTACTGGTTTTTGTTCTCACACTCTGAGTTATGAATCTTTCCAGACTCATTCCTAAAGTGACCTGAGGTTTGTCCTCTGTGAACATGAATCAGCTGTTCAGTGATCCAGTTAATAACAAAACTGAGTTCATCATCATCAGCATTAAACCTGCCCCCCCCCCCCCCCCCAACAACTTTAAATAGCCTGTAGAGATGGATATTAGCTATTAAGCTCAAATCTGGTGCAATACATCTTTTCTCAACTGAGTTTAATGTCTATTTTACATGATCCCTGACAAATGAAAAAAATAGTAATAGAGATCATGCATTACATTTTGAATCAGAACGGGTCCTTACAGTTTCTACATTTATGATCAGCTGCAGTCACGAGAGGAATTGATTAGTTGACCAACGGAAGACCAGATCAGCAAGAATTTTAATAATCATTTCATTGTTTTAAGTCATTTTTTAAAGAACAATTCTCTGCTCCAGCTTCTTAAATGTGAATATTTAGTGGGTTTGTCAAACTTTTTTTTAACATTATCAGACATTTTTGAGAGAAAAACTATTTGTAGATGAAATATTCAACAGATTAATCAATAATGAAAATAATAGTTAGTTGCTGCCCTACACAAAAGTACTACTACTACTAGTATCAGCAGCTTTGACTGGTTAATTAATATATTGTCTAGTTTAGTTTGTCTGCAGAGAGTTGGATGGATAAAGTTTTTCTTTCTGGCTGTATCATGTTGACCTTATGTACCTTTGTTAATATGCATGTTTAACTTTATGTGTCAGACTAGATGTTAATATGTTGCTCAGCAGACGGAGCCTGTAGAAGATTAATTGACCGCATGAAACATATCTGTCTCCTTAACATATATTTACAGTTTAATTCTCAGGTCATCTGTCCACTTTATTTTGTCTTCAGTTGAATCATATCTGATGTTGTACTGACACCGTCTGGATAAAGTTTTATAAAACTTTCAGTGTCACAAACTTGTGACTTTGTTTTGATGTTATATTGTAGTTAATTATAGGGATTTCTGTTAGTGTAAACATGGGCAGAACATCTAGTGTTTTCTAACTGATAAACCACAGAGATTATCGACTCTACAACCATCACAAATGTTATGAAGACTACAACACAGACTTGATGAAGAGGAGGAACTTCATAAAGTTAAGACTTAACTAAATCTTCGGAAACAAACTGCAGCACATAAGAACAATCTGAAGCACCACGCACGGTCACTGTACATTGACAGGATCCTACATGTAAAAACACTAATACGGTATTTTACAGGTAACACCTGAACTCCATATCCTGCTGTCGAGTCAAACCCCTGCGGTCAGGTAAACACGGAATCATGACGTAACAATCCAGTCCCGCAGACCGTACAAAACACAGAGAGCCGGCGGACTGCGGGAGAGTCCACGGACAGGTGTCCGAGGTGTAGGCCGGCCAGTCCGTGAGCCTCATGGCTGCGGAGGAAGTTGGTGAACAGTTCGCTCCTGTATCCGGTGGCTGCCCGTGTCAGTTAGCACGTACTAACTTTGAGAAAAGTGAACACGAAACAGACAACAAACTGCCGACGGTTCAATGGGTTAGAAAGGCGCGGAGAGTTACCTTCCAGCTGCAGGTCCGGTCTGTTCTCCCGGAGACGTCCGGTCTGGGACAGTGAGTTAGACCGCTGGACCTCACAGAGCTCGACGTGGCAGTCTGTGGAAAACTACTGTCACCGACACTTCCGGCCGCACTCTCCAAAATAAAACGACGCATCCATCTCGATTCTGGATAATAATAAGATTATCATTACTATATTATTATTATTATTATTAGTATTATTATTATTATTATTTGCAGAGCACTAGAAACAAATCTAAATCAAAAATTGTAAAATTAAGAGTTTAACCTATTGGGTACCATTTTCTGATGGAAAACAAACTTCCAGCTTGTTTCCAACATGGCAGCAGCACAAAAAGGGAGCTCCCTGACAGTCTTAAATTTTTAAAAAATTTAAAAAAGCCCTGCATAATCAATAGTTTAAAAAGTGTGGGACATTATTACATACTTATTAGAGGGGGCATTGATTATGACTAGAAGAAAACAAAGGCAATCAACTAAACAAGTGGAGTTAAACATCAACAAACTGAGCTAACACTGACAGAACTAACTGAACTACAGCATCTACATTTTCTGAAGTAAATGAGTGATTGCTGCGTCTTCTGCCATCACTGCTAAGGACTGATGCCTCAGAATGGATGTTATCATGGTCAAAGCAAGGGACATGAATCTATATATGATAAAATATAGGTATAAAACATCAATGACTGGCCACATGGTGGCACTATCACAATGATTGTTGATATATAGAATTTCATCATGGGCCAGTTGACTGACAAGTTTAATTTCTGTAGCCTCTACAATTTTTCAGATATTAGAGATTTTATGCTTTTCTTAGTTAAAGAATGTAACTAATTTATTTTAAAAGCTGTGCGGCACAGTGGTGCAGTGGTTAGTTTGTTGAGTTTGAATATTTCCCTGTGTCCGCATGGGTTCCCTCCGGGTTCTCCAGCTTCCTTCCACAGTCAAAGACATGCAGGTTAGGTTAACTAGTGACTCTAAACTGCTTGTAGGTGTGAATGTGAGCATGAATGGTTATTTGTCTCTTTATGTTGGCCCTGTGATAGACTGGTAACCTGTCCAGAGTGTACCCTGCCCCCACCCAATGGCAGCTGGGACATTGGGTTTAGAGTCCCCCCCCCACCCCTTTCCACGACCCTGTATGGATAAGTGGTATAGGTAATGATGGATGGATGTTTAAAAGCTCATGGTCTAGTGGTCTAGTCATGCTTGACATTTTAAAACTGGAATCATCTTTCCAGCCATCAGGATCTCAGAGAGGGTGCTGTATGCATTGAGCAATATTTGTTTTATTACAATAGCACCACCTAGTGGTGAAATTGCATTAAACGTAACAGCATTATTCATGGTCTTAGTGTGTACATTAGATGAAATTCGGTTGCAATTAGATTTCAAAAGCTAAAGCAGGCTGATTGGCTTTGACCACACCCACAGAGGTTTGTCAGCCAATCATAGAAAAACAATACATAAATACTTCAAATCTGATATATGAGTTGTGTTCTGGTCATATAAACATGATGTGTACCAAGTTTGGTGAAGCTTGTATTGAGATACCATAGAAGTACACAAAAGTATGTCTAGCAAAAAATTTAAAATGGCTGGAAGATTTTTATTATACAAATGGGCGTGGCCTATATCAGTCCATTCAGCATCATCCACTGACTCCAAAGACACCAGAGATTTTCTTCTACACCTCATGGTTACCAAGGTATTAGCTAAAATATTTTGTAATATTTGTAAGATGATAAGGTGAGGCACCAAAGTATGAGGAAGCTGTTCACTTTATACTTTTTGAGATATCATCATGTTTTCATCATGTTTTCATCATTTCTCACAGACAACCATAAAAAAAATCATAAAACAATTTATATAAAATTGATTATTACAGATATCTGCACCACAGGTAATAGCACACACCTCCTAAACATGCTTAACAAATTAGCTTTAGAACCATACAAATCTGTAGGAATAGTAACATGCTGATAAATGTACAGAGGAAAAAGAATGGCAGAGTGGAATAACAATGGCGGCACGATGGCGGAGTGGTTAGGGCGCATACCACATGAGCAGATGCTCTCAGCAGGTGAGCGCCGGCTTGACTCCCAACCGGTTCGACTCTTTCCTGCGTGTCATTCCCTCTCTCTCTCTGCCCCTTTCCTGTCACTCTCTACTGTCCTGTCAATAAAGGCAAAAAATGCCCCCAAAAAAAATCTTTAAAAAAAAAAATAAATAAAATAAATAATAATGGAGATCATAGTCACGAAGAAATGGATGACACCAATGAGGCAAACAGCAAAATAGATGATGCTGAAAAACAAAACGCTGGAACAACCCTGTCCTTCAAATTGAAAGAACTCATTGTGCTCTGGCCTCACAACCTCCAAGACTCCCCACCAAGATCTGTTACAGGTAAACTGTTAAGTTTCAGAAATTAAGAGAGATAGGGTGAGAAGCTCAGTCATTCAGGAGATGCTGGTGGAGCTGGTGGAGGTGGCTGGGGAGAGGGAGGTCTGGGCATCTCTGCTGAGGCTGCTACCCCTGCGACCTGGACCCGGATAAGTGGTAGAAAATGGAGGATGGATGGATGGATGGAAGAGGGGAGGACCACAACTATACACCCATCAATGCACTCTTCAAACCAGCAGAGAACTAGATGGAGATGCTCAAACACCTATTTGAAAATGAGCCAAGCAAAGAATGGACAAGGTCCATTGGATGAGATGGGTCATCAAGGTCTGAATCAGACTGGAAGGAGGCCAGTGTAGGGGCAGGCTTAAAGACAGTGGGCCCATGGCTAATCAACTGGGAAACTGACTTGAGGCTCAAAGAGGCTGTGGTTATTGGAGCTGGCTGCAGGTGGAGGATCTCCAGAGTCTGGGCTATAGGCTGGGGTAGTTGATTGGCAGTCCAGCTGGGGCCTAGCTGCCTAGAGGCTGGAAGACCCCTGCAGCAACCTGACATTATCCTGTAAGTGTAATGTCTGGACACACAAGACAGAGGCAATATCAGTCATTACTTAGTGTAACCGTGCTCAGCTGCTCTTCACTGTAGCTGGCGGGTTCAGGCAACCCCTCGACTCTGTGTTGTGTGTGTGTGGAGAATGAGGAACAGGAGACTTGCTGTCTTTGTGTGCCACGGTTTATTGTCTGGACAGGAACAGAATATGTACTGGTCAGTTGGCTCATTACAGGTGGCTCTCACACAGCACGCTACAAAAGAACAGCAAGTTATTTTAGCACAGAGGCTAACTAGCTAACTTAGAGTGCGATATGTTGTTATTTGAACATATTCAGCACTTAAAAAGTACAGCGACTCACTCATGAACATACTTACAATTCATTGTGCACATGTATGTTCATACATTGTACATATGGACATATTTACACAATATTTGCACACTGTGCTGCACTCAGCAACTCACCTCAGGCACATCTCTCACTAATTGGCAATGCCTCATAGCCACCAGGGGCATGTATCTACTGCCTCCAGGAGAGGGCACCTTTGAGCCAATAAATCAATAAATAAACAGAAAATCGTGTCAAATACAGCATATGGAATCACATGTGATACAAACTCTGTTACACTAGCAAAAAATTTGGTACACAAGTGAGGAGTCATACAGGAAAACAAACTAGGACAGAGGGAAGGGAGCACAGAGACTGAATACACCTCAAACCTTGGTTTAACTTCAGTCTGCTGTACACCTGGTTTAATCAAGGTTCAAATTCCTAATCTAACAATTACTGAAGTTTCAAATCTTTTACACTGTATGTCATTTTAAAGCAACACTATAATCAAGTGTCACACTTAATTATTTATGTATATCTATGTATAATTGTGTAATCAAAATTAACAGTGTCACTTCCTCCACGATTCAGTTTTGATGCCAGACACAGGGTTTTCCGACAAACATTGTTATGTTGAATGTGGTCAACCAATTCAGATAATCTTTTTAACTTTACAATACATTTATTTTATTTATTTTTAAAATTTCAATTCATTCTTAAGTAATGGCAATAGAAATAATAACAGGGTTAAACAAAGTGAACGTTTCCAAATGTTCATGGCCAAGTGACTATTAACCAAGTTAGATGGTTACAGTCGTAGTCACCAAATATGACGTGTTTACGATATATTTCAGAAAGTCTGTACAATCCTCTCTCATCACGCTGTAGTTGTTGGGCAGGTACAGACCTGGAAAGCTGCCATCTTTCTTTGACTTTTTGAGATCAGAAGAAACAGTCTGATTATAATTTTATAATAAAGTTTATAATAACCAACAACTGTGATTAACTGTCCCAGCTGCAGAGACAAGCCTCAGGTTTACAGGAGACCCTGAGGACCCCCCTCACATCGTGGTCCGGACTTTACACCCCCGAGGTGGGCTGCAGTTCCCCGGTAATATGATACACTGCTAAATCCGGACTCGGGATCCCCGGGTCCCTCTTGTGGTCTGACCGGTCCTTTGTACCTGTTTTTCGTGTTGTTCTGGCTCCAGTCATTTCACTGCTCAGTTGGTTTCGGTCTGTTTTCGCCGGATGCACCGCCGGCTGTCATTGGCTGTTCAGGAGCAGCAGGCGGGCCCGCGGCACCCAGCCCTCACACGCCACTGGCCGCTGGCGGTGTCAATCAGGGAGATTACCGTGACGTCACTGCGGCGCGGCAGGTGATTGGTCGTCCGTCGCGCATAATCTGACCGCCGACTGTCTCGGGTTAGTTCACCATGTTGGATCCGCTGCTCGTCTCGGCTGCTTGTGACCGATAGTTGGATCATGTCGGCGGCCGCGGGGCGACGTTGGCCCGACGCTTAGCGGCTCCACCGGGCGGCTCCTGTCGTTGCGCTGACGGCCGGGCTCATCGCCGGGGGCGCGGACACACGGACGCCTCTCAGGTCCGAGCTGTCAGGTCCATCCCCGCTGTGTCTCTGAGGCTCCTGGCAGGTCCTGGCAGCAGCAGCTGATCCCGCATTAAAAGGATTTAACTTTGTTCCGCATTGTTATTTATCCTCCGTGGGTCCGTCGCTGTGGACAGGAGGACAGCCACACGGGCGAACACGGCGCTGTCGATGGGGGAAATAAGTTGTTTGGCAGCCGTGTGTGAGGATTTCCCTGCTCCGGTTCCGAGTCCCGAGTCCCGCTCCGAGGCTTCGTCTCTGTCACGGTGATGGGGGTCTGGTTCCTGGCGCACGGCTCGGTGGATCGGTGCAATAATATGTGAGTGGCGTGGACGGCCGAGGCCTGGGCCTGCCTGCCTGCTGTACTGTGGCCTGGGCTGGGATACACCTCCTCTGCACCGGATCAGCAGCGTTGATTACGGCCCGGAGATTAGCCCCGTTGACGGAGGAGGTCTGACGGAGGATTCACTTCGGAGGAATAGATGAGATTTCCTTTCCGAGCCGAGCCCGGCTGTGGGAAGAGACACGGCGCTGGACCGGGGCGTGAGGCGAACCTGGACTCTTTCAGAGGATGAATGCACCGCTGCCCCCCATGTGACAGGCTTCAGATCGCACCGTGCTATCAGGAGGGAGGGGGCCCACCTCGACCATGAGGGACATCTAGGGCCACCGACTTTTTATTTATTGAGGGGGTGAGTGTTTTTGAGTTGTCATTGTTGGTGGTGGCGCTGCAGGGCTCGGACTCATCGCTGGAGCTACATGCTCAGGAAATGCTCTCCGTCATTAGCCCCGGGCCCCAGCAGCCTGATGCTGAGCCGGAACATTAATTCAGAGCAAGTGGGTCAGGTCCTCGCTGGCATTATGATGCTCGCCACAGCGGTCTCTCTGCCCACAGACTGGAAGTAGCTGCTGCTGGATCATTCAGACCTCACACCAGTTTTCTATGTTGTCTCCAAGTTTGATGAGTCGCAGTGTTGCCGCCTTGTAGCCGTTAGCATCACTTGTAGAGGCGGGTTCTGACGGACGCGGCAGCGGCAGCGGCAGCGGCAGCGGCAGCGGATGGCTCTTTGCGGCACAGCGGCTACAAATGTTACAAAAATGATGGCTGCTTACAACGGTGGCTCCTCAGCAGTGGCCGCCCATCACCCGCACCACCACCACCAGCTGCAGCACCTCCCGCCTCCCCACATGCACCACCACCACCACGCTGGACAGCATCACTTGCAGCACCCGGGCTCCGCCGCCGCCGTGCACACGGTTCAGCAACACACGTCCACGGCTGCCGCTGCGGCGGTGATGCTCAACCCCGGCCAGCAGCAGCCCTACTTCCCCTCCCCTGCCCCCGGTCAAGCACCCGGGCCGGCGGCCGCCGCGGCTCCCGCCCAGGTTCAAGCCGCCGCTGCCGCTGCTGTCAAAGCCCACCACCACCACCACCACCACCACCAGCAGCAGCAGCAGCAGCAGCAGCAGCAGCAGCACCAGCAGCCACACACACACCACCTACAACAGCAGCTGGACATAGAGCCTGACAGGCCCATCGGCTACGGAGCGTTTGGGGTCGTCTGGTAAGTTCACAGCAGCCCGGACCAGGGTCCACACAGCTGTCAGCTGGTCCCCTTTACTTCATGTAAAGCTGGTGTGTTTCAGTAACATGAAGTTTGGGTTCTTCACACATCTGCAGCATCAGTCACTCATTAAACCAACTAAACTAAGTGATCTGTCGGTTTTCACTGTGGTGACACTGATGTTCAAACACCTAAAGTTCAGGGTTTTTTCATGGTACAAACATGTCAGTCATATCCCACCCTCCCGCACGGAAACAGAGGGGTCAACCTGCATATAGAGTGCTGAGTTTTTAGTTGTTACCAGGGAGAAGAAAAATAAATACACAAATTAATTGCAACAACAATAATAATAATAATAATAATAATAATAATAATAAAATGAACTGAAATGATAATGACATAAAGACCAGCAGTTCTTCACCTCCTCTTTACACTGATTCAGTCGCCCAGTCCTGAAGAGGAGGCTCTCAAGGCCTCTTCCTGTTCCTGGTCAGCTGTGATGTGAACATAATGTGTAGTAGAAGGCGGGAAACATGCTGTGGTGACATCCCTGGAGTTCGTTTGGTTTGGTTTGACACCAGAAAGTCTGTTAGAAACTGAGCAGGTGGAGTTTTAAAGATATATCTATTGACAGATGTTACCAAGTTGCATTATGGGAAATGTAGGATCCTTTGATTTTGGAGCTTGGCTCATACTTTAGACTTAAAATCAAACTTATCTGAACCAGAATCATCTCCTGACCTTGAGCAGCAGCTCTGACCTCCAGAGAGACCTGCTGCTGTTCACACTCCGACCCTGTGTTTCTTGTGTAAACACAATTTTCACAGTCTGAAGGAGAAACTCATACACACACACACTCTCACAGCTGTAGCTGTAGAAGTTAAAACATGGACCTTTCAGTTAAATCCAGTCCAGACTGAGAGTTTACTTTTACCTGTCTTTACCTGTCTTGTTCCACGGTCTGTAGTTCTCACTTCAGGTTCCTCAGGTTCAGACTAAAGCTGATTGGTGCGTTTGGAGCAGAGCATTGTTGAAACCTGGGTCTTAGTCCGCCGCCATCTGTCTCCTTCTCTGATCCTATTTGAAAAGGTTCACTGAAGGTTGTGCTCACGGGGCTGTAGTGTATCCAGGTGAAATGCTCTTTACACCTGATGTCTTCCTCACGAGGCGCTGACCTCCGCCTCCTGCACCTGAATGTTCTGACTAATCACTGAGAAAGGCGCTCGACTACAAACACGCTGAAGGATCATTATCATCATCTCTGTCACAGTAACACCTGGCTCTACCATTGAGCTTGTACACAGGATATATTAAACCTGGGGACCAACCCTGAAGTCATTATCACCTGGTTCTCTCCACAAACAGCAAATAGGATTTCTCTATTATGTTTTGGATGGTTAATCGTTATATAATTACTCTATTCATTAGTCTTTTTTGTGGTTATAACAGGAGGAATGTTTGTTTCTATAATGAGCTGCTGGATATTTCCCCTTGGGGATAAATTAAGTTTCTGTCTATCTATGATTAGAGAAAATAATCAACAGTTTCTGATCCTGATAGGTTTTGTTCAGCAGGATAATCTTCACTAATGACTCCACTTTATGATGATTAGAACCTGTCTTTTGGGGAGTGTTTGACTCCTTCAGTAACTGTTGAAGAATCATATGATCAACCACTGAGTGTCACATGTTGTCTCTGTTGTCGTCTCCAGGTCAGTGACCGACCCCAGAGATGGGAAGAGAGTCGCCCTCAAAAAGATGCCCAATGTCTTCCAGAACCTCGTGTCGTGTAAGAGGGTGTTCAGGGAGCTGAAGATGCTGTGTTTCTTCAAACATGAAAATGTAAGTGCACTCCAATACACACATGCACCCCCTGCAACTGGTCTGAGGAGGTCAGGTCCACTCAAGAAGTTCAAAGATCATGTGACTTTGCCTGGTTAGACTCTTCCTGTGTCTCCTGATGACCCACCTTGTACCCAGTACTTTCTGTAGGTAGCTGTGTTCCTGAACCACAGCTCTGCTCACGTCTTAGAGAATGTGACATTAGTCACCACCTGTGACCCCCCCCCCACTGTCAACCAGTGACCTGACCTGTGGGTAAACCTGCAAGTTCTACAGTCCAGGAACGAGCTATGTTGACCAAAGACCACAGTGAGGTCTGCGTCGACACCTGTTACGTTAACAAGCAGCTGGTTTCAGTGTCCAATAAAAAAAACATAATTTAAATTTGAGTCTGGTTTGATGAGTCCTCCTGGAAGAGTCCTGGTTAACCAGAGCAACACATCACAGCAAGCTGTGCCTGGGGGGGTGGATGGACCTGACCAGCACTGACAGTAACTATAGTAACAGCAGGAAGAGATGCTGTGTTGTAGTCGCTCAGTTCAGCTCGTCCTGAACTCATCTTCTGTCTGTGGGACGACGGGACGCTGTGAGTCTCCAGCCCTGTCTGATGAAAACACTGACTCAGCTTCACCTGTCTCCTCAGGTTCTCTCTGCTCTGGACATCCTGCAGCCTCCACACATCGACTACTTTGAGGAGATGTATCCTTCACTTGCACTGATGTTTCTTTAAACCTGTGGACAGACAGTGTAAAACACACACACACTTCCTGAGGATGTTATGTTATCATTATATTATTATCTCCACTGAGAGGAGCCCCCCCCCCCCCCCCGGAATCATAAAGATTCTCCTCATAGCTGCAAAATCATCACTTTTTAAAAAGTTTCTTCTTCTCTGGTAAAAATGAAGGTCCTGCCTCAAATGGTCCTCACATTGACCTGTATCTGTATCTGAAGATCCTGATTTAAATCTGAGGTCAATCAGCTTAAATTATTGATCTGATAGAAACTGATGTGATGTGATCAACTAGAAAGAAGAGATCTCACTCTGTTGAATTGTTGGGACACAGGAACCATCCTGTTGTACAGTGGTGTCACAGAGTTAATTATTATCACAACTTTAATTTGTGACATGAAGAGGTTCAGTGTGATGAGTCTTCAGGTTTCTCCTCCTTCCTGATCATCACAAGACATCTGTGACAGTGGAGGAAAAAGTCTCTTTGCGGTTTGTCTCTGTAGTTTGTCTCTTTGTGGTTTGTCTCTTTGCAGCTCTCAGTTTGTCTGCAGTCTTTCCTTCCTGCTGAAAGCTGTGAACAGTTGCCACAGAGGATGATAATCAGAATATGTTTCCCTGCAGTTCATTTTTCCACTTCACAGCTGAGGCTTCCTGCTGATTCAGGACTCTCTGGTCACGAGGGCCCCTTGAAATATTGTCTTCTAATTATGTTTCTTGTGCTGGCTTCATTAGTCATAGAGGGTGAAGCAGCCTTGTGTACAGTTCAGTATTGTGCAGGGATCCAGGTTAAATCATGAGTCTGCAGGTGAACGCTTCAGTTGATGGACTGACAGTCAACAAACAAACCATCATGAGATGTGATTAACTTGTCTTTATTAAATTCATCCTTGGTTTGTGCTTGATGAAGCAGAGTTTAGAGTTTTACAGTCTTTTGTGTTACTGGTTGACTCTGTGTTTGGGTTCAGGCCTATGTGACCCTGTGCTGGTCCTCAGAGGTTTCACAGGATCGCTGCTGTTTACAGCTGTGGATTCAGAGGCCTTCCATCCGCCTGTTCTCAGGCTGATCTGTTTCTTGTTGTTGTGAAGCTCCAGCTTCGTTTTTCAAACCTGTTGAAGAAATCCAGGTAACTCTAGCTGGTTGTCAACAGAGAAATGACCCGGTCCTGTGGTAGGGTGAAGGTCCATGTGTCCTCTGAAGAGACATGAATGTGTTTTAAAGTCTGTATCATTTCTAGAATTGTTAATATTTGGATGAACCATAATGTGTGGCAGCTGGTTCAGAGCAATTCTGGTCTCAGATGTCCTCTGTCACCTGCTGACCAAGAATCCAATTCAGGTCTGGGACTGGGACCATAAGGATCCATGACCACGTCTCATGCTGATCTCCGTGTCACCAACATCATGTTCACATCAGGTTCAAACAGACGTTGCCTCATCAAGAAGAAAATAAATGTTTACAATAACAAATCAGCATCATATTAGTTCAGATCTCACTGTGAGACCAGACCCACATCTACAAACCACACAAGACGAAGGGAAATGATGCAGCAGCAAAGTCCTGCTGTCGCTGCTGTTTGTGAATGAAGACAAACACTGCGACATTGTGGGGGCAGTGATCAGCTGATACTATGACCTCATCAACCTGTGACTGAAGGTGTGTGATCACAGCTCAGTGCTGAGCTGCTCCTTTCTACTGATTTAATGTCCATCAGCTGCACTGAGGGAAGGGCGGGGTTCACCTACACAGGTGTATCACAACTAACACAGACAGTCAAACAACTATTCAAACCTGCAGGTAATTTAGAGTCACCAGTTCACCTGCAGGCAGACATAAAGATGAAGCTGCAGATGCTGTGTTCTGTGTTTTCCTTCATTCTCCACTGCTCAGATATGTGGTGACTGAACTGATGCAAAGTGACCTCCATAAGATCATTGTGTCACCGCAGCCGCTGAGCTCAGACCACGCCAAAGTTTTTCTGTATCAGATTCTTCGAGGTACATTTCAGTCTTCTTCTTCTTCTTCTTCTTCTTCTTCTTCTTCTGCTCCTCCTCCTCCTCCTCCTCCTCCTTATCCTTATCCAGGTACAGTCCATCAAACACTCACTTCAGCAGCAGGGAGTAAATATCGTCTCGACAGGTTAATGTCAGTGAGTCGCTGCTCCCAGAGCGAAGCAGCTCAGAACAACAGACACCTGCTCACCTGTAGATCAGACGTGTCCTCCTGCTCACCTGTAGATGTTTCATATTAAAGAAAACACAAGGAATGATGTCTTTGAACCACTGCAAGGCTTTTAATGTGAAATGTCTGTGCAGGAAGTGTAGAGTTTTGTTGATGGGAGCTTAACAACAATCACTCAAAGGCAAAGTTGTTTGTTTTATGGTGCAGGTGACTAAGTTTGTTGTTATTGTGAAGTAAATAAACCTGGATCAGAACCATGGACAGCTCAAATATAAATTATCTGTACATTAGTGTCTGACTCCAGATACATGAGCAGACACCAGTTAAACTGGTCTAATCTGTCGTCTCTTCCTCCTCCACCTTCGTCTTCATCAGGACTTAAATACCTTCATTCTGCCGGCATCCTGCACCGAGACATCAAACCTGGAAACCTCCTGGTCAACAGCAACTGTGTGCTCAAGGTGTGTGAACAGCCTCTGGCTGCAGAGTCACAATCTTCCAGGTCCAGCAATGTGAGAACAACTTCGTGACACTGCCACATCACAACACACCTGTGTAACTGCAGCTCTGAGGGTTAGGCTTAGCTGACTGGGCTCAGCTGATGGTATTTCCCTTTTATTTTGAGGTCCTTTGTTGTTTTGTGGACACGGTGAAACTGGAGGTTTTTTGTGTTCAGCCTGACACACAAACACTGAGCTGAGCTGGTCTCTAGTAACATCTGAATCACTGTCCTCAGATCTGTGACTTTGGCCTGGCCCGGGTGGAGGAGTCAGACGAGTCACGTCACATGACTCAGGAAGTCGTGACACAGTACTACCGAGCTCCAGAGATCCTCATGGGGAGCCGCCACTACTCCAACTCCATTGACATCTGGTCTGTGGGCTGCATCTTCGCCGAGCTGCTGGGGAGACGCATCCTCTTCCAGGCCCAGAGTCCCATCCAGCAGGTGACATCATGAATCATTCACTCATCTTACTTTGAATCTTAATGTAGCATCGAGGAACTCAACACTTCCTGTACAGATGTTTGACATCAGTCCCTCCTGCCCCAGGTAGGCTTTTATTGTGAAATATCTGCAGGATGTGTTGAGTTTATTGTGTGTGTGTGTTTGCACAGCTGGATTTAATCACTGACCTGTTGGGGACTCCCTCCATGGAGGCGATGAGGACGGCGTGTGAAGGTGCTCGTGCACACATCCTCAGAGGACCTCACAAACAGGTAGCAGGTGTGATGATGATGTTGCTGTTTCACTTTGATATGATGAAGATGATGATGATGATGTTAGCATTGTGGCTAACTCAGGTACAGTTACATGCATTTGAATGTGAATTTAGACAAATAAAATACACAAACAGAGAAACAGACTGTAGGATTTACCTGGATGTTACCTCAGTGCTACCTGGGCGTTACCTCTGTGTTACCTGGGTGCTGAGTGTTTGTGTCTGGTTCTCTCTCCTGCTTCAGTCCGGCCCCCACCCCCGGCAGCAGTCTTAATCAATCCTCAGTGAGTTCAAATCAGGCCCCCAACACTGTTTCAGGCCCCAACCCCAGTGTGTTTCCATGACAACATACAAACAAACAAATGTGAGGAGTGTGTTTATTCTGACCTTTGTGCAGCTGATGAACATCTACGTCTCACTCTGCTGCTCATTTTTAAAGAGACAGTCAGGTCACAGGTGTGGGTGATACAGGTGTGGGGCTGAAGGAGGCAGGGACATGGTTGATGTTGTGTTGTTTGTTTTGTCTGCAGCCATCACTTCCTGTTCTCTACACACTGTCCAGCCAAGCAACACATGAAGCTGTGCACCTCCTCTGCAGGATGCTGGTGTTTGACCCGGTGAGTCATGTGACAGCGTTCACAGATGGGTTGTACGACACGGTGTCATGACAGCAGGGTGTGGTCTCAGCTGATTCACAGCTGGATTTGATTGGACCAGAGTTTGTACTGACAGGAACATAAAACTACTTCCTGTGATGAGACGACACCTGAAGCTGAGTCCAGATCATTTAATCGTGAGATCGTCTGTGTCAAAAAACTGCAATAAAAATATTATATTAATATTATTTTCCACTTTCACTCAAGTAATTCAGTCAGTTTTGATCATAACTACAAAATATTCAATCATCATCATGAGGCAGCCCGGTAGTCGAGTAGTTAGGGCGCGTACCATGTGTGAGCGCAAGACGCTTTTAGCTGGTTCGACTCCCTATCGGTCTGACTCTTTCCTGCATGTCATTCCCCTCTCTACCCCCTTTCCTGTCAGTCTCCACTGATCTATCATAAAGGCACAAAAAGCCCAAAACGTTTGTAATATTTTGTGTATACGGTGTAATATAGACACATAAATACAAAAAATACAAACCTAAACCAGTCCAAAATGATCAAAAAAATCAAAGGTATAAAAGTCCCTAAGGACACACAAGGGCTAAAGACAAAGGTTAAACACAGGACGACTCACTGAGCACCTGCAGAAGGTGACCTGTGGAGGTTTGACTGTTTCCCTCCAGCAGCAGCTTTTTGACACATCATCAGTCAACCTGACGATGACACATGATAAAGTCACAGCTGCTGAATCCTCAGTTCATTCATACAGGGTCAGTGACACCTGTCCAGGTAAATTTAATAATCACCACCTGTGAATGGCTCAGTTCTTCTCTGACCCGGTCTCTGTGATGAACGTACAGTTACTGATCTAACCTTTCTGTGGTCTCCAGTCAAAGAGGATTTCAGCGAAGGATGCCCTGGCCCACCCGTACCTGGACGAGGGTCGACTGCGCTACCACACCTGCATGTGTAAATGCTGCTACACCACCTCATCTGGACGTGTTTACACTAGTGACTTTGAGCCAGTCACTAACCTGAAGTTTGATGACGGCTTTGAGAAGAACCTGAGCTCTGTGAGGCAGGTGAAAGGTACGTTCACCTGCTGCTGACTGATTTTGTCATAACAACAGTTTGATTCACAACCTGCTCAGTGAGTCTGTGGAACATTTTAAAGTCAGTGTCACAGGTTTCACACCAACAGTTCAAACATGGTCCCTGGAGCAGAAATGACTCGAACAGGATCAAGTGCTGGGACAGAGAACATGTTGTCTTTAGAGTCAGTCTGGTGCTGTTTGACCTCCGACCTGTGAACTTGAAGGAGCCCTGTGGATCTCTCATGCTGAGAAGATGCATCAGTGTCCTTTAAGATAAGATGATGGAAATCACAGGAGGATTAAACAGCTCATGATATTTGTAGGTGAACACAGATTTACAGGAGCCACAGTCTGAAGAAGGATGATTAGGAACAGTCAGAGGCTTAGACCTGGTCGGAGTCTGAGACCTTGACCTGGTCTCAGACTCTGGTCTCAGGTGTTGTTGATGAGAGCAGCTTCAGTCTCCCGCCCCCTCATGTAGTGCTTAGTCTAAAATCTCCCATAATTCACCTGGACTGAGATCAGTGGATCCTTCTCTCCTGGTTTCTCAGGTTGTCACCTGTCTGTGTAAAACACCTGGAGAGATGTTAGTTGGCTAACGACGGTTCTGGAGGAGTCATGAGAGACGAGAAAAACAAGTTCAACAAGTGAGACAGACTCACAACTGTCATGAGAATAAATCTTCTTCAAATAGGTCTCTGGTCAGAACCAGATTCAGTACCAGAATCAGAACCAGGATCAGTCAGGAGCTGATTGGATGACCTACTGTCTGTGAATCATTGCTTTATTGTGCTGTGTCGCTGTCTTCGTTGTTGTTGTTTTTTACCTCTGCTAACAGCTGATCAGATGACAGGGAACCAGCAGCAGGGACCATGAGTCCTGAAAACAGGGTTTCAGCAGGTTCGTTAACTGGAGGTCAGAGATGAGGAACTGCTGCTCCCAGTGCAGAAGAAAACCATGAGACTTACTCAGAGAGTTCAGTAACACTGAGCTCAGCTGAAGTCAGTGGTTCATGGTCACTTCTCCCTGTATGACACAGTCCTGCAGCCGGATTTAAAAAGCTTTTAGATTCAGTCATACAACGACTGTAGCTCCATATGAATGAGAGAATCTGATGGTTGTGAGTTTAGTAAGTGAAGAAGAATCAGTTGCTGACCCGTCTGCTGTGTTTCCTCAGAGATCATCCATCAGTTCATCCTGGAGCAGCAGAAGGGGAGTCGAGTGCCGCTCTGCATCAACCCTCAGTCAGCTGCTTTCAAAAGCTTTATCAGGTAATAACACAGCAGGAGGAGACTGTACCTGTGTGCACATGAAACATGTTCATCAGACAGCTTCAGGTTTGCAGGAAGTTGTATTGCAGTGGTTGGCAACTGGCGGCCCGTGGGCCAGAACTGGCCCACCAGCAGTAATATCTGGTCTGCCAGGTTATTTTCTAATAATCTTATATTTTACTTACAGTTTCAGACTGACAGTCCCACATTTAGTTATAATGTCCAAACAGATGATTATTACTCTTTTATCCATGTTGAGAGTGAATGACAGACACAGTCTCATCAGTGTCTGCTGCTGTGGATCCATCATGGCAGCAACAGTTAGACGCAGAATCACTTCCTCTTCAGGGATTAGCCTCCAAAATAAAAGAATGAGACTTTGAGGTTCTGACAGGAAGTTCCAAAGGTTCTGCTGCTTGGATGACAGAGCTCTGAATTATCAGATGTTGTGTGTGTGATATGAAAACAGTTGAGTGAATCAGTCAGACTATAATATGTGACTGTGACCACAGAGAAACAGGAACAGAAACAACTTTTAATTTATTAAATTTTAATTATGTTCTGACTGACGTTAATGAATCAGGAGAAACTGTCTGACTCCTGGTGTATTGTTTTACTTGTGGATGGAGCTAGGTTCTGTGCTAAGCGAGGCTAACATCTGTTTTTAATGCTCTCTGTAATCAAGGAGCTTTAAACCTTAAAGCTCGTTCAGGTAACTTATTAAGTTGAAGAATGATCATCTGATGCACGTTGAGCCAGGTAACCAGCGTCTAATGTTAGTTCACCTGTTGAACAGCTCCACCGTGGCTCAGCCCTCTGAGATGCCTCCGTCTCCACTGGTGTGGGAATAGCTGCTGCTGCTGCTGTGTCGTCATCTGTCCCGACCGATGAGCTGCTAATCTGGGAACAAGAGTGCGTCTCAGCGTCTTCTGTCGTCTGCGTAGCGTTTCACTGGAGAGGACTCACAGGTCTCAAGAGACTGCTTCATGGTGTGTGAGAGGGTTTACTGCAAATGAATGAGACAAAGCTCTGTAGACCAAATGTCTGACAAAACCCACCTGCTCACTTCCAGGTAGATTAGATTAACAGTTCTGTAATGTTTTCATATATATATTAATACAAATAAGAAGATGTCTATTTTAAAATGTCTCTAATCACAAACAGATTCATCTCCCATCAAATTAAATTAGACTGCTCTGCTTTATTTCCCCCGCCTGGGTCATTCACTTATTCAGACAATCGATTGTAATTGTGTTGACAGCTGAAAGTTCCCATGTTTTTATAAAAACATTTAACTTATTAAAATGAGTTGTTACAGACACGTCATCCTGTGCCCCACCCACCCCCGGTTTTATTGATGTTACAGCTCATTTGCCAAAGTTGAGGAGCCTCATGTATAAATGAAGCAGAAGCATTCAGATTATCTGCAGTTTCTACATCGTCATCTTCATCAGCCAACACGATGGGCCTCCTTGTAAAAGTTCAGTGTCATCTGACGACCCACAGGAGTAAATGTGTCAGCTCCCTTTACACTTATTCTGTCCCCCCGAGGCCAAAAACAGATAAATTCAGCTTTAAAGGTGCTAAATGTAAATATTTTACTGAAGTTATCAACAGAATGAGAAGAAATAGATTTGACCTCAAGTCAAACACGTCTATGTATCGTTTTCCTGAGACATCTACTGAAGCTAGCATGCTAACCAGATAGCGCCGTGTTGTAGTACCACTTTGTACCTCAAGAGGCAGTAGTGAGTCGCTGTAGCTTCCAGTCTGCCGTCAGTCCACCATGAGAGGACTAGAGTCAAGTTTCCACCTCTGGAAACAGATGTTCACGACTGTTAATAAAGATGGACAACATCTCCACTTCCTCCCACTGTACAAAAATGAAGCCAGAACATCCGGACAGGGGGTGGAACCACGGCATTGAGGTCCCGCCTGTACACCCGCTTGACCCAATCACGAGTGAGTCACAGCTGTCAATCATGATGTTTTATAGCATCCAATAACTAATTATAACCAAACTGATCTGAAACATTTGAACAAACATTAGTGTGATAAGAATGATCTAAAACCACAGAAACATTCCTGATGCCCCGCCCCCACTAACATGGAGGGGGCGGGGTTTATGGCCTATACTGCAGCCAGCTACCAGGGGGCAATTGAGATGTTTTGGCAGTGATGTCATTGTGCTGAGTGCTATTTGTTTTAGACTGGTGAACAGCTGTTAATGCTAACATGCTAATCAGCCATGTAGCATAGCACATACCACCTTTAAACAGAAGCAGCAGCGAACGGTCGATTATATTAAATCCATGATGTGAATGTGAAGAGGCCCAAACCAGCTGTAGAACTCACCTGCTCATCGTCTCTCACCTGTTCACAGGTACAGTTGTTTATAACACGGCTCCACTCAAATATAACAAAGCTGAATTTAACTAATGAGTAGAATTAAACTAAATTTAAACACAGTCTTAAGTGTTTATACATGAGGCTCCAGTGTAATGAATCTGTGTGAGTCAGTCACTGAGGAGAAGGTTGTGTATCTCTGAAAACACCAGGAATGACTTCCTGACGACAACAACACAACACAACGGGCCTCCAGCTGATTGGACAGCCCCCCTCCCCCACTGATACTCTGCTCAGTGCTGGTTTCCTGTCTGTTGTGATGAAGGACTGTTGTATGTTTGTGTGTCTGCTGATGTCGCACACAATGAGCAGAGAAATGTTCCCAAAAGATTCATGAAACAATCTGATTGAAACATGTCAGCGTTCTCCCATCATGCTCTCTGTCAGTGTTTTCCTATGATGCTCTCTGTCAGCAGAGCTCAAACAGAACCTCTGTTCTTCTGTTTGTCACAGTCTGGCTCTTACTTTGGCGGTGTCGGCTATTCTTCCTGTTATCACTAGTTTGACACCTCAGGTTGTATCACGCATCACCATGTTACAGCCACATCTGTCATGGTGTCCGGGGGGCGGGTTGAATATTTGAAACCATGGTTGAGGTCACCTGTCTCCAGATTTCAATGGCGGTAACTGGAGGTGATTCTGTTGGCTGTTGGGTGAGGACACGCCTCTTTGTGAATACTGACAGAGGTCTGTTTGAATCTGACTCTGGACCATTGAAACTGGTTTTAACAGACCACAGCTGTGTGTCCTCCAGATGTTGTCGGACTGAAGGGAGGTGGCCCACACTGAAACTGAGAGCTAGACTGTGAGGAACTGTAATAGAAGCGCAGAAGAAGAGTGTGTGTGGCGTCAGGTTATGAAGTAAATGTCAGTCTGTCAGTTGTGTTCATTCATCCTCCAGACTGACTCTTCTTCATGGGTTAATTCCAGCAGCTCACAACAGAACAGAACAGTAGCATATGAGCACATGCAGAAGATGGCGTGGTCTCCGGCGCCCCCTGTCCCTCCTCACACATCTACACTGTCTCAGAAAAAGTAAATTATTTAATATATTTTTAGACTTGTTTTCTATTCCTGTTGTGGTGTCCTATAGCATGCAGCCTCCTCTCACCTCAGAGTATGATGATGTACATATGTGAAATAGAAGCAGATCTACACACCGACCTAATAAACACCACTGTATAGAAATTGTATTAGCCTGCACATTTCTAAGGCTGTGAAGTTATTTTATTTTTAAAACTTGCAAACAAATGTATATATTTTCTTGGTTTTTACCCTGCAGCTAGGATGTGTAGAAGACAACAGATACATGTTACCTGTATGTTGTAGATACAGCTGAGGAGAAGCCGTTCTTTCTTATTGTTACTGGTTTCATCACAGCGACACTGTGTGAACATGGAAATGAGGATTCACCGTGTTGGTCTCTACCTCTTGGCTTCGTTTACCTCCACACGTTTCTGCTCTGATGTGGGGATGAATTGAAAACACTTGAATGTCCATTCAAGCTTTTATACTGAAATGATAAAAACATACTATACCCCCCACCCTCCACCCTCCACCCCCACACCTGCAGACCTCTCCTGCAGCAACCAAGTGTAAATCATCAGACATTTGTATTAAAGTTCGACCAATAGCCAAGGGTCTCCTGACTGTTAGTCAATTCACTCTTTGATAGAACAGGACCTGATGAAGGGGAGGGGGGAGGGGTAGGGGGGTCACTGCCCCCACCACTGTGGCTGTGTTCAATGTCAACGACTCAGTTCAAACTATTCATCTGTAAAATAATACTCATCAAGTTCTCAATGAGGTGTGCGTGCGTGCGTGCGTGCGTGCACGCGTGCACCTTTAATCAATCAGAACCAGTATTGATCAGATCAGAGTTCAGTTAGTGATTCTGATCCACCTGAGGACCAGGCCTGAAGTGGTCTCAGTCAGGACCAGAACCTACTGGATTCATCCTCTCATTCCCATGTTTTCACAGAGCTGAGTTTGGCAGTTAGGGGGTTAAACACAACAGACACACTCCAGTGTTGTTCACTTTCATGTACAGCCTGCAATGACTCTTGGGATATGTTGTCAGGAGGACACATCTGAAGGAGTCGAGTGTCGCTGCTGTGACAGAATCAGTCTCAGATGAGCCTCTGAAGGATGTGGCCCCTGTGGCCCCTGAAGCCCCTGAGAGCGAGACACTGATGTGTTCATCAGGTTTTAATGTCATGTTGCGAGTTGGTTACACTCTTGTGTGTGTGTGTTTGTAACATGTTGTCAGCAGACGTCAGATTTGTGTGAACCTCAGAGACACAGTGTGTTATTCGTCGTCATCATCATCATCATCATCATCATCATCATCATCATCATCATCATCATCCTCTGAACACAGAGATAACAGAACAGTGTCAGTAGGAGACTGAATGGGAATCTTCTCAGGAATGAACACAGCCCTCAGTGGTCCACGCCGTGCCCCCCCCACCCCACCCCTCCCTCCCCCTTCAACTCTTTGTGTAGATATACTTGTTTCCTATTAGTTTCACTTTGTGTTGGAATGAAGTACTTGAATCAAATGATGCATCTTTTGGAAAATTGTAGAGTAACAACTGACAAACTTTGTGTGAGAGACTAACAACTCAACAACTACTGGACTCTTTGGATCTTTGTCCTGAACCTGTTTGTATATTTGATGTAATTTGAATAAACGTCGCAGTATATACACAACACATGTATCTATGAGACAGTCCAGCTGTAGATCAGAGGTAATGACTTGAATCAGCTGACACTGAAGGTTCCACCTGGAAACAGTGATGAAAACATTAAATGTGACATTTAAAGAACCTTGTTGTACGTCCTTCTTTCTCTCACTGAAGAAGACCTCACAGACCTTCATCACACCTGATCCAGAACTTTACTTCCTCTCCAGGAGACAACAGCTGTTGTCACCCGACCAGTGGGTGTCACATCAGCAACGCACCTGTATGACTCATCACAGACTGATGCCACTTTTATCTACATTCAAACTCCAACATGATGATGATGATGATAAAGGTCACAGCTGTTTGAATAAAGATTCAAATCTAACTTTATTGTCAGTTAAGTATCAACTATCTATGTTTACACATTTATATTATTTGGCACCATTATCATAGAAAGTGCAACAACAATAATAAGAATTTAATCATTTAAAACTTGCTATATACATACATACATGTATATATATATGTGTGTGTGTGTGTGTGTAGGAGCTTAACATTTGAATATTTGAGTGATATTGCACAGTTGGTCTCATTCAGTCTATCAGAGGATTTTGTTTGTTTGAATTGACAGAAAATGAAAATCTCATTAAAGATTTGGAGACTGGATCAGACCAGAGTCCACTAAAGACTTTCGACCATCCAGGTCCTGGTCTCAGGGGACAGTTACACAGTCTGCTCTGCTAAATCTGAGTTCCTTGTCCTCCTCTTCCTCCTCATCCTCTTCATCCTCCTCCTGTGCTGATGACTGTGGTTCATCCCATCACAAGAAAGCATCACCAGTTATGTCTGTCAGCTGAAAACACAACACAATAAAACACAATAAAACAAAACAACACAATAAAAGTATAATTGTGTTGTGACTGGTGTGAACTCTGTGTTCACTCTCATGTGTGTCTGCAGAGCTTTACATCCATTCACTTGTTCATCTCTTTCATGTTGTTCATACAAACATCTGCACACATTTATAATATTAATGAGTAGATCTGAATATTTATCCGAATATATTATATGAATTCTGGTTCTGTGGCTCCTACAAGACCTTGTTCTGGGACCCGAGAGTGAGTCTCTGCCAGACGGTTTAAAAATTAAATTAACTCAAATAAAACATATAACTACAACATTCATCATCATCATCATCATCTGATGCCTGTTGTCTCCCTCATTCTCTGTCCATCATCCTCTGTTCTAACAGCTGACCCTGTGACATCACCTGCTGGAGGTGGGAACATCTTGCTGCTCTTATTAATATGTAGTACAAGTCAGAGTAAGCTGACTGACGTCATGAAGCTGCAGGTTCCTTCAGGTTCCACAGAGACCACCGTCAGTCTCCAAACACTGTGAGGCCTCGAAAATCCAAACACAACATGTATGTTGTGTGTAATGTTGGTGCTGATGTATCAGTGGAGCAGCAGGTCTGGATCAGGTCCTGTCTGTAGGACAGAGGTGGCTCTATGTTCAGCTTTATAAATCTGGATCTTACCTGTGTGGTTAAAGGTGCTGAGTGATCTGAGCCCGTCTCCCCTCGGACCTTCACAGACACTGGTGGACATGTCAGAGGGGTCTTGCTCTGGTTCTTGATGCAGGGGGAGACGGTCTCCTGCTGGTGGTCCTGCAGGCTCCAGATGTGATGAAACAACAAGGGAGAAATGTCCAACTGCAGGAGAACAACAGAGAGCAGTTAAAGACCGGCCTGAGACCTGATCTGAGTCCACCATACTGATCCGACTCCACTCACCTCTCTGTAGAAGTCTCTTCCTGGTATGGATATCGAAGTGAGGACAACTGTGTCACCACTGTGTCTGATCTTCCGGACAATGTCCTCATGCTCCATGGACTCCACAGGTTCTCCGTTGACAGCCAGCAGCAGGTCTCCGTCCTCCATCCCTGCCCCCTCAGCTGGACTTCCCACATCCACCTCCCTCAGGACATGAACTAGAAGAGGGAGGAGTTCACATGAGATCAGCTGATTATTACTGAAACAAAAGGTCCAACATGGTCTGAGTGTAGACAACTTGAGGCCACAGCTGATGACCTGTTGTCTGCTGGTGACGTCCTGTTTAATGGTTTGTGTGTGTCACATGTCCACAGGTCTCACCTATCCGTCGAGAGCCTGCAAGCCTCTCTTGTCTCAGCAGGAAGCCATAACCGTCTCGTCCTTTAGCCAGGTGCATAGTCTTGGCCGTGTGGGGGAGGCCGCAGCACTCCGCCAACACAGGTAGGATGGGCATCTTCCTCCTGATGTAGGAAGCCTCACTGTCACCGTCAGCGACCAGCACGGTCACCGAGTCCCCGCCCCTCTTCACCTGAGGACCACACACAGTGTCACTCACACCTTCAGGCTGACAGAACCGATGGCTGAGGTGAGACTCACAGTTTTGCTGAGGTTGGAGTGTGTGATCGCTGACACCAGGACCCCGTTGATCCAGATCAGTCTGTCTCCACTGCAGACTCCAGCTCTCTCTGCTGGACCATCAGGCACTGTGCTCACCATGTACTGACCCTTCTGACCTGTGGATACGCCCACACTGCTGACATCATCATCATCATCAGTGAACCAGGCACCACAACAAAGATCTCAGATTCTGAGCTGCTCTCATCAGACCTCCTGAGTATGTGTCTGAGCTGGAGCAGCTCTAGAAGCAGACTGGTCCAGACCTCTTCCTGAACCTGGAGCAGGTCTGATCAGCAGCTACTGAAGATCTGGTTCAGCAGATATTAAAGGTTCACTGACTGTTAAACATCACAGAGTGATGAATAAATCCAGCTTCAGTCTGAACACAGCTGCATCAGTGGTGAACCTGGTGTCAAACAGTGACAGCAGTGGACCCTTACCCTCCACTGAGATGATGGTCATCCCCAGGCCACTCTCTGAGTCTCTGCTGATGTGACACAGTCGGGGTCTGGACCAGCGGTCCCCTTTGGAGACCTGGGCCAGTGTCTTCAGGTCCACACCTGTAGATACTGCCTGGAGGAGAGACATCAGCAGGAGGACTGAATCAGAGAGTGAAGAATAACCTGACTTCCTTTAAATCACAGACAGACTTTATGTTCCAGTGAAACTGTCAATCAAGTTCAGTCTAACAGGTTCAACGAATGAGAAGTCAAAGTCTGGTGATGTGTTTCCATGTCAGTAGGAATCAATACAGATCAATAATCAGCAGTGACAGTGTCCTGTTCATCCTCATACAAACCTGTTCATACTCTGCTCTCCTCAGCACCAGGAGGAACAAGTGTAAACCACATGACTGGATCTTCCTCACCACCTGGCAGGTAAACACACAGAGACACAGATGGTTCAGTGAACGCACCTTGACTGACACCTGTGATGAAACATCCATCCACCCATTACCTATACACCATATCCTCACTGGAGCCAATCCCAGCTGACACTGGGCTGGGGTGGGGCCCATCTGGATAGGTGCCAGCCTACGTGCGGAAACACTGTTCCTTTAATATCAATATATTTATATCTCAAACCAGATGAGGTTCTCATTCAGAGAACAGGACAGCAGTACATTTTTGGGTTGTCTGCTGGTCAGAGGTCAAAGGTCAAAGTTACTGTGACTGCATAGTAATAACCACAGACATGGATGTAAACTGCAGCTGGTTGGTGGAGTGATCACATCCTGCTGGTCACCATGACAACCATGAATCAGCTGCTCACACCAGTCCACCTCAGACTCAGTCAGATCACAGACAGAGGAGAATAGAAATAGTTTGATTATTGATCGATCAGATATTGAGACTGTCAGGGTTTCACATCTGGGCAGATATGTTGAATCTTTGTTAGATTTAAATAACGGAGCATGTTCAAATAATGACACGTTTCTATAAATCCAACATCTACACTAATCACCTCTCAGGTTGGAGAGACGTTCACAGTGATCATGTGATCACACTTGTATGACCGCAGTGTGTTGTATGAGGATTATAAAACAAACAACTTGTTTTCAAGTCAGAATCTTGTAATAACTATAAGTCTGACAGGACCTGAACTACTGTGTTAGTATCAAAGTAGAGACTGGAATAATTCAGAGAAGAGAAACAGTAAAACCAAACTGTAACATGAACAGGACTTGATGATGTCACTGTGAGGAACAACTAGCTGACCTTCAGGTGAAAGGTCGGGGGTCACCACTGTCACTACAAGTGATCCTGTAGGATCAACAGGTTTCACAGCAGCAGGTCCAGCAGGTTCTTACAGCCCCTAACTGTGGACACTGACCCTGTAGAAGTCCATGTGGCCCACGTAGTCCTCATTGACCTCCAGGACTCGGTCTCCATCTCGGAGGCCGCTGTGCTCTGCAGGACTCCACGGCTCTATGTCTCCAATCTCTAAACTCTGGCTGCTCTGTTCCATCCGCAGGTAGAAGCCGAAGCTCTGTCCCTCCAGACGCTTGAGCTGGCACAGTCTGGGCACCACAGTCTGATCTGGCTCTGCACACAGGGTCAGACCATCAGCACTGGGGGAACTGATTTTGAGAGAGAAGCTGTGACAAGTTGTTTATGTAAAGGCACGAGTATGGAACGTCACCAGGATCATCAGTGATGACCAGAGCTGGATTATCGATCCCCTCCTTTGGGTTGAAGGTGAAACTGGAGTGAGGAGGAAACGGACAGAGCCAGTGACAGTGGAAGAAAATGATCACAAGAAACCGGAATATTAATGTCTGTGACTCTTTAAAGACCAAACCAGTGAGAAGTACTGGCTCTACATTAATGTGGTTCAGTTTACTGGGGCCTCCTCCAGGGGCTGGACCAGTGTCTCAAGGTTTCTTATTGATGAAAACAGACGAGTTTGACTCATTACAAACTGAATCTCCTGATACACTGACTCCACTGGTTCTGACGACCTTGAGGATAAATAATAAGGAACACAAAGGTCACATTCAACAGAGCAGTGAACACCTCCTGACTGTAACTGTACCATGTGCAGATAAAGACAGACGTCATTTTAAGACACTGAGCATCATAAACACTGTTTCTGCTGCAGAGACAAACACGTCTCAGTGTCTTAGATGGTCAAGGCTGCAGAAAGTAACTGAAGTTATCAGCACAGATAAGACGTCCTGCACATCTGAGCTCCAGGTCAACTTTTATCTGCCTCAGTGTGATTAAAGGTGTCGTCACTGCAGAGGAATGAACACAACACCCGACAGTTCCAATGGACCTAGTTTTAGTAGAACTAGTTTTACTACAGCTCAGATCAGAGACACTTTTCTGCAACAGATAGGTTTTTATATATTTTTCTGTCATTTGAACAGAACCAGTGTTCTGTGGAATGTGGTAAGTGCTTGATTGGATCAATCAGAGGGGAAGCTCTGTGATTGGTGGTAACACTTAGAGGGTGGGGCCTGACAGTGACACAACCACAGCAGCTTCGTCTCTACAATCACCTGGAGTCTGTTATCAAATCAATGTTAATTTGGACCCCACTTTACGCCCCAACATGTGGGTGCTCGGGCCCGGAAGCCCCCACGGTTTTGGCTCTAAGGTGTGGAGAACAGGTGCAAATGGTCATAAAGCAGCAGACTGTGTTTGTTAGGAATAAGACTGAAGCTGGACTTACCGTGGAAACTCCATGTCTTCCTGAAATCCTGTGGGAGTGACAGTGACACAGAGAGACAGGTAAACCTTCCTTCACAACAGGGACTCAGGTGAGTCACAGTTTATCAGAATGTGTGATTATACATTATCATAACAGAAGTGCTTTAACCTGACCACACCTCCTCTGAGTGGGTGGTGAGAGGAGGTGTGAAGTCGCTCATTTACAACAAACACAACAATCTGACAAAACCTGGGTTCACTGGTCCCACTGAGACCGGGGGGGGGCAAGTCAAATGTGTTGATGATGATGATGAAGAGTTTGACTTGTTTAAAACATAAATCAGATTCTCTCAGTGGAACCAGCTGATTCCCTTCCTCCTCCTCCTCCTCCTCATCATCATCATCAGTCCAGACTCCTCCTCAACAAACCTCCTTATTGTGTCGTTGTTCTCTGGCTGCTATGATGTGACTGTACTGCAGCACTGACACAGACACACACACTGAAACTACAGTCTGACTGATGTTTTAAAACAACGTCAACACCAGCTGATGTCACTATCAGTCACATTCACTGTTTGGACAGACAGAAGAGAAAACCTGGTGACTCGGACCAATCAGAAGCTACACATCACACCTGTAACATCACACCTGTAACTGTTGTTTTCACAGGAGCCTCCTCTCACTCAGTGATTCATTGAAAACGTCTCAGTCAATGTTCGACAGTGTTCTTCATGGTTCAGATAATCACACTGCTACTTCCTGTTTGCACGTGACACAGTGTGTGCGTGTATGTGTGTGAATGTGTGTATGTATGTGTGTGTATCTCTATCTGCACAGACAACAACATCTGTCCTCAGACTGAGGCCAAGCTCTGGGATGATGATCTACTTTGAGCTCAAATCACCCTCAATCAATCAATAATAATTAATGATCAATAACACTCTGACTCAGCAGCCAATAGTGACAGCTCTGAGGACTGAAGATGTCTCTCAGTGGCTGACAACACAGAAACACCTACAGTGACCAATCAGTGAGACTCTTACTGGACAGCTGGCCAATCGGGCAGCGTTAAGAGGAGACAAGAAGGTAAGATGATGCCTCAGTCAGTGTCAACATGATGATTTTAGACTCAGTTAGTTTTCACCAGCTGCAGTGAGCAGCTTATTAATAAATGACTGCAGTTCATTAATAAATGACTATATTAATGGTTATTAGTGACCTGAACACCAGCCAAGACCGGACCACATCCTGCAGGGGCTGCAGACGAAACAGAGTCCAGCCTCCACAGGCTGCTCCTGCGTTGAACCCTGACCTCAGCCTTCAGGTCTCTGATTCTTGTCATTGTTACAGTTCCTAAGGATGTGGACTTCAAACAGACACACAACAACAGCTCTTCAAATGGACTGTTTACCCTGTGACAGGTAAAGAAGCACCTGTACAACAGACCGAACACCTGCCCTAAGACCGTCCCCAGAATACAGAGCAGCACCAGGCTAACAGTCACCTACCTCCACAGCCGAGAAGACATTTCCACAGGTGACGTCTGTCAACACTGAGCCGCATGGGAGTTTATATTTGAATAGTCAAATCATGTTAAGTGTGAAACAGGAAGTCAAGGGGCCTACCTGTGGACGAGTTCATGGAGTCCTGAGGGAGTTGTCCTGCTCAGACTGAGACGCTGGACGGATGGACGGACAAGGTTCACAGCAAACAGACCATAAAGAGCCCGTCAGCAGGTGAGACACTCACTCCTTCCTGCAGACACCTAGTTAAACATTCACTCACTGCTGGAGAGGCTGAGACACAGGGCGACGCACAGTGATGGAAATCCACACTGTGACAGTGTTAATGTAGCTCAGGTAGGATAGTGACAGTGTAGTTTGTGTAGTGAAAGTGTTAATGTAGTTATAGTGTACTTACAGTGTAGTTGTAGTGTAGTGCTGCCTCCAGCAGGAGGAGCCACAGGCAACACCTGGAAATACCTTTCTTTTTTGTAATCACTATATTTCTGACATCAGTATGTGGGGCGGGACTGAGCTGTAATAACAGCCAATCAGATGCTCTTATCCTTTTTACCCCTTTAAAGATGGCAGAAACCATGAAGAACACACAGGTCAACACACAACACGTGGAGACGTTGTTTCAGTGTGATGTTGTGTAAATGACATGAACTGACTAAAACTATCAGGGTTTGTTTACATGTGCACGGTGACACACAAACAGTGTGATAGCTCTCAGTTTATTTTGAAAAGTGTCCTGTCAAAATAAAAGTTAGTCTGAGCTGTAAAGGGAGTTTTGAGAGGATCAGGTTAAACCCTCAGATCCAGTTACTCTGCTCTTTTCTCCTTTTTGAAAAACATTTTAAAACAGAAGCAGAGGATCAACATCTGCTCCAGGTGTCAACATCATTCGTCTCAGTACAAAGATCCACATGTGGTTCCACCTGATGTAAACTGCTTCACTGCAGTCTCCATGTCAACTCTCCTGCCACATGTGAAATGACAGCATGTCACCAGGAGGGGGCGCCCAGCTCACTGCACCACATTCATGTGACAGCTGCAGTTACTTTACCTGAAACAACATATAATAAAATACAAAATATTACAGATTAAACAGCCTTGAGATGACAGACAGAATCTTCTGGTCATTTGATTCAGAAAATAAAATCACCAGGAAACAGAGAGAGACAGGTGATGCTGAGAACAGACCTGCTGCACCTAAAGAGGAGACAGAATAAAAACACTTTAAATTTATCTCATCTCTTTTGACCATGAAAAAGAAAAACCTTGATTTTAATTGTTGTATTTATAAAAAGGAAATTATCCATTAAAACCCGTTTCTGCAAATCAAACAGACCCAAAGGAAACAAATTGTACTTTAGATCCTGACAGTGCTCAGGTAAAACTGATCCAGAACCTGGTTTATGACCAAACACAGTTAACTCATAAATATATTTTAATCATAAAATCTTATTAAAACTTGTTATTTATCATTTCACCTTGAACAAACACATTCAATAGAATTATTTATTAAATTTGCTTTTAAATATAAAAGTATTCGTATATGATTAAAGTTTGTGTATCGCAGCAGAACATTTAATACAATGAGTTTAAATTATACTTCAGCATCATTGTGAAGCTGCACCTCCTCATGTTGATGTTCACACAGCTGTGTTGCTCCATGAAGTTTAACATATAACTGTCTATTTACACTGATTCAGCCTGAACAGGATGGTTTCATCACATGTTTAAAACGTGCTTTTCTTTATTTACAAAATCATTCATCAAAGAATCAAAGCTCTCAGGTGTTCGCTCATAAAAACATCACCCGTCAGTCTGATGTTTCTGTGATGAGCAGGTAACAGGAATCTGACTCTGAATGTCTACAACGAACACACAGTAACTAGGTCAAACTAATCACAGCAGCTCAGCTGGGCTGAAAAAAGGCAGAGAAACAACCACACACACGTCAAACATTTCACCTGCTAAAACAAACCGGAAACACCTAGTTTAAAGGTACATCTCATTTTATTAACGTGACTTTGCATAGATGAAGTTGCATGGTATGATATTGGAGGCACCGATCAGACTCTTTCTGTCCTGATACCATTCTGATAAACTGTCAATACATTTAAAATGTGTCTAATGCTCAGTCACAGGGGTCAAAGGTCGACTGCTGCCCTCACATTAACATGTTTACAGTGAAGCACATGCAAGAAGTGAAGAGGTAGAATGAGTCGGGATCAGGATTGAACAGGATCTGAACATCCCATAATAACAAGCCATAACTTCACCTGCTGAACACCTGACATCTGAACATGAAGCTGAGCTCCAGACTGAACCAGGAGGATCTGTGTCTGACCTCAGGACCTGTGTTTAATTATTACCAATCAATATAATCAACACACTGATACAGTTTGAATACAATTATTGACTTTTCAGTCATATAATAATAATAATAATAATAATAATAATAATAATAATAATAATAATACATTTCATTAATTGAATTAATACAATTAATGAGATGCATTATTATTATTGTTGTTGTAGTTGTAATTATTATTATTATTATTATTACCTTCACCAAGGAGCTCACATTTTCACCTGTGTCTGCTTGTTTGTTTGTCTGTTTGTTTGTTTATTTGTTCGTCCTGAACTGACTGGCACCACACTTGGTGGAAGACGGGTCCTGGACCAGGGAAGAACCTGTTAAATGTCGTGGTTGATCTGGTTCTAGTTTCCATCACTTCCTGAACATTGTGAGATGAAATGTTTTCAACATCTGAGTCAATTTCTCAGGAAAAAATTCTGACACATTTATGTTGATGATCTGTGAGTATGGTGCAGATTCACATAATCTGGATCTGATCAGATCTGTCAGCTGATGACTCGTCCTCATGACAGTGGAGGACTGATGTGACTGAAAACTGAAGTTCCTGGTGTCGTCCGTTCTCCTGTGTAGACTCGGACCTGAAATGCTGCTGGTCACACTCATTCACCCGTTGACCTTTGACCTCCTGCTTCTTATTGATCACTTGCTGTGTCCTGTGGGTGGAGTGTCCTTCTCCAGCATCTGCAGCGTCTGTCGGACCCCCTTCTCCACCCTGTGGAAGTGCAGCCTCTTCCAGAGACTCTGCTGCTGCTGCCGGCCCCACTCCAGATCCCTGAGGAAGACCTGCACAGAGGGGGACAGGGTAAGATCATATGTGACCATGTGAGACCATGTGAGACCATGTGTGACCAGGTGTGACCAGGTGAGACCATGTGTGACCATGTGAGACCATGTGTGACCAGGTGAGACCATGTGAGACTGGGTGACAGTGAATCTCTCTGACCTTCTGTCAGGTTTATTCAGATTCATCAAACTCTCACAACTATCGATGCCCAGGTGAGTCTGCCTAACACTGATTAGTTGGTTATTGGTTATCAGAGCTGAGTCAGTCTGTTGTTTACTTGTTGTTGTTGTTGTGTTTCTCTGTTGTTTATTTGTTAACTGAGGTCATGTGATGTCACAGTGATGTTCCTGCCTCCATTATCATCATCATCATCACTGAACATCTGACCACATATAATCCAGGATCATTAACCCCCCTGAAGAACACTGATGGTTCTCCTGGTACCTTGAGCTGCTGCTGAACTCGTTGGCGGTCCCAGGACGAGGCATTCTCTCGGATCACTCTGAGGATGGGGTGCCAGTCCTCAGAGATGTCGGCGCCTTCGGTGACTGAGGCCAAGACCTTGACCCGCCGGCCGCTGCCGCCATGGCTCCTGGGAACGCCGCGCACGTACAGGGACTGCTTCCCCACATCGCTGAGCGGGTTCAGATACAAGCTACACAAAGACACACACACTGCATCAGTGCACACACTCACTGGGACATGGGTCAGAGGTGTGACAGCTCACAAACATGTTCATTTATCTGTAGAACATGTTAATGTTGAGCTGCAGCTACACGTTAACCTGAAACATGTATGTTTACTGAAGGTCATCAGACGTGTTCATAAACTCAGATCTACATTTACCTGCAGCTCAGACAGTGATGACTCTGGACTGAAGGATGTGTCAACATCCACAACACAACATGTTGTCATGTGTCTCACATTTAAACATCACACAGACACACACAGCTCGTCTCCACTGGAAATGTGATGTTTTCATTTTCATTGTGTTTTGTATTACAATGATTTCTATATTGTTATTATTTCACTGTTTCGTGTGTCTCTGTTACGCTGAAACCCCGCCCTCTGTACTGAGTGTTGTGTGTCTGTCTGAATGAGGCTCAAAGTTAAACACATGTACAAACAACAGCGTGTCGTTCTGTGCATGAAAACAGACTTTTGGTGTCCTGTTGTGTTTGTTGTGAACTTCCTGTCTCCAACAGACTCAGTTTCACTGTGTGTGTGTGTGTGTGTTGCTGCTCACTGCACAGTGTGTATGTTGGGGTGCTCCCTGCAGGCGTCCACCAGAGCCAGAGCAGCATTGTCCCCGATGTTGTTATAGGCCACACTGAGCTCCTGGAGCCCCGTGTGCTGCTGGAGCCTCTGGGCCAGCTCCAGGGCCCCCTGGTCCCCCAGCCCGGTGTGCATCAGGGACAGGTGTTTGAGGGACTGGTTCTTGGGCAGGGCCTCCAGCAGGGTACAGACTCCAGAGTCCAGCAGAGGGTTGTCACACAGTCTGAGAACAAAGTGGAACAATCAGACACTTCTGCAAGAGGTGACCGCCACCAGGGCCCGGGGCCCCTGATTGTGGCTGTGATGGAAGCTAATACAGAAAACTGGACTCTGTTCTAGATGTGGGAGGTGTACTGTGAGCCACAATGACCATATATGTCCGGCTGCACTTCACAATAAAAGACTTCACAAGGTGAACTCAGAGATTGGAGGGCTAATGGGAGAAGCTATCCAAATGCATTCTGGAAAGTGTAGGATCTTTGGATCACTGCTCGTATTTCAGCCTGATTCTTGTATTAATGTGACTGTGAGGATAAATCAGTGGAGCTCAGAGGCTGAAGAATGAGGTTGATGATGATACAGGTCAACACAAACTCAGGTGCAGCAGGTGATCGTTTATGAAGTAAATATTCATGCTCAAAGGAGAGGGGGAGGAGCTTGTTGTTGACCATTACCATGGAAACACAGCTGTTAATTGCTCTGTCTATGTTTAAAAACAGACTGACCACTTACCTTAGAAGCATCTGTGCAGCAAAGCTGGCTCACCATCGAGGCCCCAGACCTAGACAGGCCCTAAAGGCCCCACATTCACTGTGTGGTGGTTTGAGAAAACGCACAACTTCTTCACATCAGCTGATATAATAACTAATAATAAACACCTGTCATCATGTAGAGCTTAATTTTGCCTGGGGCCCGTGGTGGGTGACTGGCCCCACTGCACAGGCTCCTGACTCTAATGTACGAGCTGTCAGAACACAGAGAGGACTGAACGGAGACAGGACGAGGTCTTACTGTAGAGATCTGACAGAACTCTTTGGGTCCAGGAGCAGATCTCTCAGGAGCACGCAGGACTCAGGACCCAGGCTGTTAAACTGCAGACTGACGACAACAGAGACAACAATCACAACAGTCACTACACACACTGCAGACACATGCTGGTCCATCACAGAGCAGTTAAACCAGTACAGTTAAACCAGTACAGTTAAACCAGTACAGTTAAAACCAGTACAGTGAACCCAGTACACCTTCATGCCCCTGATCATATTCAAACAACATGGCTGCCCTCACCAGGAGTTCTCCAGGAGTTCTCCAGGTTACTCCTTCAGGTGTGAGGACCTGATGTTTGATTTGTGTGTGTGTGTGTGTGTGTGTGTGTGTGTGTGATATCATCTGCTGACTTCAGCCCATAACAGCTACATCACACAAGTCTGATAATAAACACCACAAAGAAGTGTGAGGTCATGAGGTCTCCATGACGACCAGCTCACACTCATGAACCATCAGCTCCATGTCTCCATGGAGCCAACCTGACACCCATGACCTGACAAGATCTGGGTTACTGAACAACAGTCCGCAGCTCTGGTGTAACATCATCATCATCTGGATTCTGGTCTTTGTGACATGAGTGTATTTACTGTGGTTGGACACACTGGGCTTGTACTGGAGCTGCAGTTAAACATGATCAGTGTTCAGCATCATGCAGAAAACTCCTCTTCTTTTGACTTGTTGTGTCTCACTTGAGGTTGTGTGTGTGTCTGAAGGCCGGCCACAGCGTCTGGAGCAGGTCATGGGTCAGGAGACAGGAGGACAAGTCCAGCTCCTCCAGGTGGTAACTACAGAGGACACATGTAGGTCTGAACACATCTGATACAACATGAAACACACTGACTCAATCATTTCACACAGAGACACTGACCAGCTCTGGTCTGATCGTTACCCTCAGTCTCATGGTGACAGCGGCTCTTAGAGGTTAAAGGTCATCTACTTACTGGAGCTGGAGTTCAACCTTCTCTCTGTCCTCATTCTGCAGGTATCACTGTTTCTAGAGCAGCAGGATCCAGATCTGCCACTACAACACCCCTCCTCCCCCCACCCCCCCTTTCTACTCTTAAACCCAACCAGTTGAGACAGACCCCTCCCACCCTGAGCCCAGTTCTTTTGGAGGTTTCTACCTGTGAAAAGGGAGTTTTTCCCCTCCCCCATCACCAAGTGCTGCTCTTTATGGGAACTGTTGGTTTTTCTCTATAACAAAGTAAAGTCTGACCTGACTCTGTAAAGAGCTCTGAGATAATGTATGATCATGATTTAGCATTATACATATATATATATATATATATATATTTATTTATTTATAGAGAGAGAGAGAGCGAGAGAGAATATTTCGTGTGTTTATCATGTTCATCATCATAGTTAGCATGTTAGCATGCTAACACTTGCTGATCAGCACAAAACACAATGTAGGGCTGAGGCTGATTTGTTAATATACCAAAGTGACGATGATGATGGTGCTTGATGAAGTCTGTAGGATTCGTCCCTGTCTTGTCGTGCCTGCAGCTAAAACTCTGTAATGTCTGACCCACCTGACAAGTTCCCCACCTGGTGTTTGACTCTCTTTACCTTGCAGGGGTACATGAGAGCACAGAGCTCAGCACAAAGCATTTGAGTGACGTCATACGAATGTTGGTGAGGCGGATGGTTCTCATTGCGGCCAGAACCTCTGCTGTCAGTCTGGGGTTCTGAAACTCATACAGAAGAACCAGCAGATCCATCATCTCCTCTGGAGGCTGTGGTTTGTTGATCTCTGCATTAAATCAGAGAGAAGCTGGATTCACACAGCCAACACATGAACATGACCACTGTTAACTACGAGGGTCAACACTCAGAGCTCAGTCTAACTGCAGTGTCTGGACGGACAGGAAGTGAAGGGTATTTCAGGATATTTTGAGTTTGAAGCAGGTTTGACTGAACTGCACAATAAATATTAAGTGTTTTAAACTGAGGTGAGTTCAACTTGAGAACAAAGCATGTTGTTTGTTTTAATCAACGTTACCTCTGACCAGGTGCTTCCTGAGGGCACGTGTGATCTGGACCACGGTGGTGCTCTGAATGCTGCAGCCAAGTTGCTGGAGAAGGACACGGTTCCCATAATGCAACAGTCCGCCCATGAATATTGGGTAGAGCTCAAAAGGCTGGCCTTCACTGTGCTGCTGTGGCTGAGGGCCATGGACTCCCAGGAGGCTTTGCTCCACCTGATCCAGGACGTCCTCGTTGTAGCTGTCCTCGGTGCGGAACATCTCCGCCGCCATGGTTCTGGCGATGCTGCCTTTGTTGCGGCTGCTGATTTTCTCGTAGAGCTTTGGGAAAAGCTTGAGCAGGTTGAACACAGCAAATATTCGGAGGGGGATGAACTTAGAGAGGATGCTGAAGAGGGCGTTGACGTCCTCACCTGCCTGACCGATGGCCACAGATACCCGCTTGGACAGCTTCTCCAGAGCGGACTTGTTCTCTCCTAGCACCACATAGAGCGCCGCCAGGTACTCCTGCATGGCTGGGACAGCAAAGACATACTGCCGCTCATCATTCTCACTGAGAGCTTCTGGTAAATGTTTCCCACTTTCTACACAAGGAGCCAAGAAGAAGTCCAGCACGTCAGTCCGGAACATGGCCAACTGACGAAGCTCCTCATCCGTCTTGGTCTTTCCTCCGATCCACTGCTCCAGTTCCTTCTCTGAGAACGACGTTCGTTTGTATGTCACACCGTCGAACGCCATTTTACCAACGGTACGGACGACATACAACATCAGAGAATTGTTGTGACCCTGAATGGGCACATTTGTTCCTGTTCCTGTGCCCAGCACCTCGCCCCCGAAGTTGAGCCTGAGGAAACTAGTGTATATGCCAGTCAGCGTGCGAATGGGCGCCTTGGCGTCGGTGAAATGGAGGAAGTGTAAGGTAGCGCAGGTAAGCCAGCAGTAGGAGGGCAGGAAGCAGGCTGCAGCCAGCTGGCTCTCTCTCTGGAGGTTGAGGTAAAGCAGCTCTATAAGAGCCTGGGCCTCATGGTCACGTGCTGTCTCCCCACTCTGCTGCAGCAGGCGGCTGGTGAAGTACGCCCGCTGGCGGTCTGGGTCATTGAAGCCACAAATCTGTGCGTAGCGACTAACATACTTCTGGGGAATACGGTCCATGGCAGAGAGTCTGGTAGTAACCAGGACGCTGGCCTGTGAAACACGGGAGAGACAACAACCACCAATCACAAACAAAGAAGGATTCAACATTAGAGACCACAACAGAGGCCACGACCCCGTCAACACGTTGAGATCCAGACCCATGAGTCATCACTAGATCATCATCACTGGGGGGCTAAGGTGAGACTAGATGACACAGACCAGGACCATGCAGGACTGTCCTTACCTCAGGTAGGAGGTACTTCCTCAGCAGGTTCACCACCACCACATCTGGAGGCAGCGGCTCGTTAGGGTCGCTGCAGAGCTCTGTGGAGCCGATCCGGAAGTCCAGCTTCATCTTCTCCATCCCGTTGAAGAGGAAGAGCACATTCTTGGCCTGGTTTCCCTCCCCGCTCAGCAGGGGGTGTTTCTTCAGGTGGAGGTACTTCCTGCTCACCAGGTCCCTTAAGGAAGCCACCCTGTGTGGGAGGGGGGACGGGGGAGGTGTGGGATTATCACTTGATGCTCTTTGTTACTAACATAGACTCAAAGGGGGAGTAACTGTAACTGTCTTCATTTCATTCACACTTATTGATTATTGATGGATGAATGTGTTGATTGGCTCTGACGCTCTGATGCTGTGGTACATGTCCAACATGACAAGATCCTGAATCATATCACTCACGTGACACTGAGTAACAGGAACATTTCTTACTTTGACAGTTGACTCAGGTCTTCACATGAGAAAGGCACCAGCAGCTTGAAGTGGGTCAGACTGGTCCCAGTGCACCAGTCCAGCACCAGCTTTCGGACCACTGTGCTTTTCCCTGTTCCCACGGCCCCGTACAGCAGCACGTTGAGCCCCCGACCCTCGTCCCAGGCTTCGGTGGACTCAAACAGCTGCTCCACAGACACAGAGGGGCTGGAGAGGGTCTGGGTCTGGAGGGGGGAGCTGAGCTGTCCTGCTCTCTCCTCAGCCTTTCTCTCCACGATCAGCGGATCCACATGCATGGTCTCTGGGCTGAAGTAACCTCCAAACTGTTTCTCCTCCTGAGGCAGGTGGCTGAACCACAGGAAGAGCTTTCTCTTGTGGACCTGGATGGGGTCTGTGGTGAGAGACGAAAGAGTTGGATTTAAACTGAGTGTAAGTACAGACCCTCTCTACCTGTCCCCACCAGGTAATAAACTCATGACGGCACCAGTGTTACAGATTATACTGGACACGAGTCGGCCATAGAGTGTTAACTAAAAAATAAATACTGAAAATGTTGGTTCATTATTCATGAAAAGCAATAAACAGTGTGATGACAAACTTCTTCAATCTCAGGTGTATAGAACTATAAAAAATATATACAGAGAAAAAAATAAAAACAAAGCTTTATGTGTTATATCAGAGATGCATCATGGGAAGTGTGATCCAGTTTGGAGTCTTACCTGTACTGGGAACAAAAAGTCATGACTTCTGTGCATCTGTTGCACAGATTGTTATGATTAGTTTTAATCCAGATCTTTATTTTTTTATTATTATTTTTTCTGGATTTTTATGATGCCTTTATTTATAGGTACAGTGAGAGAGAGAGACAGGAAAGTTGGGGAGAGAGAGAGAGAGGATGACATGCAGCAAAGGGCTGTGGGTTGGACTAAGCCTTAATGGTACGTGCTCTACCAGGTGAGCCACCAAGGTGCCCCAATCCACATCTTTATGGGAGTAGAGACTAAAATTGCTGGATCGAATGTTTCCTCTGCTGCTGCTCAAACATTCACTGCGTCACCTTCAGCTCTGATCCACAACCTGTGACTGGATGAATCATTGCTCTGTATTTTCACACTGCAGTTGTTGTTGTGTTTCAGAAAGTGTGTTGTTTGCTGTTGTGGTTTCTTCAGACTGAGCTGTGCACCTGGTTCTGAAGTGGAGGTGCAGAAGGTCCTGAGGTGAAGGCCGGCGCCTGAGTGGAGGAAAACGTCCACCCTCCTCTTCCAGCTCCATACTGTGAGCACCTGACTCAGCTTTCTGGAAACACATCACACAGGATCAGTGAGCACTGATCAGTGCTACAGGTAAAAGTTCAATGAAACAAGGTGGAAAAGGTTCCTGTAATCCCACAGTCATCAGCTCAGCTCAAACTGATCCTGGATCTGCCTCACATGGTGGTTAAAAGGCAGAGAGCAGCTGCTGCTGGGCTGTTTGCAAGCTGCAGCATGTTTCCTGACATTCCTCCAAAGCACTGACATTTAGCTTAGCACCGACCATGACGCCCTGTAGCCAGACCAGGGCATGTCTGATGCTGCGCTCACAAATTCACACAAAAGAGGCTCCAACTGGCCCCGGGGCCCTGAGAGCCTCAGAACATGGACTGAACTGGTTTCTTTAGAAAATAAAGAGAAGCTCATATTCCACTTGTAACTTGTTCTTTTCTACATGTCACTGTGCTGTGCTGACAGTCACCACACCTTCTACTAAACTCCAGGTAGAGTAAAACTGTTCAGGAGGTTTTAAGAAGGAAAACAAAGTGTGACTCTGAGGGCTGATGTTTGATTAGACCTGAGGGACATGTTTCCACAGCTGACAGTGAGTTAGACCTGCAGCTCACAGCAGCTCCGTCACTGAGTCAGGACACACTGTACAGATCAGCTTCACACAACTCCACCACCACCAACCTCAGGACTGAGTGTGGTCACTGTGGTCTGCTGCATCTGCAGCTGCACCCAGAAGGTAAGTCACATGACACTACCTGTCAGCACAAAAACAACTCTGCCAGCTGAGATAAACACAGAGGAGCTGCACCGACACAAATGGAGGGTCAGTCATGTGACTGCAGGAGAGGCTGACTCCAGGTCAGTCAGTGAACATCAGACTGAGCCTCAGCGTCAAAGATTCTGTCACCAACCTGTGTAATGAGCTCATCCTTCTTCTGCTGCCTCCGTCAGTCAGGGAGGGTCCTGTGAACAACAGTCACACAGTCACAAGAGGAAGTGAAACAGTCCACAGGCCGAGCCATGTTTCATGTTCCTTTTAGTTTCATGTTTTCATGTAAACACAGAACCCGGACTTAGACACAGAACCCGGACTTAGACACAGAACCCGGACTTAAACACAGAACCCGGACTTAGACACAGAACCCGGACTTAGACACAGAACCCGGAATTAAACACAGAACCCGGACTTAAACACAGAACCCGGACTTAGACACAGAACCCGGACTTAAAGACAGAACCCGGAATTAAACACAGAACCCGGACTTAGACACAGAACCCGGACTTAGACACAGAACCCGGACTTAAACACAGAACCCGGACTTAGACACAGAACCCGGACTTAGACACAGAACCCGGAATTAAACACAGAACCCGGACTTAAAGACAGAACCCGGACTTAGACACAGAACCCGGACTTAAAGACAGAACCTGGACTTAGACACAGAACCCGGACTTAAACACAGAACCCGGACTTAAAGACAGAACCCGGACTTAAACACAGAACCTGGACTTAAACACAGAACCCGGACTTAGACACAGAACCCGGACTTAAAGACAGAACCCGGACGTAAACACAGAACCCGGACTTAAACACAGAACCCGGACTTAGACACAGAACCCGGACTTAAAGACAGAACCCGGACGTAAACACAGAACCCGGACTTAAACACAGAACCCGGACTTAGACACAGAACCCGGACTTAAACACAGAACCCGGACTTAAAGACAGAACCCGGACTTAGACACAGAACCCGGACTTAAACACAGAACCCGGACTTAAAGACAGAACCCGGACTTAGACACAGAACCCGGACTTAGACACAGAACCCGGACTTAAACACAGAACCCGGACTTAAAGACAGAACCCGGACTTAGACACAGAACCCGGACTTAAACACAGAACCCGGACTTAAAGACAGAACCCGGACTTAGACACAGAACCCGGACTTAAACACAGAACCCGGACTTAGACACAGAACCCGGACTTAAAGACAGAACCGGGACTTAAAGACAGAACCCGGACTTAGACACAGAACCGGGACTTAAAGACAGAACCCGGACTTAAACACAGAACCCGGACTTAGACACAGAACCCAGACTTAGACACAGAACCCGGACTTAAATACAGAACCCGGACTTAGACACAGAACCCGGACTTAAAGACAGAACCTGGACTTAGACACAGAACCTGCATTCACAGAACCTGAATTTAAGCTCCACAGACTGAGTCTTATCATTTCAGTGCACATCATCATCATCATCATGTAATTTGTCATAACCACTAAAGACACGTCGCAGAGGTACCAGACAGGGTTCACATAGAACCACCACAGAGGACAAGCCCCCCCACACAGTCTAAGATCAGACGGGACATGGAGACCCTGCACTGCTCCTTCAGGGGGTGGTGCTGGCTGCTGGACTGAGTCCAGAGAGAAGGTCACCGGTCCACAGTCTGCCACAGTCCGGGTCGGACCGGAGTCTGGTGGAGTCAGTCTTACCGTGTGTCGGTGAGGTGGACTCACTGGTCTCCCTGGGTCCTGGTCTTCTCTAGTGCTGCATGTCCCTGTGGCGGTGGATCAGCTGAGGGCGACACGGTTCCTCTGACGGACTCTCACCGTGTTCCGCTACAGAGGCGGGAAACTGCGGGGCGACTGTTTCAGAATAAAACCTCACAGAGCAGGGTCTGGGACAAAACATCGTGACATTGATTCACTTGTTTTCAAGTCCCAACACAAAACTCACAACACAAAACAACAAACACAAAACACGCCTCTGTTTTATTTTGTGCTGTTGTGTTTGATGTGTGTTGTGTTGTGTTGTCCCTGATCGCCCTGAAAAGCGCCTATAAATAAAATGTATTATTATTTTAGATCCTGTGCCAAAGCAAACATATGTTTACATTTTACGTGTCTGTTTTAATCATTATTATAATGATAATAATAATAATCATCTAATCTATACGGGCGTCATGAATTTTATATTCATAGCTTTTATTTTGAAGGCTGTATGACCAAAACGGAAATGTTATTTTCAGGATGTCACGATACAACAGAAATATTTTCAGAATAAAATCGCCGCCTCAGTAATTCGACAGTACATGAAGATTCATTGTGTAGAAGTCATGAATCTGGTTCACTCAGTAAATCCAGTGATTCCTGATCAACATACACGGGCAGTTCAAACACGTACAGACTCACAGAGAACCAACCAGGAGTCCTGATCTCAGTTTGGGGTCACATGAAGAGACAGAGACCCTGGGGTGGAGGAAACAGCTGGTGAATCTACCTGTGCTGTCTTTGTTGTCAGCTGTGACTCTGTCTCAGGTACAGTGAAGGTGATTGTGTAGAGCTGCCCTCTTCCGGATAAAGTCAATCTCTAGACAACAATTTACTTTTATTTTCTCGTCTTAAAAACGTTTTTTCAGGTGAGACACTGAGGACAGAGGTGGTCACACTGAACCCTCGGTGCTGAGGAGCCCTCCTCATCTTGTGAGCCGGGACTGTGGCGGCGTCTCTTATTGTGAAGCGGTGCGGCCGGAAGCTCTGTCGTGTGTCTGTGGCGGCTCTCAGGCAGCTTGACAGTGGTACTCGACGCGGCTGTCAGGCTCCATTCCCCCGCACAGCCTCAGGGAGCAGCGTCCTACCTGCAGCATGGCATCGGAAGAGCTGGCTCGGAAGCTGCAGTCGCGGCTCGCCGCCACGCAGGAGGCTGAGTCGAGGCCGGAGGCCGAGGAGAGCTCGGTGAGACCCAGACCTCGGGAGCCCGATGCAGCCTGCGGCGACTCGTCCTCCGAGCTGTCCGCCAAACTGACCCGCAGGCTGGACATCAACGAGGGCAACGCCGCTCCTCGACCGACCCGCGTCTTCAACCCCTACACGGAGTTCAAGGAGTTCTCCCGCAAACAGATCAAGGACATGGAGGCGATGTTCAGACGGTAAGACGGCTGCAGTTCGCGGGTCTCTGTCCGGTTAGCGGCGGTCAGAGCTGTTTACTTGGGGATTGGGGCTGAGTGAGTGTCGGTGAAGCTCATGATGAGATTAGGCTGCTGCTGCTGACGTGAAGCCTCCTGCTCACGATCAGCTGCTGGGACACTGAGTCCGGATCAGAGTCCGGGTCAGAGTCCGGATCAGAGTCCGGATCCGAGTCCGGGTCTGAGTCCGGATCTGAGTCCGGATCCGAGTCCGGGTCTGAGTCCGGGTCAGAGTCCGGGTCTGAGTCCGGATCAGAGTCCGGGTCAGAGTCCGGATCTGAGTCCGGATCAGAGTCCGGGTCAGAGTCCGGATCAGAGTCCAGATCTGAGTCCGGATCAGAGTCCGGATCAGAGTCCGGGTCAGAGTCCGGATCCGAGTCCGGATCCGAGTCCGGGTCTGAGTCCGGATCAGAGTCCGGATCAGAGTCCGGGTCAGAGTCCGGATCCGAGTCCGGATCAGAGTCCGGATCAGAGTCCGGGTCAGAGTCCGGGTCCGAGTCCAGATCAGAGTCCGGATCAGAGTCCGGATCAGAGTCCGGGTCAGAGTCCGGATCCGAGTCCGGATCCGAGTCCGGGTCTGAGTCCGGATCTGAGTCCGGATCAGAGTCCGGATCAGAGTCCGGGTCAGAGTCCGGATCCGAGTCCGGATCCGAGTCCGGGTCTGAGTCCGGGTCTGAGTCCGGATCAGAGTCCGGGTCAGAGTCCGGGTCTGAGTCCAGATCAGAGTCCGGGTCTGAGTCCGGGTCTGAGTCCGGGTCAGAGTCCGGATCAGAGTCCAGGTCTGAGTCCGGATCAGAGTCCGGATCAGAGTCCGGGTCAGAGTCCGGATCAGAGTCCAGGTCTGAGTCCGGGTCAGAGTCCGGATCCGAGTCCGGATCCGAGTCCGGGTCTGAGTCCGGGTCTGAGTCCGGATCAGAGTCCGGGTCAGAGTCCGGGTCTGAGTCCAGATCAGAGTCCGGGTCTGAGTCCGGGTCTGAGTCCGGGTCAGAGTCCGGATCAGAGTCCAGGTCTGAGTCCGGATCAGAGTCCGGATCAGAGTCCGGGTCTGAGTCCGGATCCGAGTCCGGATCCGAGTCCGGGTCTGAGTCCGGATCAGAGTCCGGATCAGAGTCCGGGTCAGAGTCCGGATCCGAGTCCGGATCCGAGTCCGGGTCTGAGTCCGGATCAGAGTCCGGATCAGAGTCCGGGTCAGAGTCCGGATCCGAGTCCGGATCAGAGTCCGGATCAGAGTCCGGGTCTGAGTCCGGGTCTGAGTCCAGATCAGAGTCCGGATCAGAGTCCGGGTCTGAGTCCGGGTCTGAGTCCGGGTCAGAGTCCGGATCAGAGTCCAGGTCTGAGTCCGGATCAGAGTCCGGATCAGAGTCCGGATCAGAGTCCGGGTCTGAGTCCGGATCCGAGTCCGGGTCTGAGTCCGGGTCTGAGTCCGGGTCACCCTGAGACTCTGAGGCCTCCAGATACTGACATCCACAACTGGCCAAAAGAATCCGGTCAGGTGCTGGTCAGGCGTTGGTCAGGTGCTGGTCAGGCGTTGGTCAGGCGTTGGTCAGGTGCTGGTCAGGTGCTGGTCAGGCGTTGGTCAGGTGTTGGTTAGGTGCTGGTCAGGCGCTGGTCAGGCGCTGGTCAGGCGCTGGTCAGGCGTTGGTCAGGCGCTGCTCAGGCGTTGGTCAGGCGCTGGTCAGGTGCTGGTCAGGCGTTGGTCAGGTGTTGGTTAGGTGCTGGTCAGGCGCAGGTCAGGCGTTGGTCAGGCGCTGGTCAGGCGCTGGTCAGGCGTTGGTCAGGTGCTGGTCAGGTGTTGGTCAGGCATTGGTCAGGCGCTGGTCAGGTGCTGGTCAGGCGTTGGTCAGGCGCTGGTCAGGCGTTGGTCAGGCGTTGGTCAGGCGCTGGTCAGGCGTTGGTCAGGCGCTGGTCAGGTGCTGGTCAGGCGTTGGTCAGGTGCTGGCCAGGTGTTGTTCCTCCTGTTGAGTTTACTGTCCTTTCTCGTTTCAAGTAAACTCACGCGTTCGTTTGATGAAGTTAATGCAGGAGACGAATTCAGAATTCTTTTCACTAATTTATTAAACAAGCTTTCACAAAATTAAAAGAGGATCGTTACAGAGCTCCAGGTCCAAACTATCTTTTCCCTGACAACAACATGCAGCTGTGCCAGTTCATGAAGTCTGACCTCCTAACTTCCCCTTGCCCGGTGTTTTTATTACTGTTACACAAAAAAGATAGAGAATGTAGGTTGAGCTCTTCTTCATTGGCTGTTGCCCATTCTGCCCTTGCACCTTCATGGTTATCTGACTCCCTTTGACCTCCTTCACTTGTGCCTGAAACAGAGACAAGAAGACAGACAGAGACACCACACTCCCACATCCCCAGGGCTGTCTCCCCTCTATCAGTTGACCGTGCCCTTGCACACTTCTATCCTCGTCTTCACCTACGCAGTCTGGCCGTGGCACGTCCGCACCGCACCTAGAGAAAAACCCCATCATGCATCCTTGGCTTCACTATCTGGGGCACCCTGCTCCCTGTTGAGATTTCAGCAACTCCCCATCATTTAGTTATCAAAATATATCAGCAATCATCCTGTCTCCACATGTTCCTCATAATCTTGCAATACTCACACACACAATGCTATTGTATAAACATATTCTTCATGACATTGACATTGACATTTGTAGTCTTTTGGTGAAACACCACAGTTTAATGTGAGTCCTGCAGCCCCGAGTCTGGTGAAATACACTCATATTATAATAGGGTTAAATCATATGTATTAATTAAAAGCATATGTTAAAATCATATTAGAATCAGATTAAAATCATATTAACATTATATTTAAAATAATATTTAAAATCATACTAAAATCATATGTGGTTACTTTTACTGTGTCTTCGTGATCATTAAATGAAAAATAAGCAAATAAGCAGTATGACATACTCTTCACTCCAGAGCAGCGTCAATGTCTCTGAGCTGTGGAGGAGGACCTCCACCCTTCATTAATGCTCTCCGTCATGTTCAGATGATGGTGGTGGAGAATGCTGTCTGAACCTCCCATAGTTCACCTGGACTGAGATCAGATGACCGTGAAGGTCACAGCACGAGTCACATCATCCTCATCTTCATCAGTGGCCCTGTGACCTGTGGATGAGACCCCTCCCATCAAGACACACACGTTTCACCTCTCAGAACTACCTTTGCAGTGACCCCTCCCTCAAACCCTGCCCCCGACAGGAGAACAGAGCCACCAGGTCCCCTCACTGGAGGGGTCCAGGGTTCAGACCTGTACCGTTCTCTTGGTGTAGACCAGTTTCTCTGGTTTCTGGTGCCCTGACGTTTCGTCCTGATGTTTTGTCAGGACAGTGTTTCCATTGGCTGGCACTGCTAGCTCCTCCCTCTGTGACCCACATGTGGTCATGTGACCTCTTACCAGTCTGTCACATGACTACTGCTTTACTGTGGTGGTCCATGTCAGTGAGGACAGTTTAGCCTCTATGTACAGGAGCAGTCAGACCACCAGGACAGACCTGGACTCTAATCCAGAGATGACACACTCACCTCTCAGCTGAATTTCACCTGTGAACTCTCAAAGCAACTCAGTGCTCTCTTCACATTCATCAGTGTGATGTGGTGGTGGGACCTCTGGTCTCTGTCCATGTTACATTCACCACTGTCTTGTAGTCGTGACTGATAAAGAGCCAATCAGGAGGCAGGTTAGGGTTAGAAGAAGAGATGAGTTAGAAGAGATGAGTTTAAAAGGTAGAAGAACAGATGAGTTTAAAACTGAAACGTAGAAGAAGAGATGAGTTTAAAACGTAGAAGAGATGAGTTTAAACTTAAAACAGAAGAAGAGATGAGTTTAAAACTGAAACGTAGAAAGGTGTTAGTGTGGGCGGAGCCTGAGACTCAGAGTTTGACTTTTTTTTATGATTAATATTTTATTGGGATTTTTGATCTAACAAAAAATAAAACAGGACAGCACAGCAGAAAGACAATGAGGGAAAATGAAAAAGAAAAAAATGGGGATAAAGACAAAAAATAATAACAGATCATAATGTGTTACATGCTCAGCGATGCTAGATGTCATGTTCAGATTGGTGATGATATCTCCTAATCAAGCTCTTTCATGTTGGACAAGTATCGTTCCCATTTCAAATTAAAGCTTTCCACTCTGTTTATTAGTCTGTATGATAAACCCTCCAGTGCAGCTAATCTGGCTAAGTGAGTGTGCCAGAGGTTGACGGGGGGGTGAAGATGCCTTCCATTCTGAAATAATAAGTTTGCGCCCCAGCATCAGTGCTACCTGAACCCACTCTGCGACATGGGATGGGAGGTCATCAAGTAGGGACGGGTCCCCCAGAATATACAGTCTCTGGGAAAAGGGCATATCACGTCCTATAATCTTTGTAACATTACTGTGAATCTCAAGCCAGATGTCTTGTATTTTTTGACAGCTCCACGGCATATGAATCAAGGTGCCCTCCCCGTTCTGGCATCTCCAGCAGTCTGGGTCTTGTTTTAACTTGACTCTATATAGCTTAGAGGGGGTCCAGTATACTCTGTTCAGGATCTTGAATTGGACAAGCCTAGTTCTCTGGACATCTTTTTCATGTTTTGTAAGATCCTACTCCACTCCCTGTCTGTGAATGTAGCCTTCAGATCTCCCTCCCAAACCAGTCTAAGGCAAGATGCACGTTTGTCTGAGCATTTTAAAACCATTGAGTAGTACACTGAAGCTTTATGACCTCTACCAAAAATTTTCATTATTTGTGTGAGGAAGCTTGCAGTCGGGGGAGGTGTTGAAAGAGACCCGAATGTGTGGAGTAACAGGTGTCTGAGTTGTAAGTACTTCCAAAACTGATTCTGGGGTAGGTGGAATTGTGTCTTAATATCAGAAAAAGACTTGAATGTATCCCCAACATACAGGTCTCCAAGGACCAGGATTCCCCTGTAGACCCATGAGTTCCAGAGAAAAGGTGATTTCCCTATGCAGAGTTTAGGATTGTTCCATATGGAGGCTGCAGTGTGGAGGTTCACATTAAAATTGAATATGAAGGCCATTCTTTTACACACCCATTGTAAGTGTGAAATAATAGGATGGGTCTGTGCCTCTAATGAAAGCTTAGTGGTGATGTAATGCATAGGGGGGAGTGGGTTACACAAAGGACTTTCTAGACCAAACCATGGGGGTGCTCTCTCAGGAGGTAGCGCCCAGTGCACCAAGTGTCTCAGGTTGAATGCATAATGATAAAAAAGCTAATTTGGGACCCCCAGTCCACCTTGATCCACTGGCCTCTGTAATTTCTTCAAGTTTAATCTGGGTCACTTATTGTTCCATAGGAATTTGTTGCATAGCCTATCAAACTGCTTAAAATATTTTAGTGGAATCTTCATTGGCAGTGCCTGTAGTAGGTAATTAAATTTGGGGGTGCAATTCATTTTTATTACATTGACCTTGCCCCAGAGGGAAAGTAATAGTGGAGACCACCGCTCTATATCGATCTTAAATTTGTTCAGAAGGGGCTCAAAATTAACCTGGACCAAATCATTCAACGACGGGGGGAAAAGGATGCCTAAATATTTAATACCTGCCTGGGGCCAAGTGAAATCACCAGGTTGGAATAAGGTCTTGGGACAGTAGGGTGTCAGAGGAAGTGCTTCTGATTTGGCCCAGTTCAGTTTATATCCAGATAATTTGGAAAACAATTTAATGGCTTTAAACAGAGCAGGGAGAGAGCGTTCTGGCTCTGTTATCAGGACCAAGGCATCATCCGCGTAAAGCATCAGTTTATGACTACTACTGCCTACTTGGATACCTGGAAAGTCAGGGTCCCTGCGAATAGCCGCTGCTAGAGGCTCCAGCGCCAGTGCAAAAAGTAAAGGGCTCAGAGGGCAGCCCTGCATAGTGCCTCTTTGGAGTTCAAATGACTGTGAGATTATGCTATTTGTTGTCACTGAAGCTTTAGGGTTGGTGTATAAGAGTTTGACCCAGCTAATAAATATCCTGCCAAAACCAAAGGCCTCAAGGGTGGAGAACAAGTATTGCCACTCCACCCTGTCGAATGCCTTTTCAGCATCCAATGAGAGGGCCGCAGCAGGAGAGGCCGCGTTTTGAGAGGTCCACATGATGTGAATCAAATGTCTAGTTTATCAGCTGAGCTCCGAGTGCGAATAAAGCCAACTTGGTCGGGGTGTATCAGGTTGGTTATCACCTTATCTAACCTTACAGCTAGGATCTTGGCAAGAATTTTACTGTCACAACCAATCAAACTGATTGGCCTATAGTTTTTATAGTCTAACGGATCCTTATCCTTCTTTAAAATAAGAGAAATGAATGCCTCAGACAGTGTGGGGGGCAAGCTGCCTCTGTCCAGAGCCTCACTATACATCTGCAGAAGTAAAGGGGAGAGATCCTCAGCATACACCTTAAAAAATTCTGCTGTGAAGCCATCTGGGCCTGGCGCCTTACTAGATGGAAGGCCTCTAATAACATCCACAATCTCCTCCCTTGTGATTGGCGCATCAAGACGATCTACCTGGTCCACTGATAAGGTGGGGAGAGCAAGGGAGGTCAGGAATGCGTGCGTCTCCTGCTGGTCAACTTGCGCTTCTGACGAGTAAAATGTTGCATAAAACTCTCTAAATGTCTTATTTATCTCTGTGGGGTCACGCGTAAGAGCACCACCTTCTGTCCTAATTGCTTCTATTGTGCTCCGAGCCTCTCTCTGTTTAATGTATCTAGCCAGCAATCTTCCTGCTTTGTCACCTTCTTCAAAATATTTTTGCCTAGCTCTGAAAAGGGAAAACTCAGCCTTCTGAGTCAGAATGGAGTTAAGTTCATATTTTAGTCTGGTCAAATTGGTCAGATTTGAGGGGGTCATATTTTGCTTAAATATTGCCTCAGCAGCATAAATCCTCTTCTCCAAATCAAGTTGTTTTGTTATGTTAGATTTCTTTTTGAAAGAGGCGTGTTGTATTACATGACCTCTGATAAAAGCCAGCAGATGGTGCTGAGGCCAAATTAGTTTTTATAAAAAGATTAATTTGAGCCCTTAATGATTCTTTGAAACTTAGATCAAGCAAAAGGCTGGAATTGAGCCTCCACTTGGGGGACTTAGAGGTACTGCAAAAGGGGGCCACACAAAGAAACACAGGAGCATGATCAGAGAGTAAAATGCTACCAATAGAGCAAGATACTATGGAGGAGATACCAAATCCAGAAATGAAAAAATAATCAATCCTAGAAAATGTATTGTGGCGCGGGGAGTAGAAAGTATAATCTCTCGTAGTTGGGTTTAATAGCCGCCAAACATCAACTAAACCAGAAGCTTTGCACATTTTGTGCATAATGGAGACTGATTTGCATTGATGCTGTAATGGGGTGCTACGGTCCAATATGTTATCCATAACCTGATTAAAGTCACCCCCCATCAAAATTGGGTAGTCTCCCATAGCATTGAGTTTGCACTCTAGTTACCCAAAGAATGTGGGATCGTCAATATTAGGAGCGTAAACATTAGCTAATATTACTTTATGGCCCTGAATCTCAGAGAGAACCAACAGAACCCGTCCAGCCTCATCAAAACTTTCCCTGATACATTTAAATTGTATTTGTTTGTGGACTAGAATTGCTACCCCCCTGCTATGGCTATTCCAGCACGAGCCGGAGACATGTCCAACCCAATCTCTGCAAAGCTTTCTAGAATCCTGAGTCAGTAAGTGAGTCTCCTGCAGAAACGCTATATCACATCTTTTCGACTTGATAAATGTTATGACTTTTTTCCTTTTGATAGGGTGATTAAGACCTTGCACATTCCATGTCATTAGTTTCAAGGTCCTTCCTTTATCAGCCTACATCATTGAGTAGGTCTAGTGACTGATGTATGTGGGGGACACGACCTATCGTTAGAACCACCATCGCTGAGCAATAAGCACCATGTAAAATTGGGGAAAAAGAAAAAACAAAAAACAAAAAGCAAAGCAATGTGAGGGGGGAAAAAAAAGTATGTATACATACACACAAATATATGGTGACCATGAACTGTTGTCACCTGTAGGTGCACAAAAAGCACCAAACCTAACACACACAAAAACTTGGTCCGTGACTCTGAACAGTCTAACAGCTCACGAAGAGGGCAGTCAAGCAGCTATAATTATGTAACTAATTGGTATGGGCTACATCAGTACAAAAAACAGTGTAAGGGTCATAAGCAATAAACAGTCAAATATAACCAAAATACTTGGAATGAGTTAGTTTTAAGTATCTCTCCACCCATCCAGCGAAACCTACGTAACATAGTCTATCTGAGGTATGTCTGTCTCCCTATTAGGCCCTTATCAGCTCTAGGTTGATCTATAATGCTAATGGAAATGATGGGAAGGCGCAGAAGAAAAACAAACAAAAAAAATGTATCTCTCCTCTCAGAAAACAGGCGAAAGAATAAGTGAGTGAATAATAAAATGGCAATAGTATTAGACCAGTAACAACAGAATCAGATCGCAACCTAGAATGATGGGAATAATAAAAGCAATAATGCCTCCATCCAAGATAATAAACGAAATAAGTAAGTTAAATTTGAGTAACTTATGTATCTTCCATATTCAAGTGTGTTTAACAGTGTAAATGAGAGACATGTACAGTTCAACTGGATGGTTCTAGGTAACTTAAGGGCAGAAAGTCAATATGCTCTCACGGGGGCAGAGAGCGAATGAATTCCAGTGCTTTTTTGGGGTCTGTAAACTTGCGTTTATCTTCCGCCGTCCTCAGGGTGAGCACAGCTGGATACATCACGGAGAACTTGATCCGACGCTCATGTAGCAGGCGTTTGCTCTGGTTAAAAGCAGCCCGTTTCTCGGCGACAAGTTTGGAGTAGTCAGGAGAAACCATGATGCGGTGCTCATCCCAGTGCACCTTTCCCATCTTCCGCGCAGCTTCGGAGATTCGTTCCCTGTCCTGGAATCTCAGGAATCGAGCAAGGATCGGTCTGGGGGGCTGACCGTCAGGTCTACGTCTGGCAAGGGAGCGGTGCACGCGGTCAATTTCGAGGTCTCCCTGAAAATCAATGTTCAGCATCTGTGGGATAACTTTGCGTAAAAACGCGAGTATGTCCGGGCCCTCGCATCACTCCGGTAATCCAACAAAGTGTAGATTATTCCGTCGGCTTCTATTTTCCAAGTCGTCCAGCTTCTGTCGCAAGATTTCCACCTCACTTTGAGTAGCAGGGGGATTGGTTTCCAGAGCCTGATTAGCATCTTCCAGGAAAACTATGCGAGACTCAACGTTGTTCAAGCGCGTAGCAATGTCAGATAGCTTGGCCTCCACAGCCCGAGTTGCTGACTGGATAGCATTCAGCTTGTGCTCTTGAGTCACTGAAGTTCGTAGATGCTCGATATGTCCTTGGCCATCTGGTCAGCGGAGGTAGCTCCGGTGCTGGTGCTGGCGGAGGGCGACGGCGGGTTGTCCTTAGCCACAGTGCTAGCTTTAGCTGCGCTATCCTTGCTAGCTTCACCAGGTTTGCTAGTCTCTTGTCGTCGTGATGCGGACTTTTGCTGCTGGCTAGGCATCGTGACTATATGAATATAGTTACAAAATACTCCAACGTGAAATATGTCACTCAGACGTCAAAATAAAGCACTGTGTAACCCTTGGTTTAAATAAAATAAACTACTCGACTGCGGAGCCTCCGACTAAGCTGCCATCTCCACTGCCTGCATCACGTGACTCCGACTCAGAGTTTGACCTTGTGTCATCCACATCAGCAGCTTCACTTTGAGTCATTGTGGAGTGACGTCAGTTGGAGGGGGCGGAGCCTTGTGACTGAACACGAGGTCGTATTTACATGACAACAAACGTGTAATGTAACACAGAGGGAGAGAAGAACACAAACAGACAAGCTGTGATGGTGGAGCATCGATGTTTTAGTCCCAACATCCAGTTCACGTGGCTTCATCTGAGCAGACGTGTGCCATGACACAACTCAGGAGCCAGCACTTTGTTCGTGAGGTGACTTCATCCATGATGATTCACATATGGACGCCAACACGTGCTGCGGCAGCCAGGACTTCCTCCATCGTGGAGGTTTTTTATGGTCAGAATCCAGGCAGCCTGAGATCAATGGGAGCCACTGATTGGTTAAAGGGTCGTACTGAGTCTGTTTATCAATCACAGGAGTGGACCAGGAGTCAACCAATCAGAGTCATCTTTCTTCCCCTTTAAGAACCAGGTGTGGGCACCTTGGAGGATTTCTGTTATAACAGTGGATTTGTCAGGTAGAAACAAAGACCTGTGTCGAGAGCAGGACTCTGTCATGTAACAGAAGCGTCTGTCTCTCTAATGTGTTTCATGTGTTTTTACTGTTGGTCAGTTTGATGCTGCTGACGTTAACTTCCTGTATCTCATCTCTTCCTGGTCTCTAACCTCTAAACGCCTTTGACGTGGTGATATTCAGTTTCCGCTGCACGTCTCAGATCTCTTTGGTCTCGCTCCTTCTGCTGCACTGATCCCATTCACACAGTCCACGTTCCCACGGGGCGTCCACCGCCCGCTGACCCACTTTCCCTCCTCTGCAAGCTTCAGGCTTAAAGGCACATCTCCTGTTTTCAACACTTCATCTCACTGACTTTACTTTGCCAGGTTTCTGTGTTAACATGCTTTTAGTTCATTTATCAGATTTGACCCCCAGTTTCTGACCTCAGTGTTTGGTGTGTTGTTGTTGTGCAGTAATTAAACCAAACCCTCCTCTGGTTTTAACACCTGCTGAATTACAGGTGACGTAGAATAAAGAGTGATTAAGTCTGGATTAGGAGGAGGAGGAGGAGGAGGAGGAGGAGGAGGATGGATGAGTCGACAACACAGAGACCGCTGCTGTGTTATCCCTGAGTGTTTCACAGACAGATGTTTATCATTGACTCTGATCAGCTGTTTAGGGCTGTTAAGGGCCCACTATGATGGTTCTGATCAGTCCTGTGTTTTCTTTGACACTGTAAATGTTAGACAGGTGGTATCACCTGATCTCTCTGTCACACCTGTCCTCCTCTTGTTCTGAGGGAAACATTCATTCATAGTTCTTGTCAGTGAAGGTCGGCAGCTCACTGAAAGGACCAGTCTCTGATAATGGTCTAAAATCAAACCAGAGTCCTGTGTCAGTGAACACAACGCTCCTGTGTCAGTGAACACAACGCTCCCGTGTCAGTGACAGTAATGGCTGTTGTGTTCATGCTCAGATGGCGGTGGGGGAACACCCAGCTCCAGCGAGCCTCTGACATTCCTGTGCTCCCACAAAAACCAGTCCACAGAGGTCTTTGTGTTCCAGGACTCGAGTACTGTGCCATGAGAGGACCCCCCGACCCCCACCACCACCACCACCCCCCTGGAATGAGTCCATAATGCAAATTAATGGAGATGTGATCAGTTCCAGTGATTATAGTTAGTTAGTTAAATATAACTAAATCCAACTAGTTAATTCTCCAAGGAATCATGGGAGTGATGATCAGCTGTTGGTGGAGCTGTCAGATATGTGTGTGTGTGTGTGTGTGTGTGTGTGTGTGTGTGTGTGTGTGTGTCTTCACCACTGACCAACACGTTCCTTTAACATCAGATCAGATGATGATGATGATGTCACATCATGTCTTCAGGTCAGACTCTGTGGTTCTGAGTTTCAAAGCTTCAGTCTGGATCGGTTCCTGGGTTCTGTAATCTGGATCCACCTGATCCAGGACCAGTCGGCCCAACCTGGGTCTAACTCAGTGATTGTGTGGTGAATAACACTGCTTCATAACGGCTGTAATACACATCAGGTTTCTAAGGTTTCTCCAGACTCAGAGTCTGGAGAAACCTGGAGAAAGGTTTCAGTGTGATGATTCAATTCCATTCAATTCAATTCAGTTTTATTTGTATAGCGCCAAATCATAATATACATTATCTCAAGGCTCTTTACAGGGTCAGGTCAAGACCTTACTTTGTTACAGAGAAAAACCCAACAGTTCCCACAACGAGCAAGCGCTTGGCGACAGGGGGGAGGAAAAACTCCCTTTAACAGGAAGAAACCTCCAACAGAACCGGGCTCAGGGTGGGCGGCCGTCTGCCTCGACCGGTTGGGTTTAGGAGAAGATAAAAAGAGGGGGTGGGGGGAGGAGAGGGGAGAGAAGAGAGAGAGAGACCAGGAACAGCTGTGTCGGTAATGGTGTTATCAATAATAGTGACAGGTAACAGTGGTTAATAGTAAAGATGAGTAGTGGTGGATCTGGATCCTGCTGCTCCCGAGGCAGAGATACCTGCAGAATGAGGACAGAGAGAGAGAGAGAGAGGAGAAGCACAAACTACGGGAGAGAGAAAAAAAATACAAAGTTAATGGCATGAAGTCATCGAGAGAGAGAGAGGGAGAGAGACAGAAATAGAGAGAGAGAGCCCAGTGAATCATGGGAATCCCCCAGCAGTCTAGCTCTATAGCAGCATAACTAAGGGATGGGTCAGGACATACCCGAGCCAGCCCTAACTATAAGCTTTACTAAACAGGACAGTTTTAAGCCTGATCTTAAAGGTAGAGAGGGGGTCTGCCTCCTGAACCCACACTGGGAGCTGGTTCCACAGGAGAGGAGCCTGAGAGCTGAAGGATGATGATGATGATGATGATGATGATGAGGTGTTATCAGGCTGATTGTAGAGGGAGGATCTGGAACCAAAAAAAGGCTGAGCAGATTAGTGTTTCTCTGGGGTAAGCAGCCTGATAATTCAGTGTGTATTATACACGCACACACACACACACAGAAAGACACACACACAGTGGCTGAAAGCTTCTATAAATACTCCTCCTATCAGACGTGAGATTGCTGCGTTGTCGTTGGTGATAACAGCTGGAGTCACGTGCGGTCCTGAATGGCCCCGCCTCCTTTAGCTGCTGTGTCCTGATGTTCAGCAGTGATGGGGGGCTCCTGTCTTCATCACCCTCTGATATCAGCCTCACTTGCTGCCACCAGGTGTGAAGTATCATCTGTTTGTATCCACAGCGACTTCCTGTTGACTTCCTCTGTATCTGGACACAAACCGAGTCCTGTTTATTACTTCTTCTTTATCTTTGTTATAACTTTTGATTTAGAAATAAAGAATCACAGCAGAGACCAGGTCCTGGGTCACGTTGGGTACGAGGGTCCTGAACTCGAGCAGGTCCAGGATGGCTCTTGATCGGCTCTGGTCATGTGGTGTGTCGTCATCGTCATCACTGCTGCTGTTCTTCACCTCAGCTGCTTGTTGATTGGTCGACTGTTCTCAGGCCTCGTACCACACACAGACCAGGTCCCTGGAGGTCTTCATGGGCTGGTTTTGACACCAGAACTCCGGACTCCCCGGGTGATGTTGTAAGACGTGAGCTGACGCTGTGCATTGTTGTGTTTTGTAGGTACGACACCGGGAAGGACGGATTCATCGACCTGATGGAGCTGAAGCTGATGATGGAGAAGCTGGGAGCTCCACAGACTCACCTGGGCCTGAAGAACATGATCCGAGAGGTGGACGAAGACTTTGATGGAAAACTGAGCTTCAGAGAGGTGAGACACACACACACATCTAAAACACACACACACACACACATCTAAAACACACACACACGCACACATCTAAAACACACACACACGCACACATCTAAAACACACACACACACGCACACACATCTAAGACACACACACATATCTACAACATCTCCTCACTGAGGTGATGGTTACAGTTCTCCTCCTCCTGCTCCTTTCCCTTCTCCTCCTTCTCCTCTTCCTCCTCCTCCTCCTGACTGAGGTGATAGTTACAGTTCTCCTCCTCCTACTCCTCCAGTTCCTCCTGATCTTCCGTAGAGCAGCAGCTGGGGAGCTGCAGGAGGAGAGTGGTCTGATGGCTCTGGCCCGACTGTCTGAGATCAACGTCTCCACTGAGGGAGTGATGGGGGCCAAGGACTTCTTTGAAGCTAAGGTAGGACGACTCGTTAGCTCGTTAGCTTTAGCTCCTGGTGGATTTACTCACCTGCTTAACAGGTGGACAGACCCTGACGTCATCCTGAAGAGACCTTGATAAGCTGCAGCCCCAGATCATGATCCCTCCACCCTGCTCCACCTGTGGGAGAATGATTGTGTGATTTGTGTTGATGTTGTTTTGTGTTACAAGGTGCAGGCTCTGTCTGTGGGCAGCAAGTTTGAGGCTGAGATCCGAGAGGAGAAGGAGGAACGTAAGAGACAGGATGTGGAGAAGAAGCAGAGACAAGCGGCCTTCAAGCAGCTGCAGTCCACCTTCTGCTCCTGACCCCCCACAGGAGCCAGACCACAGTCCAGACCTGCACAGTCAGTGTACTGAGATTTTACAGCTTCACACTACACGTAGACTTTAACCAGTGTCTCAGAGCGAGGCACCTAAAACAGACATAGATGCATTAAAGTACGTTCTCCCTACGATAGTCTGACCCTGCAGCAGAGTTCATTCATGTGCAGCTGTTCGTCAAAACACGACTCAGATCGTCAGGAAATGTTTAGTGTGTGTTCTGTGTTCCCTCGGTTCCCACCTCCAGAGTATTCTTACCTGTCCAGGTGAAGTCAACCTGTTCAGTTTGTTCAGTTGTCAGTTTGAATTTCCTGTTATAGTTTGGTCACATGACTCTGTTTCCTCCTCACCTTGTTGACACTGTTACTATGATTCAGATCAACAACCTGCAATAGAAACAGTGTGGTGACAGATCACAGTAAATAATTGAGTCACTACAGAATAGTAATATTGATAATACTTAAACTAATACTAATCATTATAATACTACAACTACTACTTCTATTACAACTACTAATAATAATAATGATAATAAAGACCATTGACTTTGACTCACTGATGATCAACCGTCACCAGCTCACGAGGTGACCACTAAAGCTCAACTGTCAGGTGGTCTGAGGGAGGTCTGTCTCTCTGTCTGTCTGACGTCACAGCATCACAACCTACTGAAATTCACAGGTGTCTAGTATATAATAGTATAGTAGTATATATATATATATATATATATATATGACATGTTAATGAGCTTCACAGGTGTTAGCAGGTGTGTGTTTTACCTGTGGAAGGAGGCAGCTAGCTGTTCATGCCAGTCTGTGTGCTAAGCTAGGCTAACCATGTCCTGACTCAGCACACGTTTTTTGAAACTGTTGAACTATTTCTTCAAGATAAACCTGTGTGAACTGACAGTCAGACTCAGTCAGACTCAGTCGTAGACCTGTCTGAGCCTGAGGACGTCGTCCGCCCTCCTGAATGTTGCTGAACCTGAAGAGCCACAGACAGATCGACTCTGCACCACATTCACAACACAAACCTACAACACAGTGAACATATCCACGTGATCATGTGATCCAACCAGATGCTGCCTGTGTCAGAGTGTCAGCTGTTTGTATTCAGTCATATACAGCATCATCAGACTGATGATCAAATAAAAGACACATAATAACCTGTGTTTCAGATATTTTTATGGATATGAGCTGATCCTGAAACAGCTGACAGCTCTGACCTGAGCAGCTCTTATTGTTGAGTGCAGTTCATGTGTCTCCTCCTTGATTTATCTGTAATAATGTTTTTAAGTTGTAGCATGTTCCAGTTGTCACATATAAAACTACTGTACAAACCACAGAGCGTCTCTGTTGAGGAAATGGACAATGTATTTTTTCATGAATAAAATAGTCTATATTGTTTTAGCAGAGACTTATAAGTTGCCAAATATAAAAAGGTCAGTGAAATATATTTTTGGGCACTTGTAAAGTTGTCGTGTTGTTTCTCTCCCTGTTGGAAACGTTTAAACCGATTGAAATAAATGACGAATAAAGACAATGTTCAAAATTACAGACTCCATCTCATAACCTCTGTAGGAGCATTAATCACACACTGCTCAGAGTAACTGACAACATGCTCTCAGTCTGTCCCAGCATGCATCAGGCCAGAGTGACACACCTGAGCTGCAGGCTGTGGGCCGCTGTCCTCTGGAGGACCACAAGAGTCACAATAGAGTATTTTAGAAATGAGCCATGTCCCAGGAACACCTCCAAGAACCTCCTCAAATCTCTCCACCTCCATAAATACAGGGACTTGGACGCACCAAGCAGACCCTGCTGATCCTGACAGCTGAGCTTGAATGCAGCCATTTCATCACCAATATAAAATGTCATATATGATCTAATGTTAGCAAACACTGGTGCTCAGTCCTGAGCACTGATGGAGGATCAGCTGCTGTAGATACATGTTGACATCAATATAAAGTTTATTATTTCATGTTAACAGTCTGTGTGTCTCTGTGGTGGTTTAGTTAACAGACACCTCCTTTGTTTTCACTCAGGAATTCAGGAGTTTTAACCTGTTAATTTAACAATATACACAACAATTCACTTTCACCCATCCCCCCAAAACGGTCCGGCTGCAGCCTGCAGACCAGGGGGCGTGGTGTGATCGGGGCGTGGCGTAGCGATCCACTTACCCCCCCCCAAACGGACAACTGGCCAATGTAGGACCCGCGAAATAACGTTAAGAAGACGAAATAGGTGAAGCCCAATGGCAGTGAAGAAGCAACAGGTAATCAGAGCTCCTTGCATGATGTGTGTGTGTGTAAGAGAGACGTGCAACATATGACGATGTTGTACAAATAGAAACGTTATTTAGCACAGGACTTTACAGGACTTTACAGGACTTTACGTTCACGACTGAAATTATTTTCTGTTGCACTGTATGTGGCCAAAGCTAACAGCAGCATAGTTAACAGTGTTTTGTTGACAGCAGGTGTGTTTGTGTGTGTGTGTGTGTGAGTAACCATGGCTTGATAACGTTATGTGGGTCAGTATGATCGTTACTTGCAGATTACATTTTCTCTGTTTTTAGAAGAAACCTCCGCCTCAGAAAGAAAGAGCTGCAGGACAAAGCCAAAATGATGAAGTCTGCACTGCAGTCCCAGCCTTCATCAGAGACTGGATGGATGGATATAGATATAATATTTAGTAATATATATTATAATGGATGGGTAGAAAAATGAATATACTATAATACATCGATATAAATACAAATATACTATGGGATAATATAATAGATGGATAGGAATATAAAATATTAATAGGCAATTAAATCCTTTCTATATATGCATATGCAAATAGAACAACAAATGCAATAAAGACTGTATAATAATTCAGTGTGTTCAACATGTTCTGTATGACCAGGTATGAGTATACTTACTATGGACCACATGTTTTTTGGTTCCTTTTTTTTTTTTAATGAGGGATGAAATAAAACTGTATGTGCCAGAAAATATTACATCATCAGTAAACGTATCCATCAATGCCTCCTGACTGCTGTGTTCATCATTAGTGTCTGCAGACTATGTTCTGACAACCTGAGATATTTAACTGTTTCCATATAGAGCTTTATAATATAAAGTTACTGTTGTGGAAAAATGAATAACAGCATGCCCCAATTTGTACTTATGAAGATAGGAATTTAAAAATATTTCCAGAACTTTGTGACAGCATTACATGGATGTAATATTAATGGCAGAAATTTTCTATACTTGTGCTTTTCCATGTCAGTTATATATTTGAATTCTTTACTTCCCTCATCATTGTCTGTGATCAATGAAGGAAATTGTTTATATTGTCTTAATTAAGATGGATAATAAGATCCATCTGTCCGTTTTCTAGTCACTCAACCTGATTAGATCAATGGTGGGAAAAGAAAACCAGAACAGCCCAGATAAGTTCCTCCTAGACTCCCAGGTGCTCTCAGCCCAGCTGGGAGAGTCAGGAGTGTGTACAATGTAAGTTCCCCACCATCTTCTGCCTGGTGTACATTAAATAGCCTATAACTGAAGGCTGAAAATAAACTTATCACTTCTTGTGGTTTTTAAAGAAGGTTTATTATTATTATTATTATTATTAATGATCCACATACATAAAAATGTGTACTATAAGCATATTATTAGTACTATAATAACAATAACTATGATCTATCAGATCAATGAAAGTAAAAGACCTACGCTCCCAATTCGAGATGAGGACCGGGGGAGCCGGGGATCGAACCACCGACCTTCAGGCTCTTTCTCCTCAGCCACAGCCCCATGTTTGTATGAGGGGGCGTTCCGTGAGCGGGAGCAGCATGACTGCGATTGGCGTACTGTGGGTTTGGGGGTGTAACTGGATCTGTACGTCACGCCCCGGTCACGCCACGCCCCCTGGACTGCAGCCGGACCCTTCTCTCTGAAGGAAGACGTGCCACAGGTGGCACTCTTCACCTGTCTTACATCCAGGTGGTCCTTGTAGGCGGAGTCACAGGCTTCTTCATGTTTGCTTTACTTGAAATTTCCGCGGGTAAAGTTTGTTCGGTTGTTTGATCAGAGATCGGATTCAGGAGGGACCACGGCCGTGCCCCAACACACAAACCTCACTTCAACCTCACTTCAGCTGCAGTGGAACAGCGTCATCATCATCAGGTGATTAACACCTGATCGCCCGCCGATGAAGCCTCTGCTCCGAGCCGCCAGCTCCCACAGGCCTGAGACCGCGGGATCCAGAGACCAGTGGACCAGTTCTGCTGCTTCAAGGTAAGAAGATCAGTTGATGTCACACACACACTGACCCATTCATAACTCAAAATACACGTCTGACCGCTTCACCTGAAAAACCAAGGGATTGAGGAGGCCACGCATGCGTAGTGCTCATCAGGTGAAGTCTGGTCTGTAGTGTTTTACCAGCACGGGCCCAAAGTGTCACATATGAAAACAATAAATAAAATGAAAAGAAGGAGAAGAATTAGTCTCTCAAACGCATAAAACCTGATGATTTATTTAGGAATTCAATAATCTATTTTTAAATTATTTCATTATTGAGTCATAATCAATAAGTGTATTTATTTGTGTGTATTTATTTATTATGGATTTTTTTATAGTCCATTTTTAATTTATTGATGGATTCAGTAATTCATTTGTAAATATTGTCTTTTTATAATTTAAAAATCTGAATATTTAACGTAATGAAAAATCAGTTATAAGAATTTATAGACAGAATCAGAAAACATTACTGGTAAAGCTGTGCGTGTGGATCCATGTGTACAACAGACTGCTCCTTTAAATGAAGGTGAGACTCTGTTAGTCTCTAGTTTCTTTCAGGTAAACTGCTGGTGTGTGTTCTCCTCTTTGAGCTGGCAGACAGTGTGTGATGATCCTGATGTGTCTGTTCTGCTCACACATCTGTCTGCAGCTGCAGGCTATTTATGTGTATGACAGCTGGTAAAGTATAAAGTGAAAAGCACCTGACAGTAAAAGTGAAATGTGTAAATCATAAAATCAGTGAGCCTATTAAAGACATTGAATGATAACGTGAATCAAAGTACAGACATGCAGTACAGCCTTCCACCAGCAGGGAGAAGCACTGTTCCAGCAGCCTGACACATGCAGTACAGTCTCTGTGGTCACTATGGTAACTGAAAGACTCTCCTCACCTGGGGAACTTGTTTAGAAAATATTTATTTCATGTAATGTACACTGTACAAAGGCACTGAAGCAGGTGAGACACTGAGATCTCATCCTTACAATCACATTAATGGAACATTTCCTCAGCTACATGATTTGTATGAAACCACATAGAAACACAGTGATTCTCTTCATATCATCAGCCTTTAAAGGGAAAATACACCAGATACAAACACAGTCACTACAACGTCTCCTAACTGTCTGGACTAAATCTAGACTAATTTATTATTGTACAAATTAAACAAATACATTAATTTTTGCTTTGCATAATGATTTATGAAATTATTTTTTGAAAGAAAAGCCTTAATCAGCAGTCGGGATCAGTCACTACAGAGCCCTAAGTCATTTCATGCAGGTCAGTCTAAGGTTAGCTCAGTTGCTCACTTTAAGATGTGGATAAAAGGCTTCTAATGAAGAACCTTAGCAGCTTAATAACGACAGTGGAGTTAAACCATCTGATGCTGTGATGTTGATCGTCTACAGTTTGTTGCTGCTTCATAAGCATCAGCTGATCAGAATCATAAATGCCCTTAGATAGAGATGACAGTGGAGTCACTGCACTCTGTCCCTTCAACGCTTCAACAACCTGACACTAATGTTCAGTTTCACAGAGCTGACCTGAGGCCTGTCGGCTTCACTCCACCTTCTATCTTCACTGGTCATTGTTGAAAAACACCAACTTAACTACAGCTCAAAGCACCACACCAGTGTTTGAATGTCTGCTGGATATGGACAGTATGTTATCTGTTGTTTGGTTGATCTGTCCACCACCTGGGTCCAAACTGAAACATCTTATTGATTCATGTTCCCCTCAGGATGAATCCTGCAGACTTTTCCTCTGTCTCCATCAAGAGGGCAACATTTCACTTTGAATACCCATCTGCCAAACTCATGACATTCCCATCAGCCTCGGCTGTAGGTTGTCTTTAGTGCTAATCAGCAAATGTTAGCATGCTAACATGCTAAAGTAAGACAGTGACCATGATAAACCTAATCTTCATGTTACTTTGGCTGAATCCAAAAGTTTGGACTTGAGATCTTCAGATGGTCAAAGTGCAGGGAGGTTTTTGTCCCCTGGTGACAGTACATATGACAGAAGTCCAGGGGGGCTCATCTGGAATTCAGACAGAGGACTTAAGATTCAGCCACTGTTAATGTGACCATGTTAGCATGCTGACGTTAGCATTTAGCTCAAAGCACCACTTTGGAGTTGGGGCAACTAGCAGTGCTGTAGACTTAACATTGTCTTGTCCTAGAGTCTGACTTTGGGTCTGGAGCCGATCCCAGCTGACTGTGGGAAGAGGCAGGGTACACCCTGGAGAGGTGACCTGTCAATCACAGGCCTGACATGTAAGCTGTGTCCCAATCAAGGTCTCATCCTTCAGAGGCTCATCTGAAGACCGACTGCGTCACAGACACCAGACTGTCCCAGTTCAAAAGCTCCTTCAGGTGTGTCCTCCTTTTCCTGGACCATGAAGGATCCACCTTTTGGATCCTTCATGGTCCAACATATCCCAAGATTCATTGCACTGGTGATGAAAGAAAGCAGCACAGAGTCTGGGGATCACACTGTTAATGTCAGTATTGTGTTTCAGCTCAGTTCAACAGTAACAGTACAACTGTTAAAACCAAGGACCTGAAAACCTCAAGTTACTGTGAAGAATAAAATTTATGAGTTGACAAAGTTGCCACATCTTCGTAGACCAGGTCCTCCGGAGGATGCGGCCCCTGAACTGGGACACAGCTGTAGAGACACGACCAATCACATGCACATCCTCGCCTGTGGCCAATTTAGAGCCACCAACTAACTGTCCAGGTTGAAAGCACCGCGGCCCCGACTCCATCTGCCTGGTACCAACCCTGCAACATCCCTCCATCATTGCTCCTGTCATCACTTCCTGTTATCCTATGGGCAGATATTTGTGCCAGTAGGTACCTGAATGTACTTCAAGCTGTACCCAACACTAAATCCATATGTTTTACATGTATGTGACATTTAGGAAATTAATTGTTTCTGTAACTGAACTGATGGAACCCAAATGTCATTGGTGGGTGGGGCATGGGGGTGGGGCACAGAGATGGTCTGTAAAGAGTCAAAGACAGAGACAGGGTCAATATAAACTTAGTGGATTATTTGACTTGGCCACATTGTTATGTATGAACACCTCTCAGATGATTGTGAAATGTTCATATACATAAGATGAAGTTCACATTTTTCTTAAAACTATGTTTGTCCATGTGTATGGCCACTGAGAAATGGGAGGAGCTGACAGACGTCTCACATGTTGTCATCTTCAGAGCAACATGATGGTTCCTGTTAGTGTCCAGTGTTCCCGCTGTTTTAGCTCAGTGTTTGGTTTCCACCAGCTTCTCTGTCTGTCAGAGAGACTTAACCAAATGTAAATCCAAAACAATGAGATTGAAGACACAAAAACGTCTAGAGTTGGTGATAATACTCTGTGGGTCCATCTCTAAACTCCTGCTTTCATGTTAGACCTGGTCATTTGATTCAGTGTTAATGAACATGTCGATTACTGGAACTGAATTTTAAACTGATCTATATATTTTCAAGCTTGATGACGTTCTGTCCAGACCAACACCTTATATAAAAAGTAAGAATACAGAAATACACATTTATTTTGATCGAAGTTAAAGAAAACTCTTTTATTACAACTTGGATTTTATTTTTGCAGCTCTGGTCGTCGGTTCATCAGGTAAGATGTCGCTGTTCTCACCATAGTTAGACTGAGGAACATGGCTGATATCAGGCCCAACAGCTGACTACAGCAGGTCACAGCTGGGACAGGAGCTGGGTCTGTGAATGGTCATGATCTAATTTTACTGTTGTTAAGTTTGTCTAAGGAGGTTTGTTTCCTGTCTGACGGCTTGACCATTTTCAGGTCTTAGCTGTTAATGTGATGAGTATGTTCTAACCAACAAAAATCAATGACAAAAATAAAATCAATTTTCTTACAGTATTTGTTGACACTCAGTTCCCCTCAGTGCCCCATGCTGGCCAGACATTTCAACCAAAACTACTGGTGGTACTGAAGAATTGGAAGTCAGTGGGGGATCATTGAGTGACAGAGTCTGCAGCAGCATCCACGTGTGATATAAATTTTAATTTCAAATGTTTAAACATAAATTTACCAATTTGAATCAAGTAGATCCTGACAGAAATATCTGCCCCACTATTGCCCTCCAGTTATCCCCTCAAAACCCCCACCTGTCCCTATGAGACCCCCTCTTCATGGACCTTATTCCATCCTGTCGCTGCCATCTCCATTGATCTGCACCACACAGTCCTTGTTCAAAGGCTCCTTAGAGTGGGCTGTGTCAAAATGCTGTGTGCTAACCATGTACCTCCCCCGAGCATCCAGCCCCAGTGCCGGGACAAAGCGACGGTCAAACTGGATTTCTTGGCGCAGGTAGGAGGTCCTCTTCTGACAGGAGTCCCCAGTTCCCTCTTGTAGGGCTGCCAAGAAGACCACCAGCTCAAAGTGGTTGGACATGCCCTCACACAGGGCGGGGTAGAGAGGGCTCCGGCGATCCAGGGGGTGGTAAAAGGTGAGTGGGAAGATAAAGAAGGGACAGGGCTGCTGGCCCAGATTATCCAAGTGGAACTCCAGAGAGGTCTGGTGGAGGGCCTGGCCTTCGTGCTCCTCGTAGAGCACCGCACTCACCTTTACGTCCACTAGAGGTCGCTGCAGCAGGTTGGTGGCTCGTAGCATGAGGCAGGTCTGGCCTTGGTGCTGGCCCACCACTGCCTGGGGGCTGAACTGGATGGCTCCAGCTCGTTTCTGGGGACGTGCAATCTTCGCTACGAATGCACCTGCCGAGAGACAGTGAGACATCAGTGTAAATGATGATGAGGTGTTTTGACCTTGTTACTGTAAAATGTTGAGCTGAGGTAAAACCACAAAGTGAATGGAAACAACAACTTGACTGACTGGTCAGGTCTCTGTAGTTTTTCTGTCCCCACATTTAAAGTTTCTGTAGGACCATTCACTCAGCCTCTCAGTGAGTTCTTTAACAGGTATGAAAAGATTCTTGTTCCTTTCTAAATCCTAACAGTTCCATTCAGGAGCTGTTCAGACGGTCTAAGATGGTTCAACATCTTTGGCTTTTGGAAAGAGGAATGTCTGTCAGTTAAAAACAGTCTGAACCTGACCAGGTGTAAAAATGAGCAGAGACCCTCCTGACATGTCCATGTGCAGGATCGCATCTGGTGAAACTGAAATCTGAAACTAAAGAACAGCTGACGTGAAGACAAGCACAGCTGGAGCAGCTGGTACCTTTTCATTTCATATTTTGGTCCAAAAAGATGCTTTGTTTTCAGTGGGAACAGTTTGAGCTTCTCTGACTTGCTCATGGGCACATGGTCAGGAGGAGTCCAGGGTCCAGCTTCAGCTTCCCTTTAGCAGCTGCTCTGAAGAAGTACTTTTTTGAAAAGTACTTTGACTTTTTCAGGCTGTTTGTATTGAGGCTGTAAAGACTGAGCTTCCTCTGTTACTGAAGTACAGTAGTTGAGTATTGATGCTTCATTATCAGCACAGTTCTGAGAGTAGTGAAACATCAGAGGCTCAGACTGATCTGAGACACTGTGGACTCAGCTTTGACCTGTAATATTGAACTCTTTAATAACTGTAATACCACGGTCAACCAGCAGATGTCAGGTTCTGTCTGCAGCAGAGGCTCAGAATCTGTCCTCATAGTGAGTCAGTGCTTCATACAGGCTACAAACAACCCACAATACAACATTCTCTTAATGTTACAAGCTCCGCCCTCTGAGAATGGGGTCAGTTCATAGGTCAGGATGTGTTTAACTGGTTGTGAGTGGTGGAAAGTAACAAAGTACAAGTACAGTCTGAAGGTATTTTCTGTACTACATGTATTTAACAGCTGTTGACACTTGTTACTTTACAGGTTAAGATTTTAGATATAACACAATAATGACTATTATTGTTAACCATGTAAAAAAAATACTGTAGATTTTAGCTCCACCTTAACCAGCAACAACATCATTATTATTCTTACGTCTTAATGCATCAGTAATAATAAACCAATAATACAAAAGCTAAATGATCAACTACTGTAAAGGACTTTAGTATATTTTGTTGCTGATATTTCTACACAACATTTTTCAGTGCAGGACGTTTGAAGCTGGTTGGGTTAGTTAAGGTTTGGTTAATGTCACAGAGGACAGAGACTGATGTAGAAACAGACTCTGACACAAACTCAGCCACCTGCTGCCATTAACCCTTTTAGCACCATAATAATAGCTATATTTATTAAAACGCCTGGTCTTTTTTGTCTATTTTTGTCAATAATTGTGTCAAAAATGCCCTATGTGTAAATAATTTACACCCTTTTTCCAGGAGAAGTAGAACTTTCAAAATCTGTCAAGTATTTACCATTCCTATGTAATTAAATACCTAAAACTGTGTGTTATAAGAAGAAAAGGACAAAAACGGAATTGAATTTTCTTCAACTTTCTTTTTATAAATTCTTGAAAAGTGCAGATTGAACATTTCTGAGATTGCAAAAATCTAATTCAGGAGGAGTTACGGTAATTTGAAATACACATGCGCCGCAGTGTCACCGTGGTTGTAAAAGGGTTAATATGTAAATATCTAGTCCTCAAATCCACATTTTGCAAATGTAATGTTTTCATTTAATGCCAAAATGGAGATTAGTTGCAGTTGTGTTGTGTGTATTAAACTCTGAATTGAAGGTTAATTGTGTGTGTGGAGACAACAGGAGAGGTGTACCTGTGATGAACGCCTCCAGCATGAGCCCCAGCAGCATCTGCACAGCCAGCAGTGCTATGGCACTGGGACAGTCCCCACTGGGGAACATGGTGCCATAGCCGATGGTCAGCTGTGTCTCCAGGGAGAAGGAAAAGGCGGCAGTGAAACTGGTAATGTGCTTCACACAAACCACATGCCCCTTGGGAGGGGCATCATGATCCTGCACTGCCAGGTCTCCATTGAGGTGGGCCAGCAGGTACCACAGACAGGCAAACAGCAGCCAGTGGGCCAGGAAGGAAGCGCAGAAGGCCAGCAGGACCCATCTCCAGCGTAGACCCACTAACAGTCCCCATAGGTCCTGCAGGGCCAACAGCCAGGCTCTGCCCGACGCCCCGCGCCACGAACCTGAGGGACACAGGGGGGGACGGAGGGCACAGTGTCCATCTTTGGTGACAAGGCGCTGGCGTGGTGGAGAGGACAGGAGAGGAGAGGAGGAAGCCTTCCCACCCAGAACACTACTTGTGGATTTGGTTGTCATGGTTGCAGGTTCAGTCAAGGTGAGGATAATCTGAAATGAAGTGATGAAAAAGACTCAGACATGTTTCATTAGGGATGGTTTAGTTTATGTTAGCACCAGTCCAGTACAGACAGATCAGAGTGGTGTTAGCTTAGCCTGGCACAAAGACTGAAGGCAGGAGGAAAACACCACCACAGCTTCTTGACTTCATGTTATCAGCTAGTTAACTCAGAGTTGAGCAGCTCAGAGCTCAAACCTCAAGACTTTTACCTGACATGATGTTGCCACCTGCTGAAACTACACTTCTTTGATACAATGTGCAAATTAGTCTCCTTAGTTAAATTTGGTCCAGGCTACACAAAGTCATTCAACATGAATGACTTTGTGTAGCCTGGACCAAACCACATGGACTGTGGTTTGTTCAAGTTCCCTCAGGATGAACCGTAATAACTTACACTGATCCTCAGACTTTCATCTGGCCCCATCATCAAGTCAAAGGTTTAATATGTCAGATAATGTGGTTAATGATCACAAACCCTGGAGCTGGAGTTTGAGTTTAATGGTAATCAGCAAATGTTAGCATGCTAACATGTTAAGGTGTTGCATGTGGTAAACATTACAATAGCAGCATATGAGCATGCTGATGTTTGCATTTACATTAAAACACTGCTGCTAGCATGGCTGTAGAGTCTAAAAGAATCTGACTCTACTGTTAAAACCAAGAACCTGTTTCTAGGCGACAGGAGCTGCACTGTGCAATGCCATGGTAAAGGTGGGAACAGCTGGTGACGGAAAGAGAAAATCCTTCGTAGACCAGGCTGTCTCATTTCGGTTCAGCCTTCATGGTCTACAAAGGGCCGGTCCTCTGAAGGATTAGGCCCACGAACGGGGGACACAGCTTTAGTCCTGTTACTGTTATGAACATGTGAATTCTACCTAAAGCATGAACCTTTTGTCTGATAGTAAACATCTGTTAGCAGGAATGATGTGAAACGAGCCGAGCACATTCTTGTAGAGGTGGAACAAACAGTCAGTGTCAAGTCCTGACTATGAAGTGAAGACCAACGGAGTCAGATCCAGGTCTTGAAGCTCCATATTTTATCTTCTCCAGTATTTTATCTTAAGTGTTGATCTCCATAAAAACATATATTTGTGGTTTTACGAACCAAAAACCATCTCAGTATAGTTTTACATCTCCTCTCTCAGGCTTCTCTCTGGGACTCTAGTCACAACAGGTCAGTCAGCCAATCAGAGGCTCTGAGTCTCTCTTCTGATTGGCTGACTGTTTTGTGAGTGATCCAATAAAAATATAGCAGATTTCAGGTAAACACTCAGAGAAACCAAATGTCTCTGATGTCAAGTTAGAGTCTTTTTTGATTCCACACTTCTTTCTGAAAACCTTCTGGTGTCAGTGAAGTGGTCTCTGTAGACCACCAGGTCTTCATGACATTTACACTTATCTTGTGTTTATGGATGGAAGCTAGCAGTTCCTTTGTGCTAAGCTAGGCTAAACACAGATGATATTGACAGCTGTCTTTTGATTCTAGATAAAACTGTATAAAGTGTGTGTGTTTCTGTGAATGGAGGTGAAACTGTCATGTATTTAATATAACAGGATGTATGAGTGAGAGGCTCTGAACACCAGATGTATGTGGCGATGGTCCTGACAGGCAGACAGCTAGAGGCCTGTCCTCTCCAGAGCTTCTATTTCTATGTCAATATTGTTGCCAGGAGATTAGAGCAGGTCCCAGCTGGGAATCAGTCTGAGGAACACAGCGACACGCAGAGTAGGAATGTGTCTTTCATCTGTGGGGGGGTTCAAACTTACTGCACTGCATGGCTCTGCTCTGCTCTGCTTCACCAATTACAATATACATTTACCAGCAGTTTATGCAGCGATCGTCACACACACGATGTGTTTACTGTGAACTGTGTCTTCAAATACAACAAGCAGGAGATTTAAAGTTCAAACATGATAAATCCAGCGTGTAGTCATCACACAGTGCTGTTGTTAAAGTACACACACACACACACACACTCACTCACACTCACACTAACTGAAGCAGATTTTAATTTAAAGAGTAAAACCACAAATGTAAAAATTACTATTCAGGAGCTAAATAACTTTGTATGTTGATCAGTTCATCAGGGCGAAGTAGAGCAGTGTTGGCTGGATGTCTCGTTGGTTTAGGTAAGAAGTTTGTGTTTGTGCTGAGGCGGGGGGAAACAGCAGCCTGATCCCAGTCAGCGAGGTCGTCACATGACAGCCATGTGCTGGCTGAGGCTCCATTGTTCTGGATCCAGTCTGTCAGAGCTGTCACTGCATCAGTCGGCCACCACGCCAGTCATTACAGCAGCAATACATGAAAACGCTCCAGAGTCTCAGTCTCAGGTCTGGAGTCAGGACGTGATTAGCTTAGCTTAGCATAAGGACTGGAGGCAGGAGAGACAGCCAGCCTGACTCCAAACCTGCTGATCATGGTTTGATGTGGATTTAACACGTCACTGTTCCTTTAAGAACCTGTTTGGTTGTAACAGGGTCAGTTTCTGCTCCTCAGAGAAAATTCAAGTTAATCTATGTGAAAATCAAATCAAGTGTCGGAATGTAACATAAAGAAGGAGAGAACAGGAAACATCTTCACTGGTCAACCTTAGTGATAATTGTTGAAGAAGGTAGACATGAAAACATCTGTATCAACAGCTCGTACTGTGAGAGAACATCTAGTTGTTCAGATTTAAAACAGGTTTGTGTTATTAAAGCTCCTGTGGAGGAGCAGTCAGCAGATAATGAACATGTTCTCTACATATTAACACCTGAGCTCAGCGATGGTGTTTCTCCACCTCTGACTCATGGTTCAGGATGAACAGAGCTGCTGTCACAGTCATCAGATGTGTGGTGGGATTCAGCTGTAGGAAACACTGGTCAAAGACAGACAGTGAACACATCATGTCACTGTTGACGACTATGACGACTATAATCATACAGATTATAAATATAGAACCGGTCACTAGATTCTGGATACCTCAGGACTGAAGTATATGTTGGAGGAGACAGGCTGAGGACAGGGACACAGGTCAGTCTGTCAGTCTCATTCTGTTTGTCTTTAAACACTGTCAGAGTTCATGGAGACGCAGCTGCTTAGACATCTGTCTCTCAGTTCGGTGACTGATTTAAATGATCAAAATCAGAAAAAGGTTTGTCGTGTTGATCAGAGGATATTTGAGGGAAATGTTCCTTTACTTCCACACATGAATATTTCTCAAGGTCTTCACTGTTAATGGACCAAAGTCTGACTCTAAGTGCAACTTTAAGTATTATTCCATTATGATAAATGGCTTGTATGTAAAGATGTTAGGAGACTTCTCCCCCAAGTCATTCTCATGTATGTCGACACAGACAAACAACACTTTGTGTAGCTGCTGTGAGGAGCATGCAGCCCCCGAGGCTGCTGGAATATTTAGCCTGACTGTAATTGTCTCCTCGGACTGATGGCTACGCCTGATGCTGCCTAGTCAGCCATTTTCCCGTCTCTGAGAGGTCTGCGCTAACGTACGAGTCAGAGAGCGGCACAGGGGAAATGTCTTTGTAGCCGAGGGGTGCAGAGCAGTTTATGTAATGTCAAGGCTGCAGCTGTTCAACTCTTCTACTTTCTGTTAAAAAACCTCCATCACACAACACAACGTCTGAATCATCTGAGTCTCTGGTGAGACAAACATTGACTTTCAGACGCCCTCGTGTCGGTGCAGTCCATTCACCACCACACACAACAGGTAGAAAACTTTTTCTTCACTGCAGTTGACAAAATCCACCAAGTACACAGAACTGCTGTCATCTAACAAACATCATGACTCTGATCAAGTCACAGCTGATCTCTGTCCTGGCATCAGCTCTGCCAGCATCACGCTGCAGTTTGAACTCACCTGGAGCTGCGGTCAGGGCTGAACAGGGGCCCTCCAACCTTTTCACCTGTGAGCTGGTCTGAGGTCTGCCAGGCAGGCAGATGGAGAGAGAGCCACTAGTTCCTGGGAGGACGTGCTGTAAAATCCCAGAGAAGTCCTGAGCAGAAAGTGAGGTTTCCTCGGTGTGGAGCCGGACTGAGCACGGCGCTCTCTGCAGCCTCCAGCTCCAGGGCGAGGATGATTCAATTGGTCACATTACTCTGCATGGAGCCTATTAGTGTTCCCGGAAGACAGAAGACAGAGGGAGGGGGAAAGAACAACACCTTGTCACAGTTCATTCAAAGAGCTGCTTGTTGCTGGTTGGTGTCCCGCAGCTGCTGCTGTCGGACACTCGATGCACTGATCAGGTGGTTCATCTGTGTGGAGACGTACATGTTCATGTGTCACCGGTCACATCAAATCACAGCAATCTGAGACTCTTTAAAGAGATAATGTTTCACACACATGTTCAGTCTGTGTCTGCAGGTTTGGTTGTTCTTTTAACAACATCTTCATTCATTAACTAACAGTTTCTCTGTCAGTGTGACCTTAGAATAGTTCACCTATTTACCAGGAGTCACAGAGAACACAACAGTGGAGCCACATAACAGGAGGTCAAAGGTCATCCCTACCATAGACCCTGTCTGTTGTCCAGCACCAGAGCAGGACTGATGTTACATCTGTTGTTGATATTCCCATAATGTAGTTTGTTTATTTAGTTCCTCTTAGTAACAGTGGTGGAGTCATGTCATTGTTCTGACCTCCTGTTTGTTTTAGTCTTTGTCATGTGACCTGTGTTCATGTCCACACTGAACCAAACTTCTTCCTCTTCCCCAGTCTAAAAGTGGTAAGGTGTGTTACAGTTTCATCTGACTCACTAAACACAGGTTACTGACAGCACCTGTGATCAGCTACAGGACACTGACAGGTGTGAGTCACCTGAGACAGATGATGACAGACTGTCATTTTCTCACAGAGACTTTACTGTCACAGCAGACGACCTGAGGACATGACAGGTTTAATGACCATGTGACCTTTTTGTCTTGCACCACCCTCAGGACAAGCTGTATAGATCATCATCATCATCATCATCATCATCTGTGGTTCTCTTGTGTATTTCATGACAATGATCCTGTAAGTGAGGATGATGACGTCAAAGTGTTGTAGTCAGTCTGACACAGTGGATCACTGCTGTGTGGGACGTGTGTGAGTGAAGTCGCCCCCCCCCAAGTCCCCTCAGGACCCTCTGTGGTCCTGTAGGGTCTTACTGTTGAGGTCCTGGAGCAGCTTCATTCTCTCTCATTAGTCTGAAGAGTGAGAGAAGGGTCACTCACCCACTGCTGGGAAATGTCACTCTCTCTCTCTCTCTCTCTCCGCCCCCTCTCCCCAGAGGTTGACAGACCTTTGTGCACATGTGAGAACATGAGTTTTTAAAGAAACATTAAAATCATTGAAGTTTGAAAGTAAAAATACTAATGAAATGATGACTGAGAGAAGCTCTGAACTTTGACTGTTATGTATAGTGACTTACTTATTGGCGGGGGGGTGGGGGGGGGTGTAAAACAAGCTAACTGTATAATCAGACTTAAAGGAACTATTATTTCTTTTCCAGGACTTTTCAGTGATGATCTGTTTCATCTGACAAACAGGAGTCACACCATCCACCAACATGTTCAGCTCAGATTATTTACTGCTGCTGGGTCTGATCAGTTTATCTCACTTAGCCTCTTTACTAGTAACAGGAAGTGATGTCATTGACGAGGTTAACCACACCCACAGTGAGCCGCCGCTACAACAGGTAAATCTCTCATATCATATTATGGTGTGTTTATATTATGGTGTGAGTATTTAGCCGGTGTTTGACTGACACACAGTTGGCTCCTGTTCATTGTATTGACCCAGCTTCACATTTATTATTAAAACTCTCAGCAATGAACCAACACATCTGAACCTGTATGAATCAAAACCTTAAACCTTTAGCTTCAGGCTAAACAAGCTAGCACCTGAACCAAACATGCTAACACATTATTCAATCACATTATATAATCTATAGACCTGATACAAACGACCACAGTCAGCAGCAGCAGAGACTTTGGGGTGCGTTCACACCACTGCCAAACACAACTGACAGAAACCTTTTCAAAACTGTCGTCCTCAACCTGATCCTGTTGTTGTGCTGCGAAGGTTGAGTTTAGACGGTTTAGTCTAAGGACGATTTTCTCTTTGTGTCACCAGCTGTTCCCGCCCTTACCGCTGCATCCCCAAGGTGCAGCTCCTATTGCCTAGCAACCTTGATAACAGCTGACTTTTCTTCATGGTAACTTGAGGTTTTTAAGGTCCTTGGTTTAACAGTTGTTAACTGTTCCTGTTGAACTGAGCTGAAACACAATACTGACATTTAACAGTTTGATCCTCAGACTCTGTCTGTGCTGTTTGATGACATTTTATTTTTGATTACTGGAGTGAATCTCGGGATATATTGGACAATGAAGGATCCACCTGTTGGATCCTTTGTTCAGCAAAAGGACACACCTGAAGGAGCCTTTGAAATGGGTCAGTCATACACAACTAAGGACAGCAGGTAACAAGACACAGGTGTAACACAGTGCAATCACACATAACATCTCACCTCACTGAGACCGTCTTCTTATTCAGATTAGTCTTTGCCTTGGTGTTCTCCTCTGCACCTATCAAGGTGCATTGTCTTTTTATCCTCAGTGACAGGAAGCAGCTGAGGACTGATCGTATTTCCCTTTTAGAGTTGTAGGACTCGTGATGATGCACACATCCCATGTTTTTTTCATGAACAGACTGTGACCTGGTTTCAGAGCCAAGGATGGAGTATTGTAGAGGGTTTTCATCAAAGCCAGAAGCGTCCTTTACTGTTTTGTAGTTAAAATTAGAAGGCATAAAGGTGTAAAGGTACAGTGAAGTTTCTCTGACGTACTCATGTTTGGTCTTGTGAAGTCCATGCTTCAGATACAAATGTTCTCCAGATCTCCAAATGCTTTTCTCCTCTCTGATCTTTGTGATTTCATCTTGATGATCATCATCAGCTGCTAACACCACCTGGAACAGGCTGTGTATAGGCACAGAGGGACTGGATCCAACCTTTACCTGGCTCTGTGCTGCACCTGGACATGTGACTCCACAGTGATTTTCTGCAGTGCTGTAGTCACTTGTTTTCACTGGTTTGGTTTGGTTACTGTAAACTCTTCATCACTGACACTTTCAGGTTTTTATTATCAGAGTTTGCTTGTGTGATCTGAGCTCTTCAGCTGGCAGGGTGGGCGTTCCTGGCTCCGATGACAAAAGCAGTGTTCGACATTGGCTTCGTCTGACTTGATGATCAGTGTGAAATGCTGGTGACAGTAGGGAGCATAAAAAGACAGCAGTCAAGTCAGACACAGTCTCCTGAGTGTACTTGGTACATGTGTGTCACAGCAGCAGGTTGTTCATACAACTCATTGCAGAAAAACTAAAGAGCTGTTTGTGTTTTTTATGTACCTGGTCACAATGCTGCAGATTCAGCTGATAATTCTCTTTGGCTTCATCACTACCACAGATAGACTTCAATCTTTTCATATTGTCATTTCATACATTAAAAAAATATCGTAAACAATATCGTAAAATAATAATAAGATGTTACACAGGCAGGGAGGGAATTGTTTTTTTCAGAGATGGAGGAGATGTTAGTAAGTGTGTTACTGAATACACTGAAATAACCTGACATGACATGACATGACAACTAGGTTAAATGATGAGGTTGTGCTTCCAGAGGATGGAGCTGTTCTCCACCAAATAACTCGGGACTTACTGTAGAGAACAGTGTCTGGGACTGTAGAAGGAGGTAGAAAGGCCTGCAGACAGCAACAGGAGAGGAGAGATGAGGAAGAACAGAACTACTACTGTTTTACAGGAGCCGATGAAGCTGACACAGGAGAGATGTAATTGCAGGTGTTTTCAGTCAGTCCAGGTGTTTACTGGTTGAACAGTGAACACATTTCAATAGGATTCTATAGGTTTCTATTGCCTGACAAACCCACACCCTGAACATTCATGATGTCACAGCAACATTCGTGAAATCATGGCATACGGCCTCTAGTGCAGTGGATCCTGTGGCTGATGGAACCTGCAGCTCTGTGGGTTTAAATGGCTGTTTAACACAATCTATTACACACACGCACACAGACACACACACACTCACTCTCTATCTGCTGGGCTCTCAGCAAGGACTCTACATTTAGCTGAAGAAATGTGTTTTCTCTCCGGACTGAGGTTTTTCTCTCTGTGTCTGCAGGAATCAATAACCTCTGTCTGTCTGTCTCTGGATGAGGTGAGTCTGTCCCAGTGGCCTGGTTCAGAAGAATAAAACAATGTATATCTACTGTAGATGGTGAAACTCAAAAGAAGAGAGACAGACAAGCTGCAGACTCTACAGCTTTAAAGCTCCATCCAGTCTAAAGGCAGATGTCCATGTGTTTGTGATTATAAAGCAGGTCTAGGTTCTATATTAATACTCTGAAAGTATCAAAGCCTCAGTCCACAGAGAAATGCACACAGCCTGTATTCGGAAATTGAGCCTTAAAACCAGCCGTCAGGACTTCTGCAACTTTGTGATGTCACAATAAAGCAGTCACTGCCCTCAGCCATGCCCAAAGCCCCACCCATCTGGACCCACAATCCAACCTTGCAGGAGTTTTTACCTGAAATCTGCTATACTTTTATTGGATCGCTCAGAGTCAACAGTCACAATAGGCAGCCAACTAGAGCTCCAGAGAGAAGCCTGAGAGAGGAGATGTAAAACTGCACTGAGATGGTTTTTGGTTTTTAAAACCACAAATATATCTTCTGATGGAGGTCAACACTTCAGATAAAACAAATATGGATCTGTAAACAAAGATCAGCTTCAGTTTATTTACTGTTGTAACCAGAGAACTGACCAGACTTAGTGAAGGTGACTTTAATCACCTCTTCAGACTGTTTGAATCATGTGACGTGTATAGTTTTTATAGTTATAGATTTTTCCATGTTGATCCTGAACTGAAAAAGGATGTTAAAGGACACCTTACTATTCCCAGAGGAAGCTCTTCCTGCTGCTGATCAGAAACCCTGAGTGATGTTACTGAGAACAGTCTGGTTTTCATTTATAGATAAGTTCATTCAGCAGATTTTGTCAAGTGATCACTCCTCCAGCTCTGAACCTTTAAAAGCTGCTGCTGATGTGTCTCAGAGCAACATGATCCAGCAGAGCAGGTCCAGCTCCAGTCCTCCTGCTCGCTCAGCTGAATTATTTAGTTGATTGGATCCTGTGGCAGAGAGACCGGGTCCAACACAAGCTACAGAACAGAGACCGTGGTTCTGTCCCTACTCTTCACTCCACTGATCTCCACACAGACAACAACATGGTTTGTCAGCAGGACAGTGTCTGTCTGTCTGTCTGTAAACACTGTCAACACATCGCTGCAGGAACTTTATTTAAACTTTATCTAAACTAAAATAGTTTACAGACAAAAACACTGAATCCACATTGTGTGTGTGTGTGTGTCTGTTGCTACACCTACATTCATTTCTTCACTGTGTTGTATCACAGGTGTATTGAGTCTATTTCTCAGGTGTGTCTGGCCCAGCTCTCTCTCTCTCTCTGTCTCACACCCTCTCTCTCTCTCTCTCTCTCTCTCTCTTCTGTGAAATGCGAACCCTCTTCGCTGGTTTTATTGAATGCTGGGTAATTTGACCAGCGACTTCCTCCTCTGATCCAGACACTGGTTCTTTATGTTGCTGCCTGTCTAACCCTAACCCTGTCTGGGGGGACTTGAAATAAAACTCAGTGATATTCATGTAGTTTACCTGTCTCTGGTGCTCTTATTGTAAAAAGACTCAGGATAAATGATGTCCACTAGGTAAGATAAGATGTTTGAATGATCACAATATTATATTCTAGAAAATTATGAGGTTTTCAGAGAAGTACTGGACTAATTATTACATACAATATGTTTGTATAAATCACAGCACATTATAAATAATTATCATTAACACAGTAGAGGCAGTCGTGTGTTATAAATGTGTTGGTGTAAGTTTGCGATGTGGAGGCTGTGACTCAGCTGATGATGACATGAGACACAACCAGAGGACTGTCATTAGTAATAGTAGTAGAAGTAGTAGTAGTAGTAGTAGTGGTGATGGGACTTCAGGCTCTTCAAGGCTGATACATGTTTGTATTATACAGTGACACATCCAGAATGTATAAGGTGGTTTAAAATATCACTTCCTGTCTCTCCTGCTGACTCACAGATGTCACTTCCTGTCTCTCCTGCTGGCTACAGTATGTCTGTTCCTTCGGCTTCAACCTGTAGTGACCAAAGTGTCAGAGTTTCATGACTCTGTGACAGAATAACAACAATAACTATTCTCCTCATATCTGATGTTTTAAAATTATTCACTTCTGTGTGTGTGTCTGTGTGTGTCTGTTTGTGTTTGTGTGGTAGTAAATCACACACCGATGGCAGTTGTTCCTGATCCTATTAATAAAAGATTCCAAACCTATTTGTGAGAGAAAAGAGCAGCCGGGACTGGATATACACTGTGTATGTGTGTGTCTCTGTGTGTGAGAGAGAACTGGTATATTTCAGGGATGTGTTTCAGATTGTGTCCTGAGAGCAGTTACAGAGGGAGAGCCTGACAGGAAGCATCAATACTGATCAACACTGATCAATACCCCTCATCCCTGTGTCAGCTGGTATCATAAGGTGGAAACAAATGTTATTTATTTTGAACTGGACCAGGGGAGAGGCCCCCCCTGCAGGCTACAGCTGATCAGTGATCATGATAAATGTTTAGAGCTGAATGTGGAGATGATGATGAATTGAACTGATGTGACCTGACCTGAATCCTGTTTCTCTGACAACAGGAGGGAACTGGTCCCCTCTGGTACAGAAACACAGCATTGTGGCCCTGGGGCCTTTAGAGGTAAAAGCTGTTGGTTTGAGTTTGATTATTGATAATAATTATTGATAATAATTGTGATAACAATCACTTCCTGCTGTGGTTTTAAACCCTAAAGTGAAGGTGTGTGAATGTGTTTCAGCTCTGTCTCCTCAATGAACAGGAAGTTGATGAAAAATGAACTCCACTTCCTGCTGGTTCACACGCACCCCTCAGGAAATCATCATGGTTACACACTGGTCCCTGAGAATGTCCCAGGGGCATTGTGGGTCTTGTAGTCTGAAATACTTGAGATAAAAACCAGACTGATGTCATGTTCTGGTTCTGAGAGCAGAGGAGGGTCTCACCAGGTGAACATGAAAGTACCTACATGTGTTGAATGACTATAACCTCACCTGGGCTCCACTCGGGTGTAACAGTGTAGTGAGGTGGACAGTTCAGGCTCAATGGGAAAATAAACCACCTGGACTTTCAGGTGCAAACTGTAATGTCAGGACACCTCAACAGGTATTTCCCAGTTCAGAGTCAGTCTCCAGGTCTGGATCCAGCAGACCCCCTTTGGGATGTGGTAGAACATGAGACCTGCAGCATAAATGTGATCAAGTCAACATGAGCAGAGTCTCAGAGGAAAGAAACATCTGGTGGGATCTGTTCTCCATGTGAAATGTGAACCTACTTCTGTCAACAGCTGGAGCTGGACTCCTGGAGCACGGCTCCTGGAGCTCAGGCTGTGGATGTTTATTCATTGATTGGTGGAAAACTGCTCTGGCTTTAAAAAGCATCATTGATTTGCTGTTAAGCACTGGAGCTGAGCCGGCCTATCAGCTTGTGGCAGCTGTGATGACAGCAGGCAGGATGATGATGGTGATGGTGGTGGTGATAATGATGATGATGATGATACAGTGAGTGCTGTTGAAGGCTGCCCACACAAAACTGAAGTGGAATAACAGTCGTGACCAGAGGAGCTTGTTTCAGTGGAAAATGCAGCATCATGTTGTTTCTGCAGCACGTGTGAAGAAAACAACTGGGACATCTGTCTCAGAGAAAACCACCAGTCCACACCACAGACTCTAGGATCCAGTCTGCGGTCTACAGCCTGGTTTTTTACTGGTCCAGTAAAACCCTGACTGGTTCCTGCTGGTTTATGAGATCAGACTGTTTGGATGAAAATGTAAATACTGGATTAAAAATACTGGACTGTCTCTCCCTGAGTCCTGATCCAGATCAGATCCATGTGATGGTCTAAATATAGACCAGTTTCTGTCAGCTGCTGGATTCTGTCCTCAGTCCTTCACAGTCTGTTCTCATGAGTAAGAGACATTTAGAAACTCAATGTTCTCTCTCTCTCTCTCTCTCTCTCTCTCTCTCTCCCTCTCTCCCTCTCTCTCTCTCTGTCTGTGTCTCTCGCTCTCTTTCTCTGTCTGTGTGTCTCTGTCTCTCACCCTGGTGAGACAATATGGTTAAACACTGCAGCTTAGAGCTGAGCTGATATGTTTGTATTGATGGTGTGTGAGATGAGTGTGGCTGTTAACCAAACATCTGTATCAGGAGGAGGAGGAGGAGGAGGAGGAGGAGGAGGAGGAGGAGGAGGAAGAAGAAGAACACTGCAGTGGAAAGTCAGACGATCTATTGGCTGAAAACTGACTCTGACTGTGTCACAAAGAAAAACAACAAATATGTGAAAATCTGGAACAGACAGGAAGTGATGATGAGTCAGCTGATTGGCTACAGACCAGAGAGACTCTCGACCACATCCACCAAACCTCCACAGGACGCCTTTCACCGTTTGAACCTTGTACCAGTGGTTTATAATATGAATACATTATATAATATAAAATATTTATACCAAGGCGTAACCAGAGGGGGAGGGCTCACATACCAGCTGTGTGTGTGTGTGTGTGTGTGAGTGAGTGAGTGTGTGTGTGTGTGTGTGTGTGTGTGTGCGTGCGAGTGAGTGAGTGAGTCAGTGTGTGGGTGTGAGTGAGTGAGCGTGTGTGTGTGTGCACGAGTGAGGGAGTGAGTGAATGTGTGTGTGTGTGTGTGTGTGTGTGTGTGCACAGTGGGGTCACATTTCAGGTTGCACTCTGGGAAATGACAAGCCACCTCAGCTTCATAAAAGCTTGATTGTTTCCACAGCGAGGCTGAGAGTCGTACCTGACAGGTGAGTATGAGGGGGGCGGAGGTCACAGTCCCTCTGTTCTTCATCCTGTCTGACCTCATCCTCATCCTTATTTGACATGTTCATGAGCTGATTTACACTTTGCCTCCCACAGGTCAGTCCAACAAGACCTTGTCTACAACGGTTAGGAAACATCCTGCCATGACCTCACACACACACACACACACACACACACACATTTCTACCTGGGCAGATTCTTTTACTTTAATTCCCCAGGTAAATTCTCCTCCACCACCTGGACACTTTCATCTTTATTGGACGTGTAGGTCTTTTCCCTCCCATTGAATTACCTCCCATAAATACCACTGCAGTACAACCCCTGAGACGCACACACACACACACACAGCTGGTATGTGAGCCCTCCTCCACAAGTTACTCCTGGGTCTGATGTGTTATTTCACTGTGAGAAAATTCAGCTGTGTGTATGTTTACTGACGTTCTCTGTTGTCTCTCTATTTGTCCAGATTTTTAAATAGAAAGTTGTCTGTTCAGGTAAGTGTTGCATGTGCAACACCACGGCCCCCCCACTACTGTCACCCCTCACCACTGTCCCATCACCACTGTCCCCCCCACCACTGCCCCCCCTCACCACAAATAAATGTGTTGTCTTCTTGTACGAATGTCACCACTGTGACTTTGATTCGTACCGTGTGAAATACGTAGATGATGATCTACTGAACATGTCTGGAGTGAAATGAAAACGATGTGTCCATGGTGTCTGCAGGTGAGCCTACCTGAGACCATAAACCTGTAAACATAAACATCTAAACAGGTTTTTGTGTTTGTTGGGTTAGGGTTAGGGTTAGGGTTACCTCATCTGATTGTCCACAGCTGTGGTTTAGTTTGTTTCAGTTTGGTTTACAGACACAAACCAGTTCCACTTTAGGGAAATGCTGGTGTGAATTACAGGAAGTACTTAGTGATGACTTGAGAAAGGTCATGGTCCAGGTTGATGACATTGGTGTTGACTGCTGGTAGGAAACAAAACAAACATATCTTCATCCATCCATTTTCTTCCTCTTATCTGAGCTCAGGTCTCCGTGGCAGGTCAAGTAAAGAACACCAGACCTTCTCCTCAGCATCATTTTCCAGCTCCTCCTGGGGGGTCCTGAGGTGTTCCCAGACCAGATATATAATCTTCCAGATATAACTCCTCTAAGCTCCCTCTGGACGTCAGATCACCTCAACCTGTCTCTGAGGCTGAGTCCAGACCTCCTGCAGAGGAAACTCATCTCAGCTGATTGTATCCACAATCTCATTTTTTGTCACTACTCAGAGCTCATGGGCAAGTTGAGAGCTTTCTCTTCCAGCTCAGCTGCCTCTTCAGCATGATGGTCTGGTAAAACATCCACTTCACTGCTGACGCTGCAGTGATCTGTCAGTCAGCCTCCTGCTTTCTCCTCCCTCTCTGTGAACAAGACACTTAAACTCCTTCACTTGGGGCAGAGTCTCCATATAACCCAAAGAGAGCATTCCACTGTTCTCCAGCCGAGAACCATGACCTCAGACTTGGAGCTGCTGACCCTCATCCCAACCGCTTCACTCTCAGCTGCAAACTGCCTCAGTGCATGTTGAAGGTTCTGGTCTGACAAGGCCAACAGAACCACATCATCTGTAAATAGCAGGGAGGAAATCTGAGGTTCCCAAACCGGGCACACTCCTCCCTCCAAGTCCACCTTGAAACCCTGTGGAGGGACAGGGACAGGCTTTTTTTGCCTTAATTTTATAGGTACATTGAGACATGCAGCAAAGGGCCATGAGTTTGATTCGAACCTCGGGTCACTACAGTTAGGACTATGTGGTACGTTCTCTACCAGGTGATCCACAGAGGTGCCCCTGGAGAATTTTTATATCATTACAGAAACAGCTGGTGTGAAGATACAGGGGAGGTCAGGTGTCATGAGACTCATCGAGAGTCATCCTCTACTGATCATGAACATTCTCAAACTTCAGTAGTTTGGTCTTTGAGACGTCCTGTAGCAGAGATGTCTCTCTGTCCCTCTGTCCCTCTGTCCCTCTGTCCTTCTGTCCCTGAGACAAATGATTCACTTCTGAGATCATGAAGCTGTGTCTCTGTGTCTGTGTCTCTCTATCAGTGAGTGAGAGGAATCCATAAATGAAGATGAATGACAGAGTTTGACAGGCAAGAATCCGATTAGACCAGTCTGAGTTTATTACATTTCATGCTCACAGTTAACAACCAACCAACACATGATTGTACATCATAAAAATAGAGACAACAATATAAAAACAGACAAACAAACAAAAACTGTCTGTTTTGTCCAGTCTGACTGTAGAAGGCTCTTTGTTCTGTGTGCAAAGTTGTTGGTCTATTTTAGTCTGTGTTTTTCTGCTCTGGTCTGTGGGAGCAAGTCGTGTCTCTGAACAACTGATTGGCTGCCTGCTCAGAACAGATGGGAGCTCTGGTGGTGGGATGTGGCCCCTGGAGATGATCCTGAGGACCCCCTCCAGCAATGCAGCCTGTTTTTTCATTGAAACCTGTGGCCTGACTACAGTAGTAGAGACGGAGACAGAAACCTATGCTGTATGTTCAATATGAGCGTCCCCTGCTGAAGTCACAGTCCAGGTGAAACCTGGGTACTCAGTGGTGGGACTTTCTGTCCCCTGAGAAACAGAGGAGCAGGTTCTCAGTTACACTGATGCTGCTGAGCTCCATCACCATTAAACTGTCATGATTATTGGTGAATGGTCAGACACAGTCCTGTATCATCAGCATACACAGTGTCCAAGAAGGAGAGAGAGGTGGAGAGGCCATGGCTGACAGGAGCAAAGGGAAAAGTGCGGTGACATAATTTATAGAGCAACAAAGTCCACATCAGGAGGAGGTTGGGCTGGATGGATGGATCAACAAAACACAGGAATATGACCCAGGAGAGCGGTGTTCGATTCCCATGTGAAAGTAGCAGTTTATGTTGTTTCTATCATCCATGACCGTTCGTTGTTATTATTGTAACGATGACAAGGACAAGGACTGTTTTAAGGACCGGTTGGAGGACTGTTTGAAGCACTGGCTTGAGGACTGTTTGGATGACTGGTTGGAGGACTGTTTGGAGGACTGTTTGGAGGACTGGTTGGGGGACTGTTTGAAGCACTGGTTTGAGGACTGGTTTGAGGACTGGTTGGAGGACCACTACTGTGATGAGTCACCTTCTGATCTGAAGGTCTTGGCTCTTTAATTTGCCAACGTCCCTGAACTCTCTTATGCTTCTATCTGTGGTTTCTGGTACATTTTATTCTAGAGTCTTGAATAAGTTTACATCAGCAGTGATTGTTGCTGCAGCCACAACCAATGAAGATGTCTCTGCTGATACAATGAAGGTCTGACCTTTCTATTCTGCTACAGTTCTCAGACTGAGACAGGGCGGAGCTGTGTGTATGTGTGTGTGTTGGGCTAATATATCCTCCCTGATGACATCTTGCCATTTTGCATGTGGTGAAAATATCTGGTGAGTGAGAGGAAAATCAGAGAGATGGGAAAATGACTGATGGTTTGTGAAGAGAGTAGAAAGTTTTGGGGGAAAAGACAGTGAGAAAGAAAGGAGATTAAACAGAGGAGAAAAAAGGCAAAACACGTGTGACAGGGAACAGAGAGTCATTGTTCAGACTCAGCAGATTAAAGTCTGAAAGGCCACAGACAGGACGGGGGCCTGGTGTTTGACAACCTGGTCTCAGGTTTAGCCTGAGTTCTCGTTCTGCTGAGAACTGAAAGTTAATCTGACTCTTTTCCCATTTTCCCTCAGTTTGTTGTCTCGGCTGTTCCTTGTTCACACCACCCTCCCTGTTGCTGCCAAACTCAGCTGTGTCTCAGCGCAGTTACTACCAGTCACATGATCTCCTCATCATGCTGGCCACAGAACTGTTTCTGATCTGTTTTCACTTCCCGGGTCTGAGATTTCCTGACTTTCCACACCAAATGTGAAACAGGAGTCACTGAATCTTACGTTTAATCCACCCTGAGCCAAGCTCCGCTGCTAACACCTCTGTCCTGAGCAGCTCCTGAGGAAGATGAGAGTGTCATCCTGCTGACAAACATCAGGACAGTTTTATAGTCAGAGAACAGAGCGAGAAAACTGGAGCATAGAAAACACATCAGAGTCTGTGTGGATTATTCTGATGGAAACTGTCCCCCCCACCCCTGTGTCACGTGGGGGGTCCATAATACACCTGGAGAGTCTGTGTTAGACCCTCTCTGCCTGGTTAATGCCCACATGGGTTTACAGGGCTTACACAATGCCATGTTCACCACAGGGAGGGCAACTGCTGCAGTCTCAGTTTACCTCTGTGTTCATGGAGACAAAGGATGTGTTTGTGGGCCAGAAGCCACCTTAACACCCCTCAGCCTGTGAGTGTGTATCCCCCCAAACAGCAGCACAACACAGCCACAGACAGCAGGTTAAATGAGTCAACCAAGAAGAGCAGCTCAGAACTGGAGAGGACACTTTCTGTGAGGGGACTCAAATACCAATGGAGCGCTGGTCTGAGACTGGACTGTGTGGTATTGTTCACACATTCACCCTGTGTGTGTGTGTGTGTGTGTGTGGAGGAGGGAGGGCGAGTTCAGTAAACTGCTGTGTTGGCCCATCACATACATTATGAAGATTATAGACTTTTACTGGTTTGTCATTAAACCTTTGTGTGTAAATGGCTGAATATTTGTTATTTCTGATAAGGACCAATGTGAATAAAACAATTTATTGGTGAAAGTGGAAAATTATATTAATATATTACATTTTTATTGCAGTTTCTATTGTAGTTTCTATTGTAGTTGTAGTTTCTTATTGCAGGCTCTGAGCCTCTCCTCTGATTGGCTGACTGTTTTGTCAGTGAAATATAGCAGATTTCAGGTAAACACTCAGACAAACCAAAGGTTTGCAAGGTTGGATAGTGGGTCCAGGTGGGCGGAGCTTGGGGCAGGGCTGTGGGTGGTGACTGCTTTGTTGAGACATCACAAAGTTCCAGAAGTCCTGACAGCTGGTTTTAAGGCTCAGTTTCTGAATACAGGCTGTGTGCATTTCTCTGTGGACTGAGGCTTTGATACTTTCACAGTATTAATATAGAACCTAGACCTGCTTTATAATCACAAACACATGGACATCTACCTTTACACTGGACGGACCTTAAAGATTGAGAGATGTGAGGTTTTCAAGGCTGCACATTTCCATTTGTTACAAATCAAAAATTCTTTGTGTTAACATAGACCCTGACCTCAGCCCCAGATGGTCTGGACTTGGCCCCAGACCTTGTCAACTCCTAGAAACACCCTTGTCTGCAAGATCAGTTAAGTCATAACACGTGACGTCAGACATCTAAGAATCCTAGCCTTAAAAAAAATGAAAATAGTTGTACATGTCAAAAATACAAAGGATGTGACCTCAGTGTCCTTCATGGTTCTGATCTCAGCTCTGAATATGAACAGCAGTGACTGAGCTGGAGGATCCACTGATGTCATTGAACAGTTTTTATAGTGACTGTTACAGACTACTACAGCTACAAACCCTATAAATCCTGTGATCTGAGGCCTTGTCTCTCTCAATGACCTTCACTGCTTCTAATTAGGTTATAATATAATCAAATTATAATCTAATCTGATTGTTGACCTAAGTTGCAGCCTATTTGCATGTGTCCCAGGTGAAAGTCGAGGTCAAAGCACAGGAAGCCAGTGTGCTCTACTAGACTGCTCGGCTACGTTCAGTCATTAGTCACTGCCAACAAATAAAAGTCTATTTCTGGAGAATGAGCCTGCAGGGACACGTCCGTCCTCACCATGGTTTACACTAACTATCACACACTGGGTAACACAGTCAGCATAGTACAGTTTATGGACTGACCGCAACAGCCATTTTATTTCTCAGCTGGACTCTTTATGGTCTCGTAAATGTCAACAGGATAATATAATAACCAACATTTCTGATTTAGTACTTGAGGAGAGTACTGGTGAATCCCAGAGCCTGAAGCTCCCAGCTGAGAGAATAATGTAAAAATAGAGATACACAATGTACAGATTCAAACTACTGATTCAAAAGGTTGATCACAGCAGGAACAGAATCCAGAGAAGTTTATCTCAGTGGAAGGAGGAGGTGAGGTTTGTCTGGAAGTGTCTGGAGGCTTCACAGACAGCAGCCCTTCACACCACCACGTTTATCTGAATTATTTCTAACTTTTAGAAAGAACAAGACTGACGAACCCACCCACCTGAACTCTGTCTGATAGGGTTGACCTTTGTCTACTTTTTGTCCAGTGTGAATAGGGAACAGGTACTTTAACTACAGCTGTCAAATAAATGTAGTGGAGTAGAAAGTACAATATTTCCCTCTGAAATGTGGTGGAGTGGATGTATAAAATACCATGAAATGGAAATACCCAAGTAAAGTATAAGTACCTGGAAACTGTATGTAAGTACAGTACTTAGAATAAATGTACTTAATAACTCAGAAACACGAGCTTTAAAGCAAAATTCAAGGAAACTAGAAAGAAGGTGGCGTTCTACTAACCTGGAAGAATCTCTAAAGGCTTGGAAAGACAGCCTATTGGCATATAAAAAAAGCCTCCGTAAAGCCAGAACATCCTATTATTCATCATTGATAGAAGAAAACAAGAACAATCCCAGGTTTCTGTTCAGCACTGTAGCCAGGCTGACAGACAGCCACAGCTCTGTTGACCCATCTATACCTTTAGCCCTCAGCTGTAATGACTTTATGAGCTTCTTTACAAATAAAATTGTCTCTGTTAGAGAAAAAATTCACCATCTCCTCCCCACAGCCGGCTCAGATGTACTGTCCAGTTCAGCAGCCTCAGAGTCGACTGTAACTGGTTTATATTTTGACTGTTTCTCTCCTGTACATCTCCCTGAGCTCACTTCAACAGTTTCATCATCTAAACCATCGACTTGTCTTCTTGACCCTGTTCCAACAAGGTTGTTCAAAGAAGTTTTTCCTTTAATTGACACCTCTATATTAAGTCTGATTAACTTATCTTTATCAACTGGTTATGTACCGCAGGTTTTTAAAGTTGTAGTAATTAAACCTCTACTTAAAAAGCCTACTCTTGATCCAGATGTTTTAGCCAATTATAGACCTATATCCAACCTCCCCTTTATTTCCAAAATCCTTGAGAAGGTTGTTGCAAACCAGTTATGTGATTATTTGCACAGGAATGGTTTGTTTGAAGATTTTCAGTCAGGTTTTAGAGTCCATCATAGCACAGAAACAGCTCTGGTTAAGGTTACCAATGATCTCCTCGTAGCCTCAGACAATGGACTTGTCTCTGTACTTGTCCTACTAGATCTTAGTGCCGCATTTGACACCATTGATCATAAGATTTTATTACAGAGACTAGAACATATGGTCGGCATCAAAGGAACCACACTAAGCTGGTTTAAGTCATATCTGTCAGATAGACTCCAGTTTGTTCATGTTAATAATGACTCCTCTATCATCACAGAAGTTAGTCATGGAGTTCCACAAGGTTCTGTGCTAGGACCAATGCTCTTCAGTCTATATATGCTCCCTCTGGGAAACATTATTAGGAGGCGCCAGATGAATTTCCATTGTTACGCAGATGACACCCAGCTGTACTTATCCATGAAGCCAGGTGAGACTAACCAGATAGCCAAGCTTCAGGTGTGTCTTAAGGACATAAAAACCTGGATGACCACTAATTTCTTACTCTTAAATTCAGACAAAACTGAAGTTATTGTAATTGGCCCAAAACACCTCAGAGATACACTATGTGATAATATACTGACTCTGGATGACATCACCTTGGCCTCCAGTGCTACAGTCAGAAACCTTGGTGTCATTTTTGACCAGGACTTGTCCTTTACTTCACATATAAAGCAAGTCTCTAGGACAGCCTTCTTCCACCTGCGCAATATTGCTAAAATCAGACCCATTCTATGTCTAAAGGATGCTGAAAAACTAGTTCATGCATTTGTTACCTCAAGACTGGACTACTGTAACTCTTTATTGTCAGGATGTCCCAAAAATTCAGTAAAAAGCCTCCAACTGATCCAGAATGCGGCAGCACGAGTACTGACAGGATCTAGGAAACGAGATCACATCTCTCCTGTGCTAGCCTCTTTGCATTGGCTCCCTGTAAATTCTAGAATCGAATTTAAAATCCTCCTCCTCACCTACAAAGCCATTCATGGTCAGGCACCATCGTACCTTGGAGAGCTTATAGTTCCCTATTTTCCCAATAGGACACTTCGCTCTCTAAATGCAGGTCAACTTGTGGTTCCCAGAGTTTGTAAGAGTAGAATGGGGGGCAGAGCCTTCAGCTATCAGGCTCCTCTCCTGTGGAACCAGCTCCCAGTGTGGGTTCGGGAGGCAGACCCCCTCTCTACCTTTAAGATCAGGCTTCAAACTGCCCTGTTTAGTAAAGCTTATAGTTAGGGCTGGCTCGGGTATGTCCTGACCCATCCCTGAGTTATGCTGCTATAGAGCTAGACTGCTGGGGGAGTCCCATGATTCACTGGGCGCTCTCTCTCTATTTCTGTCTCTCTCCCCCTCTCTCTCTCGATAACTTCATGCCATTAACTTTGTATTTTTTCTCTCCTGTAGTTTGTGCTTCTCCTCTCTCTCCCTCTCTCTGTCCTCATTCTGCAGGTATCTCTGCCCCGGGAGCAGCAGGATCCAGATCCACCACTACTCATCTTTACTATTAACCACTGTTACCTGTCATTATTATTGATAACACCATTACCGACACAGCTGTTCCTGGTCTCTCTCTCTCTCTCTCTTCTCTCCCCTCTCCTCCCCCTCCCCCTCTTTCTATCTTCTCCTAAACCCAACCGGTCGAGGCAGACGGCCGCCCACCCCAAGCCCGGTTCTGTTGGAGGTTTCTTCCTGTTAAAAGGGAGTTTTTCCTCCCCCCTGTCGCCAAACGCTTGCTCTTTGTGGGAACTGTTGGGTTTATTCTGTAACAAAGTAAGGTCTTGACCTTACCCTGTAAAGTGCCTTGAGATAATGTATATTATGATTTGGCGCTATACAAATAAAATTGAATTGAATTGAACTTTCCACCACTGTTGATACAATCACTGAGCCTTCAGTCATATAGATTTTAATATTGTTCAATGACCCAACAGGTCAAAGACTAAACCACAGAGACACACAGACTGTTAACATGAAATAATAAACTTTATATTGATGTCAACATGTATCTACCGCAGCTGATCCTCCATCAGTGCTCAGGACTGAGCACCAGTGTTTGCTAACATTAGATCATATGATATTTTATATTGGTGATGAAATGACAAGACAACAATGGTTATGAAAGAGCACTAACAGCTAGCTAACATTAGTTAGATTAACTGTAGCTTGAGGCTAAAGTTAGAAACTAGCTAATATTAGGGTTCATCCAAAGCCTTACTCTGGGAGGTCAGAACCCAGTGGGAACCCACCGTGGGAACCCTGATAAAGACCTTCACTGCTCATTAAAAACTGCTTTAATTTCAACATTATTACACATCAACACTGTGAAGACAACCTGCAGCTCTCTCTCCTCACTCTTTCCTAATGTCTCTCTACCTCTGTGAACTGAGAGTGATGACGGTTGAGCAGGAGGAGTCGAGAGAGCTAGAGAGAGAGAGAGAGAGAGAGAGAGAGAGACGGCAGACTGGACGGGGATCGGGGAGACAGACGCACCGGGACCTGTATCGGGGGTTTCGGGGAGATGCTGTCCCCACCGAGGAGATGGACCAGAGACCCGCCTCTGAGCTCTGTAACCTCGTAAGTCCACTCATGTTTTAACTCCTCTGTGTCTGATCACTGAGCTCCAGTCACCGTTTCACAGTGTCCTGGCGGTGTTTGCCCGCTCCGAGCGCACCGAGCAGCGGCCGCTCTCCCTCCTACAGCCCGGTAAACAGGGAGCTACTGTCGGTCCCAGCTGAACTCGTGTACCGCTCTCTGATTAACCCTTTACAGCTCCAGGTCTGAGTCTCTGAGCCGAGACATGACATGAATTTGAGTAAAAGATGATTCACAGTTAATCTGTTTTTAAATCATCATTCACCTGAAATGAGCTATATAAATAGATAGATAAATAGATGAGTGCTGATTATCACTGTTGGTTCAAACTTGTGGACTCACTGTCTCTGTAAGACCTGAGCTCTGGTGCTGCACACTACATTCAAAACTGAATGTAGTATGATAGGAGATGATATAAGGCCAATGTAAATAAACTAATAATTTAAAAGAAAAATGTAGATGTGTAATAGAATACCTCTGATCTCATATCAAATATCAAATATAAGGTTTACACACAGATGATGACAAAACAAAACAACCACCTCCTTTTGTCCCTGTGATGATGGAGCTTCAGTCTGAGGTGTAGCTGTGGCCCTGAGAGGAGGTGGAGCGATCCTCACACACCTGGTGTGAATCCGATGCTGCTCATTGGCTGTTATTCTCTCTCTGCTCTGGGTTTTGACGCGGACTTGAAACTTTTCAGACTTGGACTTCACTTCGGTGGTTTACAGACTACAATATGATTATGTGGCACGTCATAATCATGACAGTTACACAGGCTGATGCAGGATTGTTGATCTGGGACCAAAACTGGACCTGGTCTCTAATATAAACCCAGACTGAGCCTCAGGGTCTCCTGACTCTAGTTTCTAATTTGTTTTATACTCATGAGAATAAATTCCACCTCAATTAAATTAATTAGGGTCATTTCCTTTGAAACAACACTTCAGTCAGGAAGTGTGTCATGGGTGCTGAGGGGGGGGGGGGGGCTCTAATGGATTGTTAACCAGAATTAAAACACTTGTAAAACCAGATGAAGCCTCCATCAAACTGTGAAGACAAATCAGCGTCTCTGGTTAATGTCTCTCAGCTTGGGACTGATACTGGATCCTGCCCCAGTTTCCAGGCACACTGAAACCTTAGCCTATCAGCATCAGATAGCAGTCTGCTGATTGGACCTTATAAGTGTAACAGTAGTCTAGGTTGTGAGGATGTGGGTTGGTGTCGTTACCTTGAGTCCAGGCCAAGGTCAGACAGCGCTCCAGGCCTGACCCACAAAGTTTGTTTTTCCTGGTTGAAGTCAGAACAGACGTTTCGGTCTCCTTCATGTTGGCTGATGTGACGCTGGATGTACTGTCGGTTGTTCACAGTTTGATTTTCATTAAATATGAAGAAGACAGTTTCACCACTGGTCCATTTAGTGGCTGTTCTGGGGCTTTTGACTGCACCACCGGGTCTTCTGCTTCAGGTCCTGTTCAGATTTTCAGGTTCTTGTCCGTGTTGGTTTAAAGGTTGCGAGTGAAAGTTTGTTTCTGACATTGTAAACAGTCATTGACTAAACCACAGGAAGACGCGATTGTGTTAACTGGAGGTGTAGTGAATCATATGATCTCTCTCCACCATCACTTCCTCTGGTGTTTTTCTTTGTTCTGATTGGTGGTGAGATATTGTCAGTCACAGATGTTTCACATTAAAAGTCTCTCGGCCTCTCTCTCCTGGTAGGCTTTTAATGTGAAACATCTGAAAATAATCAGTGACTAAAAAAACAGTATTTGTGTTAAAAAGTTTGCCCCCCCAACAATCCTAATGTCTTATGTCAGCTGTTAATAGTTGGTACCATTCAGACATGGCATTAAAATGTGTCTCAGGTGAGGACACACGTGAGATCTGATCACTCAGACCACAGTGTCAGGTGGTCTGGGCCACATGGTCTGGTCCACACTGAAGGACCGCCCACTCACAGACCTGTCCGTCATAGTTGAACCAGTGGAAAACAAACAGAAATGATGAACATGTTTATTTGCATGTAGAGAGAGACAATGAGATCTGTTCCTTTAACTCTTTCTGACCGTTCCTCTGACTGGTTCTTTAACTGTTTCTCTGACTGTTCCTCAGACTGTTCCTTTAACTGTTTCTCTGACCGTTCCTCTGACTGTTCCTTTAACTGTTCCTCTGACTGTTCCTCTGACTGTTCTTCTGACTGTTCCTTTAACTGTTTCTCTGACTGTTCCTCTGACTGTTCCTTTAACTGTTTCTCTGACTGTTCCTCTGACTGTTCCTTTAACTGTTTCTCTGACTGTTCTTCTGACTGTTCCTTTAACTGTTTCTCTGACTGTTCCTTTAACTGTTTCTCTGACTGTTCCTCTGACTGTTCCTTTAACTGTTTCTCTGACTGTTCCTCTGACTGTTCCTTTAACTGTTTCTCTGACTGTTCTTCTGACTGTTCCTTTAACTGTTTCTCTGACCGTTCCTCTGACTGTTCCTTTAACTGTTCCTCTGACTGTTTCTTTGCTCTGTGCTCAGGGTGACCCAGTGTGTCTCTGTCCAGGACAGATTAGAGGCTGCGTCAGTCCTGGTTGACCCAGCAGGACTCATTGATCTGCACTCACTCTGTGTTTGACTGAGCTCCAGCTCACTGCCAGCAGACAGATGCCTGGAATTCTTCTGAAGGCAGAGCTGTGTACCTGGAGCTACGTCTTCACTCACCCTCAGAGGTGAAAAGTTCATGTGTATTTGTGAGGCTGCAGAGGGAGGCCTGCAGTAGCAGGCTGGTCTCCAGATGTTGACGTCGCCTGGGGAAACTTGTGGCTTTTTTTTCTCATTAAGTGCAGATTTCTAAAAACTCTGTGCTCTCATTCCTTCAGAGCAGAGAATGTCTTCTTCACCGGCTCTCACAACACATCATGGTGAGACGATGAGTGGTTTCAGCTCATTTCCATACAGTATGAAAATCACTTTGTAGATTTGACACATGCTTTAAATATTTCAACTGAACCATGGACTTTGTGTGCAATTTGTACAGTGCATGTGCACAAAGTGGCAACACAAGCTTCCATGAAGCATCACAGTCTGAAAGTTTTAACACTAAAAGATTCTTCTACCTGTCATAGAGCTGTGCCTGGAGCTGAGAGGGTTAATCGGCACTGTGACTGTAATTTATATGTGAAAGTCCCACTCCAGCTTTAAATGTCCTGTAAACAGCAAACCTGGTTTCCATAATCAGAGTAGGGGATCAGAGAAACCTAATTTTCTCCAGGTGGAGTTCTCCTGGAGGACCTGTTTCTCCCTCTACACAGGTGAGAGGGTTTCTAATCCGCTGTTTACACCTGAGCAGGACAAAATACTTTAGACAGGGACAGTAACAGAGGGGAAGGAGAGATCATTTACCTGAGAGGTGCATCTGTAGTCACAGTAAATCCTCCTATCAGAGGTCCCCATGAACACTCAGCACCTCCTCTCCTCACTCCTCGAACCCCCTCACATGTCTGACCAGCTCTGACTTTGACTCTCAGGTCACTTCTTCACCTGCTCTCCTTCACTGATGAAACAGATGTAGAACTGAGTCCTGACACCGAGTCTCTACTGACCTGGATCTGAAACTGATGTTGGATAAAAGTTTAAATGAGTGAATGTGAATGAACGCAGGCTGAGACAGACTCGCAGTGACCAGGTAACTTCAGGTGAACACAGAGAGAAACCAACAGTAGAGTCTCTGAATAACTGGAGCCTTTTATTTAAACCTGTTTGTTTTTACTGTTTAAACTGATTTATAATGTGTGTTTTGATCAGTGTGTGTAGTTGTTCTGATCGGTGTGTGTTCTGATCAGTGTGTGTAGTTGTTCTGATCAGTGTGTGTAGTTGTTCTGATCGGTGTGTGTTCTGATCGGTGTGTTGTTCTGATCAGTGTGTGTTGTTCTGATCGGTGTGTGTTGACCGACTGTCTCATGTTTTCCATCTGGTTCTGTGGCTGAGCTCTGTTTATAGAAAACTCTGCTCAAACATCAAACCCACAGACATGAACTTTCTTTCCTACAGCAGCTGATGTTTGACACCAGTTTAAACTGGACTACTGTTAATTTTATTAACCTGAGCTTCAAAGACTCAGTTCTTCATCTGAACAGGTTGATGTTGGAGACAGCTGTTTTTAATGTCGTCTCTTCTACAGTTAATGAAAACATAGTTAACCCTGTAATGCCTGACCCCAGAAATAATGGGGAAAAAAATTCTGATTTCTTGAATCTGGAACCTTTATTTGGCCCTTTCACAAAATTTGAAAAAAAAAGTTACAAAAAATTATTTGCATATAGGTTTTTCCAAATTTTATACATGATTTTACTACATACTACAATGCAAAAAAATATGTAATTATAACTTGCTTCAACAGATTAAGTGTTCATGTTAGAATATTACTAAAAATTTCAAAGAAAATGTCACTGGAAAATCGTAAAAATCACAATTTTCTTTACCTTGATCCAGTGAGTTGGGAACTATCTGAAGGTGGCCAACTTGGATTGTCCCATGTACTGTGTTTGAATTGTTTGGATACAAGAGGGTTTTGAGTGAAGTTTTTACCATAAGGTGATGCAATAGGTCTCAGAAATGCTTGTATCAAATTTGATGCATTTGGCATTATAGGGTTAAACTCTTCTCTGACAGAAGGACTGAGTCTCTACAGTCACATTCAGGGCCCACATCCTCCAGAGGACCTGGTCTAAGAAGGTGTGGCCCTTATTTTCATTACTGGTGAGCAATGAATCTTGGGATATGTTGGACCATGAAGGATCCTCCTGTTGGAGCCTGTGTGGTCCAGGTAAAGAAGGACACACCTGGTGGAGCCTTTGAACCGGGACAGTCTTGTCTCTGTGACCCAGTCTGTCTTTAAACGCAGTGTGTGTGTGTGTGAGTGTGTGCGTGTGTGCATGTGGAATGTGTGTAGAGTGTATGTGTGTGTGTGTGCGTGTGTGTAGAATGTGTGTAGAGTGTGTGTGTGTGTGTGTGTGTGTGTGTGTTGGCGTGTAGAATGTGTGTAGAGTGTGTGTGGGTGTGTAGAGTGTGTTTTATCCTCAGCTGTGGAGTCTCCAGGACTCGGGGATGGAGCTGACGTCTGGTCCACATCAGTGTGTTCAGGAGACAGTGATCTGAACATGACACCAGACTTGTACTGCAGCCGACGCCGGTGTGTTCACAGAGGTGAAATAGACAACTGCCTTAAATGTTGGCCGGCCAAGGGGCAGCCAGGGGCCAGCCAGGGGCCAGCCAGGGGCCAACCAGGGGCCAACCAGGGGCCAACCACTCAGAAAATATATGAATTCCTGAGCAAAGTGTCAGTCAGCTGTCAGAGCTCTGAGGATGAGGAAACAGCAGCAGAGCTCCACAAACACAGAGGGTTGGTTGTTAAATATATGGATCCTGGTGGAGTTAGAAAGGACAAATAGTAAGGCAAATATAGGACAGGTAATATCTGAGCTGCTGTGAGGAGTCTGGAACCAGGTTTTTGGAGTGACCACACAGACCTGTTTGGTTCTTTGTTTCTCACATAACAGAATAATTCAGGTGAATATTTGGGCCACGTATCTGTGTTTCTTCTTAATGATCTGCTCAGCTGTTTGTCATGAGACTTAATATGTAGCTGTTGGCTTCTGGTGTCCAGGGGCCTCAGTGGATCTTGTGTCCAGGGACAGTTGTCTGTTTTTCCAGTTTGACTGTTGATCTTTTTAAATGCATTTTTTATTTGTTATTTTTAAATTCAAAGTGATCTTCTTTATGGACAAATAATGTGAGAATAATTATTTACAAGATCTTTTCAAAGCTTTGTCACTGAACGTGTCCTGATCTGTCTCTCAGTCCCTGTCCCCCTTCACAACATGTACCTCTTCACAACCTGTACCTCTTCACAACCTGCACCTGCAGTACTAGATGACCAAAAAAAGGTTTATTCCAACCAAACTCTACTGTCTGTGTAACGATTCAATGTGGTTGTTACGAATTGTACGTTGGACAGTTTGTGTAATTATCATAAGGTAAAATAGATGGACTCACGTGATGTCACAGGGTGTGAACCAGATGTGGTTCCAGAGAGGTTGGTTGATGAACGTGTTTGTTGGTGAGACACTGAACAGACTGTGGTTTGTTTTCTGAGTCTGTTAAAATGGAAATTTCACTCCCTCATCTTTGATGTATTGTGTCACTCTAAAAGCTCGAGTCCCTGGAAGAGCTGAGAACGCAAAGGCTGCTGGGAGTTTTCTCAGTGTCAGGGTTACGGTCATCTGCAGCTGCTGTCAGAACCATGTCTCCAAAATCTGGATCCAGATTGTTTTAGGTCCAGAAAAACATTAGTATCTGGATCATGTTGGAGCTGCAGACATAAAAAAGACTCTGAACAGTGTGTCTGTGTGTGTGTGTGTGTGTGTGTGTGTGTGTGTGTGTCTGTGTGTGTGTCTGTGTGTGTCTGTGCGCCCCCTGCAGGTGTGTGAGGAGGGGGCTGTGCAGCAGGCGTCACTCTCTGTGGACGCTGCTCATCCTGCTCCTGGTCTGCGTCGCCTTCCAGACGTTTGTCACCCGCTCAGCCAGGTAACAGTTCACACACTGATCTGCTCCACCTGTTGACTGAAGTTATGATGTAATGAATCAATTCATGTGACATCATCAGAGTGTTTAGACTGTGTGTGTGTGATCTACTGAATCATGAAACCTGCTAATGTCTGTCTTTGTCATCGACCAGCAGTGATGCTCGCTGCAGTGAGACGAGTGTTATTCAGTGTCACAGCAGAAACATCAGATACAGCAGAGTGTTTATAATGTGAGACAGACACAGGTCAAACAGGAATTATTGATCTAATCTCAAGAACATGACATCAGAAAATAGGAATTAACATTAAATGATTTTATGTTTAAAATCAGATTTTATTTATGCTGATGAGACGTTCAGGGTAAATCGTAGTTTTAAAGTAATCTTTTCCGTGTGTGACGAGAAAACAAGTGAATTTTCTGGTGTCATGAGACTTTCAGAAACCAAAATAGACTGGATCAGGCTCTGCTGTAAACCACGTGAGAGCTGCACATCAGGTCTCATCAGACTGACTCTGGTTTCTTCCAGGAGCGACAAACTGACACAATTACCACATCTGAGATTCACCTTCAGCAAACACCTGAGTCCTTCTCTGCAAAATGTCTGGGCAGGACTTCGTTCTTCAGCGGCAGTGAACCAGGACACGAGGGAGCTACTGACCGACAGACCTTCAGATCCTCAGAAGGGGGGCCATGGAAAACCACCAGAAGTAAATGTGTTGAGACGTGTGGATAAAACCCTGGACCTTAATAAAGGTTCTCAGATGGTGGGAAGAGAGCTGCTGGATCCAGGTTACCTGGTCCTGCACAGTACTAGGAAACGTTTGACCGCAGGCACAGACCAAAGGTTCGTCCACAGCCCTGCTCCCTCCAGTGTCCGTCCTGAAGCAACCTGCCGCTCAAAGTCTCACATTGTTTTCCTCAAGACACACAAAACAGCCAGCAGCACCATCTTAAACATCCTGTATCGCTACGGTGAGAGCAGGAACTTGACCTTTGCCCTCCCAGTGAACAAACACAGCCAGCTGTTTTACCCATTCTTCTTTGCGTCACACTTCGTGGAGGGCGTTAGCAGCAGGACTGTGAGGGAGTTTCACATCATGTGCAACCACATGAGGTTCAGAAAACCTGAGGTGAGTTCATCACAAAGTCATTCAACTTGTTTTACTGAACTTTAGCTGGTTTACATTTGGACCACAAGCTGGAACCAGACTCGCTGTGAGCCAGACTCACTGTGAGGGCCCCTCAGGGCTGAGTGTGGGTGAGGTAGAGCTGGGTGTACTGTGCATGTTCCAACTTCTGGACACTACATATAGAATAGCATCAGTACGAGGTGAAACTCTGTGGGTTTTAAAAGGGGATTCACCACTTTCTTTAGCTTCTCTTATAAAACCCAGATACTTTGTTAAATTTAATTCAGTGACAGTGAAGCAGAACTCAATTTTTTTTCAACATGTGATTATAAACCTCCACCTGTCATATGTCGTAGGTGTCAAAAGTGATGCCTGAGGACACCTTCTACTTCTCCATCCTGAGGCATCCTGTGGCTATGATGGAGTCAATCTTTATTTACTACAAGAGTATTCCCGCCTTCCACAAGACTCGCAGTTTGGACGACTTCCTGGACAACGGCTGGAGAAACTACAACTCATCAGTGACCAACAACCACTATGCTCACAACATCCTGGCCTTTGACTTTGGCTATGACAACAACGTGGCAGCTGATGCTGAAGACCTTGAGGACAGAGCCAGCAGGGCTGTTGCGGCCATCGAACGGGACTTCCACCTCATTCTTATTTCTGAATACTTTGACGAGTCCATGATCTTGCTGAAACACGCCCTGTGCTGGTCCCTGGAGGACGTGGTTTCCTTTAAGCTCAACAGTCGCAGTGAAAAAACTCGCCACCAACTTTCTCCAAACACTCCAGAGAAAATTAAGAGGTGGAACGCTTTGGACTGGAGGATCTACCTGCACTTCAACACCACCTTCTGGCACAAAGTGGATAGACTGGTTGGCCAAGAGCAGATGCGGAGGGAAGTAACTCAGCTGAAAGAGCTGCAGGTCAAACTAGCAAACACCTGCCTGAAAGACGGCGGAGCGGTCGACCCGTCCCAGATAAAAGACGCTGGGCTGAAGCCATTCCAGTACGGAGCAGCCGTCATTCAGGGCTATAACCTGAACCCACACATAGACACACAAACCAAAACAAAATGTCAAAGACTAATAACTCCAGAACTGCAGTATACAGAGCGTCTGTACACCCAGCAGTTCCCTGCACTAGCTACTAAGCTAGCAACAAAGATGGTTCATCCACAGCATCAGCGCTCAGACAGAACCGACGTGATGGGAGCGGTCTGGGCCAGGGGAGCCCACCACAGACAGGTCATACGACACAGAATCCCAAATCTGAGGAACCAAAAGGCCTCCACAAGTGCCCTGTTAACAGAAACTAAGACGAGTCTGCCGTGAGAGGACCTGACTGACTGCAGCTGTTCACAGCAAACTCTGTATGACTTTACTGTTCCTGTAGCCTGACCAGGAGTGAAGCTGCAAATATAAAGTGTTCCTGTAGGTGGTGCTAGAGGGACTGTTACAGTGCTCAGAATGGAAAGAGTACATCAGCCAATGACAGCTCTTTGAGGAGGAAATGATGTCATGGAGTCACCTGACAGAAGTCAGTCAAGAATTCATCGTGTTTGTCCTCGTTTGACCAGGAATATTTCTCATGTTAGTGCCTTCCAGCAGAAGTTATTATTAATTCTGATCCGCTGCCTCTATAATTAAGGTTTGGTTAAATTAAACCTGCAGGATTAACACAAGGAAACAGTCGAGATTATGGTTATAAGAAACCAAAGTTCAGGATCAGTTATCCTCTCAACCAACACCATCCTCCGGCTCTGTGACGGTTACAGATGTTACTCCCACAACTGCTTCTCAGAGACCACAGTCATTATTCACAGTCTCTCCACAGACAGTCTCCCATCATCAGATTTACAGAAACCTGGCCATTACTTTTCAGTGAACTTTGTCATGGACCAAAGTATTTGTCATCATCATTTAATATTAGACAAACTCGGCTACATTCAGTCCAGCAGCAGTGAATCCCACCTTTATGCTGCTCATCATAGACACAGTGATGATTCAGCTGTCATGGTTAAGGCGACAGCGAGCAGCGGTATAGTCTTTCAACTGACATCAACCTTTCTATAAGAACAATCTCATGACTGAGCTGGGGTCAGGACGTGGTTAGCCTAGCTTTGCGTAAAGACAGGAGGCGGGGTAACAGCCTGGTTGTATCCAGAGGAAAGAAAAAACCCTTCCAACACCTTAAAACTCATCTATTAACACTGAGCTCTCTGTGGAGGTTTGGGTTTTTGGGGTCTGTAGAGGTACAGAGGTACCAAACCTGTAAACCTAAAGACACACTGTCAGAAACACTGCTGGACCCGTTTTAGTCTAAAACTCCAGGGTTGTGTTGTAGTCTGGACGGATACAAACAGAGACCATTGGAAATGATGACGTAGCTGCCCATGGTGGCTCCTGATTGGCTGTTATCAGCCTGGACTACCAGTGGTGAAACAACATGGAGAATGAATGAAAGTGTTACTGACCACCAGGAACCAGGCTAGCTGTTTCCCCCTGCTTTCAGTCTTTGAGCTAAATTATGTTAACAACACCTTGATTCGAGCTCTGTACACAGACTGATTTCCTTCTCCACAGGTCGACCCAGTTTTTAAAGAGGATCCCTGATCTGTCGGAATAATCATCTGTGAATTCAAGTTTATCAACACAGACTGATTTTTATTTCTGATAAACCAGGATGTGAAGACTTCAAACATCAAACATTCTAGATGTTATTATATTTAGAGTTTTTATTCTTAAAATATTAAATAATAAGTATTTTATTTGATTAAAATTATGTTTTCAGTCTTTACTTTAGTTAAGAGCTGAAAATCAAGTGAAGTTTGATCAAAGCTTCATATGAATGATTTTTAAAAATACTGTTTCTCAGTAAAAATGTGCTATATATGTTTTTAATCTGTGCTGAATAAAATAGATCTGAGTTGTTGTATAGGATCAGTCCTCCAACCACTCCTCTAACCACTCCTCCAACCAGCACTCCAACCACTCCTCTAACCAGTCCTTATACTAGTCCTCTAACCACTCCCCTAGCCAGTCCTCTAACCAGTCCTCAAACTAGTCCACCAACCACTCCTTCAACCATCAACCCTCTGATTTGACCCAGAGCAGTGTCTCCCCTACGGCAGCAGGTGTACCACACCTTGGTTGTCACAGTTACAATAATAAACACACGGACTGTACAGAGATTGGTGTACCTACCTTCATCACCATGGTTACTATAATAATGGTCATGGCTTGGTTAGGTTCAGGAAAAGATGGTGGTATGGGTTAAAATAAGTACTTCCTCAAAATTAGATGATCTTTGTTGTCATGGTTACAATAATAACAGTGAATGGTCAAGGATAATAGAAACAACATAAACTGCTCCTGTCACATGGGAATCGAACACCGCTCTCCTGTGTCATATTCATCCATCCACCCCAACCTGGACTTTGTCGCTCTATGAACTAACCCTAACCCTAACCCAGCTCCTCTGTAAAACCTGAAATGTTAAATTAAATAACAACATGGAGTTCAGCGCTGACCTTTAAGCAGCCTGTATATTGTGGAGATGATATAAATATATTTAATAAATAAATATGGATCCATATTTTACCAGTTGTCAAAATTCAGCAGAATAAACTCTGGTACCATGAAACATGTTCACATTCACCACATTGGTTTTCAAGCACAACTTCCAGATATAAAGCCCAAGAACCCACCTTTAGTTTGGTCTCTGTGAGACTCGGAGGATCAGGTCCAGACCAGCAGCCCTCAGTCCTCTGAAGGACAAATGTTGAACTGCTGAATTGTCAATATTAGTTTATGGTCTGTTCATTATTTCACTTGACTTCCTGGTTTTGTTTCTACCTGAGCAGAATAAAGGACTGAACCAGAGGAACGTCTCCTGAACCCTTCTGTTAAGGGGGGTGGGGGGTATCTTTAAAACACTGCACGTTTATAAAGTTTGTAGTTTTGTCTTTGACAGAGAAGAAAAGCTCAGATTGAACCGATGACGGATTCCAGCAGTGTCATGAATATTGTTCATCATAAATTGGAGTCGTTCAACACAACAACACAATTTTGTTAAACTGTCGTTTTAATGACAGAATAAAAACACAAGTTAACATCTGAACCTGATCAACAAACATCCAGTGACAGACAACAGAGATATCCTGTCTCCCTTTGTCTGTACAAAAGCACTGAGAATCTGGGTTAAATCCTCCTGTAACTTTACAGGTCTAGTTATAAATGCAGTGGGCAGATTACCACCAGATGTAGGTGCAGTGTTTTAAACTGTGGATACTTTATAAAGTCTCAGCTGATCCAGAGCAGACTCTGTGTTTAAGCTGCAGTCTCAGATTTCTCCTGTTAGAGACTCAAATACTTTCTCCTGTTATTACAGTTCAGCCTGGTGCTGTGGTTAGAGAACATTACACTCAGTTATTCTGCAGGCCGAGTCTGCAATTAACGTGTGCGTGTGTATCTTTGTGCTGTGGAGTGAGTGTTTTTGGTGTTGAAATGCATGCTGGGAAATGCTTAAGCCTCCAGTTTCAGAACTGAATGAAGCAGAATTGTGATTCAGCCACTAGATGGTGCTGTTGCCCTCATCATGAAATGTGGCTGATGTCTGACCCCCAGTGTTTGGTGGCTGTAACTACACTCAATACTATTTCAGCTGAGTGTGTTTAACAAGATAGACTCTGATGTGTGTGTGTGTGTGTGTGTGTGTGTGTGTGTGTGTGTGTGTGTGTGTGTGTGTATTAGTGTGTATAGCGAGTTAGAATCATTTATAATTTTCTTCCTTACTGACATCAAAGTGAAACAACAGATGTTTCAGTTTTTACTGATCAAATACATGTTGACTTGATGGTCACATGACTGACAAGAGCAGCAAAGCTAATGTGCTAATGGCTGCTGTTTCAGCTGTGGTGTTGACAGTGTTGTTCTGTGAGCGTTCATGTCCTTACAGAACCATATCTTCTCCAAGAGGCTGCTGCTGTTTCTCTCAACATGTGCTTGGTTTACTATGTAGTAATAATCTGAGGATTCCTGCATACAACTCAAAATGTTTGAGGAATCAAACCAGCTCTCTCCATCCAAACATGTGACCTCACTAGAGTCTAGTTGAGGTCTCTGGCTCAGTCCTGCTGACCTTTGAACCTGGTTGACCTCGATGACCAAACCAAAGCTTCTAAAATACCACTGTTGAACTGTTGGACCAGGAAAAGATTTTTCAGATCGTAGTTGATTCTTCAAACAGGAGAACTGATGAAAATCAAAGTCTAGAAATGATTCAAAAGCATTTTTTTTTTAAGATTTGTAATTGTAATTAACTGTAATTAACAGAATCTCTTACAGGATGTTTATGGTGTATAGCAAGCATCTACAGTTTGTTACAATGAGATAGATCGCATATTACAGAGGGAACATACTGTACATAATCTTACAAATACACCACAAGGATGATTTCTAAACATCAGAAGAGATAATAAGAAAAGAAAAAATAATCATAATAAAAAATAAAATATATAAAATCTAAACAAAATAAAAATATAACATGAACTTTTCCCATCCCACCCCCCACCCTCCTCCCTTGTATGGTTCTCAATTTCCTTACCTTTACATACTTACACCGTCTATAGTTTATACATACACCCTTCTGTACACATTTATATATATGTGGATCAGCGCACTACTCACAATAAATACATCATTGAGTAAATTTAAACAGGAAGGATCACAGAGGGCTAATTTGAAGCTGATCTGGGAAGAGTTGCACCATCACTGTCAGCCAACTCCAGAAAAGGCAAAATGTTTATGAAGGGGCCCCAGATTTTTTCAAAGGCTGCATACTTCCCTCTCACATTGTATAATATCTTTTCAGGTGTGCAGTAGGACACAAGCTCATTAATCCAGTGTCTAATTGATGGAGAATTTTCAGATTTCCAGTTAACCAGGATACATTTTTTCACTGCAGTGTCCGCAAGTAAAATAAAGTATTTCTTATAAAAGTTCACATTAACTGAGCTTGTGTCCCTCAGAATCCATAGTTTTGGGTCCTGTTCAATTTGAGTTACTGTTACCCTTGATGTTAATTCAATGGCATGTTTCCAAAATTCTTCTAATACTGGGCAACTCCATAGCATGTGTAGAAGGTCACCATCGGTCGCTTTACATCTCTGACATCTGGAGGGAATGTTGCTGTCTATTTTATGTAACCTGTAGGGGATGTAGTCAGTCCTATGAAATATATTAAATTGAATTTGTCTGTGTTTTGTGGAGATTAAAACAGTCTGTGTTTGTTCCAATAGCTGGTGCCATTTCTCCTCCTCATAAGCACAGCCTAAGTCTGCTTCCCATTTTCCTTTTGTAGATGCTTTATCATAAACAGGTAACTTTCCATTAATGATACGATATATAGAATATGTTATTCCTTTTGTTGAACTGTGTAGTTTGTTACATAAATGGATTTCAAGAGTTTCTTTTGGGATATCTGGGAATGTTTCTTTAGATTTCTCCTTAACCCAGTCTCTTATTTGTAGGAATTTGAAGAGACTATATTTAGGAAGATTGAATTTTTCATTTAGTTGTTGAAAGTTAGCAAACATATCATTAATGTATAAATCAGCAACTGTTTGGATTTTCCTGTCCCTCCACCCCCGCAATATTAAGTCAGCGATGTGGTGTGAGAGACTGGGATTACCCCACAAAGGTGTCCTTCTAAGAAAAGAAATATCTGTATCCAGAGGTGAGTGAGAAACTTTTTTTTGTACCTATAAATGGAACATCCTTTAAAGGCATAGACTTCATCTCATGTTGTTCTATTGGGACCCATCTAACTTCACTGCTCTCTGCATGCAGCCAAATCCAAATTGATCGGTACTGAGAGGCAAGATAATAATTCCGAAAGTTTGGTAAGTTAAGTCCTCCCCTTGAATATGGAGCCTGCAGAAAAATTAGTTTGACCCAAGGGTTTTTCTTTTGCCATATGAAAGGAGTTATAATTTTGTTAAGCTCTTTGAAGAAACTCTTGGGAACATTTATAACTAGACATTGAAATAGGTAAATAAACTTAGGCAAAATATTCATTTTGATGGTATTAATTCTGCCTATGAGAGACAATGGAAGATCCATCCATCTTTGAAGGTTAAGTTTGGTTTGTTCCAGTAATTTTATATAGTTCTGTTTAAATATATGCTCATCTGATTTGCCTATTTGTATACCCAAATATTTGAAACCATTGCACCATATCAAGTCAGTAATTTTTCTGAAAAGGCTTTATAATACTCGACAGGGAAGCCGTCTGGCCCAGAGGCCTTATTATTTTGTAAAGAGTTAATGGCTTGGAGTACCTCCATTTCAGATATGTCTGCATCAAGGAATTCTCTATCCTCATCTTGTAATTTAGGAAGGGTTATTCCATCCATAAACCTTTTGGCTCCAATATTGTCAGCATCCTGCTCGGTTTTATATAAATTATCATAAAATTGTTTGAATTCTGCATTTATGGATGCTGAATCATCAAGGAGTCTGCCATCCTCTGTTAATGTTGAGTGTATGAATTTTTCCGATGTTTCCTTTCTAATTTGCCAAACCAAGAGCTTACTTGTTTTGTTCCCAAATTCATAATAGTGATACCTAGTTCTGGCCATTGCTGCTTCCTCTTTATTGGTGCATAGATTGTGATACTGCAACCTTGTTTTTGTTAATGCATTTAGATGTTCTTCCTTTTTAGTAGCAATGTAGCCCTGTGCCAGCTTTTTCATATCACTTTCCAATGTAGTTAGTGTCTCTTTTAATTTTTTTTTTTACCTTATGAGCACTATAAGATAAGACCTGACCTCTCATATAGGCTTTAAGAGCCTCCCAAATATTGGCATGTGACCATGAGTTTGAATTGGCATCAAGAAATATTTCAATATGCGTGGTCATATATGAGATAAATTCAGGGTCTTTTGACATGTAATTTTTAAATCTCCACCTATGGATTGTGGGCTGTGGAGTGTTAATTACCCAGGAGAGTTTGATAGGATTATGATCCGAGAAAGTAGCTGCTAAATAGGAGCATTCTATCACCATGGACATCATATTTTGCGGCACTAAAAACATGTCAATTCTAGAATGTGACTTATGTGCTGGTGAAAAGAAAGAAAAATCTCTCTGATTCGGATAGAGGTTTCGCCATACGTCAACTATGCCTATATCTTTCATACCTTGGTTTAGTGCTGTTGCCGCTTTTGATGGTGAAGTTGTTTTGGGTGAAGATCAATCCAAAAAAGGGTTTAGGACCAAATTAAAGTCTCCACCCACAACACATTGACCCCCAATTGTAGCCAGCTTCATAATCAGATTGTTAAAAAACACAGGGTCGTCGTAGTTAGGGCCATATATATTCACCAAGGCTATCTTGCTCCTATTTATTTCACAATCTACAAGCAAAAATCTACCGTTTTTATCCTTTTCAACTGAATTTAATTTAAAGTTCACGTGTTTGTTAATGAGCAGGGTGATACCTCTTGCTTTTGAGGAATAGGAGGAGTAGAAAACATTACCCACCCAGTCCCTGCGCAGTTTCAAGTGTTCTGTGTCAGTGAGGTGGCTTTTTTGAATAAAGGCAATATCTATTTTCTGCCTCTTTAAATATCTCAACATTTTTTTCCTCCTAATTGGTGAATTGACCCCTTTAATATTCCACGATATACATGTTAATTGACCCATAGTGTAAGTAGTACTTCTTATAGATGTCTCGGCAGAACAAGTGTCATGGTAATTAGCTTTAAGGATGCCTGGTTGTATTCCTGCCCTGAGTTTGGAGGTGGTAAAACAATGAACATGAGTATAGTTATAAGAATCAACCTGGACCAAAGAATATTCTGGACATATGTGTAATTCAATTCAATTCAATTCAATTTTATTTGTATAGCGCCAAATCATAATATACATTATCTCAAGGCACTTTACAGGGTAAAGTCAAGACCTTACTTTGTTACAGAGAAAAACTCAACAGTTCCCACAACGAGCAAGCGTGTAAGTAGTTCGAGTTGTAGTGAGAAACCATACATAACCCCAAAACATTAACGTAAAAACCTGCCTAGTAAAACCCCTGTAACAAAACCACATTAGGTAGGTAACTCTCTTACACAACAGTGGTGGCTCCAGCAACTGCTGAAAGTTCAAACTGGGCACTCATAACATTTTGTATATGGCAAAGTTTTGAAGGCGTTATTGATAACACAGATTTGGATAAAGATTAAAGAGGTTAGTTAAGTAGAATGTGACCCCCTTCTAGCACTGGGATGTAAAATATGACACATCATGTTCGTATGCCTGCATGCAGGGCCTGCAGTGTTATAAATCTGTACATAGTCATAATTGAACAATGGACAATTGACCATGTATCAGTAATCAGATGCAGGTTCCCAGACTAGTTATTCTGAACATTTAAAGATAACAGGGTTACTATGTCACGTCTTGGTGCAAACTTTCCTTTAAGTGACTTTTTCCCTCTCAATTTCAAGGTGGGAATCACACCCCTTTTCATCAGCGTCTATAATGTGGACTGTGTACTGCAGTCATTTTTGTCAGCTTGCTACTCACTTGGCAGTTCTTTCAGATAGTGTTGTGCTTCGGCTGGAGTGGAGAAAAACTTGACGGAGCCCTGGTGTTTAATGCGAAGCTGGGCTGGGTAAATCAGCACCTATTCCACCCCCTGCTCTTGCAGCCTCCGCTTCACGTCAAGGAACTCATCTCTCCCATGCTGCAGGTCTGCGCTGTAATCCGGGTAGAACGATATCTTTTTATTCTCGTATGTCATCTCTGCTTTACTTCTGGCCAGCCAAAGGACTTTCTCTTTGTCTCTGAAGTTCAGGAACTTGGCGATGAGGGGCCGTGGTCTGTCCGAGTTCTTCCCAATGCGGTGCGCTCTTTCCAGAGTGACGGGTGATGTGAAGTTGTCATTACCCAGGACTTGTGGTATAAACTTTTCCAAAAATCCTACAGCATCACGACTGTCTGCCTTTTCCGGCACATTCAGTATCCAAATGTTAGATCTCCTGCTGCGGTTTTCTAGGTCGTCAGTTTTGTCTTTGAGGTGCGTTATCAGTTTCTCCATTTTGCCGACATGGTCCTGTGCATCTTTGATGTCGTCTTCATTGCACTCACTCGTGTTTCCATCCCTCGACCTGGTCTGACAGTGTGGAGAGTGAGGATTTGATTTTCACTAATGTTGTTTGTATGCTGGCTGTTTTTTTGTCAATATGTTTTGTGAGATCTGCTTTAGTTTCTTGAATAGCATCGAGAAGCTGGCTGAAGGATATTTCTTCCTTTTCCCTGTCCGCCATGTTTCTTGTGGTTGCCTCGTGCAAGTGTTGTGAAGTTTGAGTGGTATTTCTTAAATTGTAGCTTGTCATGCAAAAAAAGTTCTTAACGGCTTCGCCTCTTGCATAAAATCCAAAGTTATGAGAGGTTAAATCAGGATAAAGGCAGAAACTAGCGCCTACCACCGAGAGCTCACGAATACACGTCTGCACTCCTCCGCTGCATCCAGAAGTCTCCATTTCAAAAGCATTTTTGACAATTTTAAAGTCACATGTAAAAAGAACTGAAGTGAAACCAGGACACAATCTGGAAAAGGTTGATCTGAATCTCAGACAAAACAGAACATCTGCAGGTCCAGAGAAGATGTCATCAGGTGGTATCAGAGTCTGGAAAACAAAAGGTGTGTGAGGAAAAGTATTCAGTGCAAAACTAGACCAGTCATATTCTGCAATCGACCAATCAGTTGTTGTGGTCAAGTCTAAGCTGGCTTTAATGTGGTCAGGTAGCTGCTGTAGCTTGTTAGCTGGTTAGCAGGACAGTGTTTCAGGTGTTTCCTTCATGTTTTACACCTTTCATCAGTAATAAAACCTTTGGGCGGAGTCCAGTCTGTGGGAGGAGCTACGTCTGAAGCTCCTGGGGAATAAAGAGTACGTGAAAATAGAAAAAACTGCTGCTTCTTTGGCTCAGTGGCATCAAGCAGAGCTGCAGCATGTTGGCAGTGATGATTAGCATGACTATCATCCAGAGGGGGGGTGCTCCAGTGTATCTGTGCTAACTCCACCACTGCCTCTGATTACAAACATCCAGGCTGCTCTGATTTATTCTACACCAGAACACAGAGGAACTGTAAAGAGGACGTTCTGAATTATGACGGTTCTCTGACAGCAGAGAACATTTTTGGTATTTTGGATTAACACTGAGTCACTGAGCTGCAGGTTCAGTGCTGAGGTGAGACAAGCCACAGTCCAGGTTGTGTTCATCCTCTGGGACCATGAACAACCTCATCTCATAGAGACAGATCACCTTTGAAACGGTGTCTTGGTGCAGCAGCAAGCTGCAGTGGTCTGTTCTTCCAGTGAAACAGTGAGATGTGTCTGTCACACACTAGCTGACACACAGAGACCTGTAGGCCACAGTGCTGACCACTGTACCACCGTCCTCCCTCCAGCAAGACCTGAGTAACCAATCACAGTCCACCTGGGTCAATCAGCCCCACAGGCCTATTGGGTTTTAAAGGGTTAAATAATTGTGCTTTGATTGGTTGTCTGTTTTGTGTATGTGTTCATGCAGGGACAACTCGATAAGATTATGTATTAAATCTTACTGTGTGTGTTGCTCCCTGATGTGTTGTCTCAGAGTTCCTCTCTGGTCCACTGGGGGGCGCTGTCTGCTCATCTGTGCAGTGTGGGACTGATCAGATTCATGAAGCTGCACCAACAGATATGAATGTGTAATGTGGAGCTGAACTAATCCAACAGTGAGAAACACACCAGAGTTATATATAGGGGCAGTGTGTGTTATCATGATGACATCATTATCTCAGTGTGTCCATTGTCAGTTGATGTGAGCGCTGCAGCAGCTGATTCTGCATTTCTCTCATGTTCACACACTGACACACAGAGAGGATTCTGGGAATGGAAATTATCCCCATAATGAACAGGATGGAAACTGGAGTGGGACACACACACACACACACACACACACACACAGTGATGTGATTTTGGAGACAGAGTGCTGCTTCCTGTTTGCATGTGTGTCAGTGTTGAAATGAAGTGTCTCACAGCCTCACACACACCTACTCAAACTGCTGTCATTGTTAGGTTCATAATGACAACTCACAAGACTAATACACACAAACACACACACACACCCTTTAGGCAGATTCTCTCCTTGTGTCATATCAGTTAATGCTGCTTCTTCCAACACACTCATCTCCTCCTCAGCTCCTGACTTCCCTCCATCCTCCTGCTCAGTGGTTTATTCTTCTCTTTATATTCATGTGTTTTCAGGACATGTGACAGACCTGACCCTGGTTTCCTGCAGGTTTGTGGTCTGAGAAGATGAACCACATTCAGCTTTAAATCATCTGCTGTGTCTCAGTTTACGTCTCATCCTTCAGAAGTTCATCTGCAGACCGACTGTATCAAAGGCTCCTTCAGATGTGTCCTTCTTTTCTTGGTCAACGAAAGATCATGGTCCAACTTATCCCAAGATTCATTGTATCAGTAATAAAAAATAATCTATCATCAAACAGCACAGACAGACAGTCTGAGGATCACATTGTTAATGTCAGTATTGTGTTTCAGCTCAGTTCAACAGCGACAGTACAACTGTTAAACCAAGGACCTTAAAACCTCAAGTTACTATGAAGAAAAGTTAGCTGTTGTCAAGGTTGCTAGGCAATGGGAACTGCGCTTTGCAACACAACAGTAAGGGCGGGAACAGCTGGTGATGCAAAGAGAAAATCCTCAGTAGACCACACCGTCTCATTTCAGTTCGGTCTTCATGGTCTTTGTAGACCAGGTCTTCTGAAGGAGGTGGCCCCTGAACTGGGACACAGCTGTTATCAGACATTCTCAGCTCTGACTCCCAGCAGAAAGTGACACAGTCTGAATCACTCATGTGACTGAACCCAGCTGATACAGACATGGACAGTGTCATCAGTCAGTTGTGCTGTTTATCACAGACAAAGTGTCAGGAGAGAAATGTTTGAGGTCTCTGTTACACCACAGAGCACTGACATGCTCCACCCACTACATTCACTGTAACCAACCATAAACTGTTTTGGCAACAACTGATATGACATCTACAACATTTAAAGCCCTTAAAGAGCCTCTGATGAAGATCAGCAGTTTCACCTAAATACACCTGAAACCTTGTCAGTGCAGAGAGCCAGAGTTAGAATTAGCACAACCACTAACACTGTGTCAGCCACTGCCAGTTACAAGCTAACAAACAACATAAACAAATAACAGATGCTAACTACGCTAATGGTTCTGATCCGTCTGCTAGTCTCTGGTTCTGGTCTCAACAGACTCCTCATCTGAGTCTGGGTCTGACTGAGGCTCCAACATGTGGCTTTCACTTGGACACCTGGAGCCAGCAGGTGGTGGGCGGGGCCAAGGCCTGGTCCAGGTTTCTTGATCAGGAAGTCAGAGTAGATAAGCTCCAGACCAGTTTTTACGAAAACACATGAAACTAAATATGAATCATAGCAGAGGATTTTTACAGAGTTTAAAAAGTGTAGAAACTACAGTTCCCAGAGTTTGATTGTGTAAACAGCAAGTATAATGTCACCATGGATTCACTCAGTTAACTGAG